>NC_061121.1:215100402-215288511 GCF_002878395.1 Capsicum annuum
TTATGAATGAATATGTGAATATACATTGTGTATAAAATTTCTATGATGTGTGAATTGGTGAACCCCACAAATAGTGATGGTGAGAATGTGTATATGTTATAATCCGTATGGCCCCTCGATGGAAAATTGTGTGGGTAATTCTGTTAGTGAAAAAAAGGAATACAAGTGACTTGGGGTGGGGTGGGGTATGTCAGTATGGGGTTAGGGGTTTGGGTAGGGTGTGATTTGGTATAGATAAGGTTTGTTAGGCTAAGGAAATATTAGGGATTTATTGAAATTTTTTTATTTTATATTTTTGTGAGGTGTAATCATGTGGGTGAGGGTGTATGATAACATGAGGTAAAAAGGGATGAATTGGTTTTTTGGGAGGGACAAAATTCAGAGTTTACATCATGCTCCTCTTTGGGTGTAAACACAAGGTGTTTTCACACAAAAAAGTAGACAATGAGACAAAATTTTGATCTAACAATTATTCAAAGAAAGAAATAGAAGGAATAAGGACAACCAAATTGGACTTATGACATCCTACGTACCCAATTTATGAGAGAATTAAATCACAGGTATCTCAAATGGTTAGAAGAAGGACAACTATACCGAGTTGGAGAGTCGAGAGAGGTCCCGTCGACGTTCCAGTTCGCAACTCTATCATTTACATCAAAAATGAAAATTTCAAGTTAAAGCATAAATGAAATTACAAAAATCCAATTTATGCAGTTTGTTTTGGACTCTTGACTTCAGTTTCATCACCCTATTCTTCAGGCGGGTTCCTGAATTGAAATGATGCTTGGCTTTCAATTTCTTCACCTTATTGCTTACTTCTTATCCTTGTTGCTTTACTTTCAACTTCTTAATCTTGTTGCTTGACTTTCAATTTCATCACCCTGTTTTTCAGGCGGGCACCTGACTTGCTATTTCATCACCCTGTTCTTCAGGCGGGCTCCTGAATTTCAATTTCATCACCTTGTTACTTGTATTTTCATTTATTCTCCATGTTCTTCAAGCGAGCTCTTGAAATCACATAAAAACTAAAAAGAAAATTAACACAAAAAAGATTATTATAAAGAGATTCCATTTGTCAGAAAAGTAAATTTCCAAACGACAGGAATTAAATTTTGACCCCAATTTATCATTAGAGGACTTTTGTGAAAGTCATATCATAACTACTTGAAAACCCAAATAGGAAATGCATCTTCTATGGGTTCCTTGGAATTATTCGACTAGAAGGTACATATTCTAGAAATAAAAAGAAATGACTCGATAAAAGTTACGTCATATAGGAATTAGGAGGAATGACTTTACTAAAAGGTACGTCTTATAGGAATCAAAGAGAATGACTTGACAAAAAGGTACGTCTTATAGGAATAAAGAGAAATGACTCGACCAAAAGTTATGTCTTATAGGAATCAAGGGGAATAACACGACTAAAAGATATGTCTTATAGGAATCAAGGAGGATGACTCGACTAAAAGGTAGGTCTTATAGGAACCAAGGGGAATGACTCGACTAAAAGGTATGTCATATAGGAATCAAGGGGAATGACTCGACTAAAAGGTACGTCTTATAGGAATCCAGGGAGAATGACTCTACTAAAAGGTACATCTTAGAGGAATCAATGGGAATGACTCAACTAAAAGGTACGTCTCAGAGGAATCAAGAGCAATGACTCGACTAAAAGGTACATCTCATAGGAATCAAGGTGAATGACCTAACTAAAAGGTACGTCTTATAAGAATCAAGGGGAATGACTCGACTAAAGGGTACATCTCATAGGAATCAAGGGTAATAACTCAACTTAAAGGTATGTCTTATAAGAATCAAGGGGAATGAATCAACTGAAAGGTACGTCTTATAGGAATCAATGACTCGACCTAAAGGTACGTCTTATTAGAATTAAGGGGAATCACTCGATTAAAAGGTGCGTCTCATAGGAATCAAGGGGAATGACTTGACTAAAAGGTACGTCTCATATAAATCAAAGGGAATGACTAAACTAAAAAATGTATCTTATAAGAATCAAGGTCAATGACTCGACTAAAAGGTATGTCTTATAGGAATCAAGGGCAATGACTTGACTAAAAGGTACTTCTTATAGGAATAAAGGGGAATGACTCGACTAAAAGATACATTTTATAGGAATCATGGGGAATGACTCAACTAAAATATACATCTTATAGGAATCAAGGGGAATAACTCGACTAAAAAGTACGTCTTATAGGAATCAAGGGGGATGACTCGACTAAAAGGTACATCTTGTAGGAATCAAGGTGAATGACTCGACTAGAAGATACATCTTAAAGAAATAAAGGGGAATGACTCGACTAAAAGGTACATCTCATAGGAATCAAAGGGAATGACTCAACTAAAAGGTAAGTCTCATAGGAATCAAGGGGAATGACTCGACTAAAAGGTAAGTCTCATAGGAATCAAGGTGAATGACTCAACTAGCAAAAAGATATATCTTATAGGAATCAAGGGTTATGTCTCAACTAAAAGGTACATCTTATAGGAATCAAGGTCAATGACACGACTAAAAGGTACGTCTTATAGAAATCAAGGGCAATGACTCGACTAAAAGGTATATCTTATAGGAATCAAGGGGAATGACTCGACTAAACGGTACATCTTATATAAATCAAAGAGAATGACTCGACTAAAAGGTATGTATTATAGGAATCAAGGGGAATGACTCGACTACGAGTTATGTCTTATTGGAATCAAGGTTTAATTTATGAAGTGTATCACCTAGCAAATGAAAACTGAAATCCCAAGACAAGAAAGTGTGTCTCTGGGGATAGAGGATAATAAATTTTTACCATGATTTGATTATCAAACCTGGGAAGCAACATTAGTTCCTGTATTTGTGAAAGTGAGGAATTTCAACCCTTGATATTTATGTTCTGAACCACTTGCTTCAAAGGTAATATGATTCTTGTTTCATCTAAGAACACTTGTGAGTTTAAAAACATAGTGGATGGTTTGTGGTTTTGGCTTTTGCGGCAAACGCTCTTGCCCTCATCATATTTAACCTTGCTTCCAACCATTAGCATATGTCATTGACTTGCTGCATTATTGACCCTAACTCAGGTTATTAAGAGTGACTCTAAAACAAACACAGTATCTATCATTTGCCATGTTTCTTAGATAAACCCCTTTGAACCTTGGAATTTTCATGAGTTCCCAGACTTGTCTGTTGACATAACTTTTTGCATGCCTCATTTCGGCTAACAATCATGTCTCTTTTATGTAATTGCTTTTTTCTTGATTTTTGCAATTGAAGAGTTGATAGAAAGTTTTGAAATCTTTTTTGACTTGTTTTGACATGAACTCCACTCAATAACAAGAGAAAAATCACAATGATTTTTTATTTGAATAACTGACTCAAGAAAATAAAATAATATGAAATAAAGAGAAGAAAGAAAAGACAATGAATGTCCTCATTTGAAACAAAGAAATAAAAAATTTATCTAAAAATAATAGTCAACTCTAATGATTGTGACATGCATTTTGGATTAAGCTGCATGATCTTTCCATCCAAACTTTCTACAAATTATTGTTGAGTTAATGACTTTGAAACTGAGTTGCTTCCTTAGGTCAATTGCATTTAAGACCTCATTCGCCTTGTGGCGCCTTGAAGGGTTTTTGCCAACAAGCCTCTCAAATTTTTCTCTAAATTCACCATCGCGTTATGGTGCCTATGAGGGTTTTCACCAATAAAACTCTCTCATTTTTATTTCTCTCAATTTACCACCGCCTTATGATATCCATAAGAATTTTTCACCAATGAGACTCTCTTATTTTCATTTCTCTCAACTCACAGTCTCCTTATAGTACCTGTAGGGGTTTGCACCAACAAGTCTCTCTCATTTTTATCTCTCTCAACTTACTATTATCTTACGGCGCCTGTGAGGGTTTTCATCAATAATAATCTCTTATCTTCATTTTTCTCCTGATTTCTTATACTGAGGAAGACAAGTAGTTCCCAAATGCATCATCATGTCCATTGCATACTTTGCCTTAACATTCTCAAATATTAATCTGAAGGTCTTTCTTTGGTTGTAGCTTGTCTTTTGGATAGGGTTAGAAACAAAGGATAGCATGAGGCTCAAACGACACATGAAGTGGTATAGGACTAACAACTTTTGGAATCTACTCAAATAATGAGGATTGACTCATGCCCCATTTTCTTTTGGCTGGGTGGCTCTAAATAATTTATTTAGCTGGACCGAGCCCAGAGTAGGGAAGTCTATGTATCTAACAGCCGAGAGAGGAGAATCAGGTCTTTCGTAGTTCCGGCAGTTTGTTCTTTTCCTTGATTTTGATTTCTTCTCTTTGTCTTTTTCTTTTATAGACACTTTTTCTTTTGGGACCTTTCAGACTCAATTTTTATTGACACTCTTTTTCTTTTCTTTTTTTTTGGAAATATTCTTTCTCTTCTCTTTTTAGAAACTTTTTGACTCTAATCTTTTGCTCGATACCTTTGTTTTGAGCTTGTTGACCCTATCTTGATTCTAATAGAGGGGTATGAAAGAAAATAAAACTAAAGCTCAAATGGGATAAACAAAGAATGTAGTGATGTTTGGATAGCAGAATAAAATGCCTTCGTCATATACATCCTTAAAAATGGAAGTACATGTTATCCAATATGACAGTGAAAGATAAAGATCATTTGTGACATTTTTACAACACAAACTTTAATTGAGCATCTGTTCCGCTACTTCTTCTGCAAACTTCACCTTTGTTGTACATTCCTCATGCTTTCGTGGATTTGATTTTTCTGTTCTTTTTGATGTATGATCATACATCCACTATTTGACCTAATTGAGACATGTCTTTCAATTGATGACCAAGTTACTCTTGTGATTCTCAAAACAATTTCCTTAATTTTCAAAGAAGGATTCAACTTGTCACCAAATGTCCTAGCACTCTACGTATTTTCTCAGATGTTTTTTCTAAATTTAGCCCTCTAATTCAATATTTCATGGTTGAATCGAATTTTGAGATCTGGTTGAAAATTTCGTACGCATGTCATATCACTAGAATCAACATAAAATGTAATGTATAAATAAAACAAACAAACAAGACATATTTAAAACACAAAGGGAAAAAAGGACACTACATTTAGTTAAAATGAAAGATACAAGGGTTTGAACATAAACGACAAAGGGATAAAACAAGATAGATCCCCAACAACAACCCTGAAATAATTCAAAAAATAGGACAGAAAAAAAACAAACTACCATACCTCTTCCTAGTAAGGAGAGAGGTGACTTCTCAGTTGCTCAGCTTAACAACTTAGCCACTGGTTTGCATATCATCATGACTAGAGCTTCCACCAAGATCAGACACATTCCCTTCAACAAATAAGTTCTGGGTCCCATGCTTACCTCATTTCTTCCAATATATTGTGTTGTACCACGTACTGGCGAAGAACTCTATGGGACGGTTGAGGTGCCATTGTTTTTCACCACAATAAATTTTTCTTAAATAATCCTTTCTATTTCTCCTTTCAATGCACGACAATCCTCAATACAATGACCCTGAACATCATAAAGATATGTACATCGTACATAAGGATCAAAATTTCTTGAATGCGGGTCAGGAGTATACCGAAGCAGAGGAGTGATCATGCTCAACTCTCTTAATTTCTTGAATGAACTGGGATATGACTTCCTAATTGGTCTAAAATTATCCTTAGTCTTATTGTTAAGAAATTTCGGTGGTCCAATTAACATTGATGTGGGTTTGGGAGTATAGCAATGATCATCAGCAGTATTGAACATGGGTCTACTAACATATTGGGGCAGCACAAACGTTGGATTAATAGCCAAAGTGGAAGCCTCAACAGAAGGTTAAGCAACAAAAGCATAGGCAGTATTTGTTGCTGTCAATGTAGTAGGCTTATGCTGAGGAATTAGAGAAAGAGTGGTGGAAGTATTGAGATTCTTTTGTCTTGGAATGAATTCTAAGGCATGTTATGGTGCATCAACAACATTAGGAAACTGACTTTGTGTTTTTGGTGAAAAACTCAAGGTATTTGTAGGATCAGTAGTGGTAAATGGGGGAGGGGGAAACCCACTGGCCCAAGCTCGGTACATTTCCATCATTTGTTACCTTAGTCTCAAATTCTCTTCCTTTAAACTCTCATTTTCAAGACTCTTTATTTGATCCAAGAGGTCACTTTCTATATCTTTGTTGGACATAACTAACCCATCCTTAGACTTGGTGTGATTTTAAGGACCAGCCAGGATACCACAAATCAACAACCTTAAACTAATTGAACAAGAGGTAACAAATGTGTTAGAGTTTAATTTTTTTTTTCAAATCTTTCTCTTTTTTTCTTTCTGAAAAGGTCACCAAACCCGAGAAGGGCACCTAAGTATCTCAATCCCGAGAGAGAAAAATAAGGTATGCATAGTTCGTGAAGTTTTGCAAAAAATGGACAAGTAAGCTCTTTTCCCATTCTTTATTCTTTTTCATGAAACTTTAAAAAGAAAAAAAATAAGAAATTGTCAAAAGAATTGACGAAAATCTTTTTGTATTTTTCAGGTTTAAACACCCTATAAAAAATGGAACCTACTATTACTAAAGAAAAATCTTCTTGGGTTTTTGATTTTGAATTTCATAGGAAAATGAAACTGAAACTATTAAAGAAAAATCTTTTTGTAGTTTTCTTTTGAAGATGTATATGAAATACCAACTCTAATAAGGAGTGAAAAAAATTCTTTTTAAATTTGTTGAAATAAGATCCCCGAACCAACAATAGGTTGCCTACGTATCTCACACTTGAGAGAGGAGAATCAGGGGTGCGTAGTTTGTTCAGATTGGATTATTAATGATTAACTGACAGATTGACTTTAACTTAAGAGACACGACCAAAGACAGACAAATAAAATCTTTTTTGGGATGTTAATCAGACACTTCACATAAAATTGACATCAACAACTATGAAAGAAAAATCTTTTTGGTATTTTCGTTATATGAAATGTACAAAACTTCTATCATTTTTGAATTTTCATTTATAAAAAATCCTAAGAAAATCTTTTTAAAATTTTTTAATTATGAATGCTTCCTAAAGAAGACAAAGGAAAATCTTTTTGATGTTTTTGATTTTTGTTTGGGAAATGAGTGCAAAAAGTAAAAAATCTTTTTGAATTTTTTAATTGTAAAAGATGAAAACTATAAAGAACTTTAAAACAAACTACAAAACACTTTTTTTTGACTCACCTTTTCTTTTTCTCTATTTTTTTCAACATTTTCTTGTCTACACATTTTACTTCTAATATATGTTTTCCCCAAATTGGTCAGTAAAATAACCATGTTACCCTCAGAGATGGAACATTTAGAACGAAGGGATGCTTTAGAGGTGATTCTCCTACAAAGGACCATATGGGTCCTGCTAGGTCTCAATATGATACAGATAAGAATGACCTAAAGGCTGATCTATATTGGAGTCTACTAACAAGGTTATTTTGGGGTGCGTATGGTCGATAGTGGTTACGATAGCTTTTCACCCACTCCATAACACCGACGGCTCTTCATCCTAAAATAAGGGTGACTCAACTAGAGTTCGTGTATAACACGTGTACTACAGACTTGTTGTAGAAAGAATGACTCATGATATACACATGATGCCAGATATAAAGAGATCAAATATAATAAATAAGACTACAAACACGTAGCACGTAGGCACTCAACAATGATAAAACAACTACGAATGATAACACAAACAATATCTATAGACCCATAATGTCAAACTAAGCCGATACAATTCAGATATAAGCTCAAATTCTGAAAAACATTCTCAGTAAAGTTTCAAGAGCTATCACACCGTTTCTTTAACCAAAAGGATTTGTATTTTAAAGTTTGAAAGAGTTTTTACTATTAAGTGAAAAAAGATGGAAATTATTTCAAAAAGGTTTCATTTTTTATAATCAACTTAGAGTTGCCACTTGGCATAATCGAGTGTGCCAAGTCACATTTGTATATGCTTTTTCAAAACTGTTTTTTGACTCTTTAAAAACTTGTTTGTGAACAGAGATTCCAGCTAAGGAATTCTGTTGACCGAGGGGAGGTTTTAGGCACTCCTCGATCACGTGGTTCGACCACGATCGCTTGGTGGAGTATATCGCCTAATTTGACATTACAAATGAATAAACCACACAACAAGACATAAACAATCAATCAAAAATATAAAAAAAAAAAATTCAAAATATACTGTCCAGTCCAATTATACACTCCAAAATAGAAAAAATGCAAAAATATAAATCCTATTCTTAGATAATCCTAAAACGATGCTCCAATGCCTTACCCAATACCACGGGCCTTGATCACAAGCCTCCTTTATGCACATTATACTTCGGGGCATTCCCTGGTGAATAAATACAATATAATCTCAGGGTATTCCTCACCCAAATGATAAATTTGATCTAAAAAGTAGTAAAACCAAGGCATTCAACACATATATCAAACATTCAATATTCTACAAATTCTAATTTTTCTTCCCAACCTACTGTAACACCCAAATTTTTCTGAACCAGAATGCTACACAGTGCTTATGACCCCGAAGGACCACAAGCTAACCCATGACTGATATCTGTACCTGTATACTGCATAATATATCATAAAATGCAGAAACATGAACATGAAAGGCCATAAGGTTCAAACTGAATAAACTTTTGATAACAAAATGTCTGAAAAAGGTATAAGAATACCAAAATAAGTCATAAATATTAAAAATAATGAGATCTGAATATCTAATCTGTCATCTAGTCTGAAAGCCTCTAACTGAATTGAATAAGGAATTGAAGGGACATGTCTCCAACTAACTCCATCTAGCAACTAAATAGTAAATGTAGTAATAATCATATCGTCCTCGAATGACAAGGACTCACTGAAAACTCTGAACACTAGAATGCTACTGCCAATCTGGAGCTCGTGCCTTTGAACCTATGGCGTAACATAAAAGAAAGCACCATAGCATAAATGCGTCAGTACGTCTGAATGAACTGATTATACGAGTAAGGTAGGCTAAATGCAAAGGGTTATATGCATGAAAAATGCTGACTAATATGAATATGAGAATACATACATGCATACATAACTGTAACTGAACTCGTAGAGATACTGACTACTGGCTCTGCATACTGACAACATGAGTGTACTGATACTGAATAAATGAATGACTATTTTTTATAGTTTGAATTATGAAGAACTGGTCTGGTTGACTATGTCTGACAGTCCTGAAGTTGAATATTGATGTTATGAATTCTGATAATTGATATGACTGATATATGAGTTTAGAAAATGAATATAACTGATATAACTGTAATAATCAGCCTAACCGATATAACTGATACTGAGTGACTGTATTTGACAGTCTAAGTTCTGATGGAACTCTCTGAGTTCTATTTTATACGGAGTAACTGAATTTGAGATCAGTCCTATCTAGCGGGTGATCTTTACATTTGATGATTCTGATACTGTTTAACTATAGTGAAGATCAGTCCTGTCTAATGGGTGATCCTAAAGTATATTTATAATAAGGATTGATTGTCTCTAACAGTACTGAATCTATACTACCGAACTGAATTGATTGTATCTGACAGTCTTGAATCTGTAACTGAAATAGTGCAATGCATTCATCTAACCGATATGCCTAAAGCTAAGCTGACTGGGGTCCAATCTCTTCCCTGACTGGAAGGGTGTTAGTACCATGCCACCAGTAAAGACATCTGTTGTGGAGTTAGTCCTAATATAGCGGGTGACTCCTGGGATCAGTTCTATACATATAAATATACTAACGGGTGACCCCTGAGTATGTTAGTCCTAACTAATAGGTGAAATATCGTACCTATGCTGGCAACGTAGTTCTGGAACTTAGGGATTGCTTCTAGGGATCTTAGTCCTATTCTAGCGGGTGGGCCACCATCCCTAGGTTCACTCGGTGCTGAATCGTACTCCTATCTAAAAGAAATAGAACCAAATAATTGGGCTGAACTAAATAACTTAACTGAACTGATTCGCTGAACTGATACTGATTAACTAAAATGAAAATAGTGGTATTATTTAGTGGAGATAAAACTGAGTTTACTATATTCTGATAACAGATGGAATATAATGAGTTCTAAGGACTGATTAAGAGTACTGAAGTTACTGAGATTTACTGTGATTACAGAGGTTACTGAGCACTGAGATTACTGAGTTTTCCTGAGTCACATGACTGACTAATTTCTATAGATCATGGCTTGACTGAGAGTATCGTGAAAACATGACATGGCTCTAGGCACACAACTTTATTTTTTGGGTACAAGTACCCCCAGGACTTGATGGAAGGAAACTGACACACATGACTGATTTGATCATAAGAGTAGAGTCCATAATCCACAATATCATAAATAAGGGATTTCGTACTAAGCATGGTTCTTAACAATCTATTTCATGGAAGGGAATTTCATACAAAATTTATATACTTGTATAGCTTTCAATATCATGCTTATTACATATACAACCACACTCCATAACATCATAACTTGGGGTATTCTACATCTTGTACATGAGTGGGCTTTGCAAGTAAGCATAGCATAATTCCATAAGACTAGTTCATGAGTAATCCAACAGTGTTCACAAGACACATTATTAACATGGATGACATTGAATCATAGAGGCCTATCACGAATTCTTCCCTTAGTCACAATTTAGCTATAATGCATGATTTCTATTCTCTTAGGTATTTTGTCGAACACCTTACATGCACAACTTAGGCATAGGTGTAAATCATACAATTACTCATCATAAATAATCAAACTTACATTTTTCCACTCATATGATGTCATAGATTCATAATAACACATAAAGATTCTATCTTGGCATCATTCAACACATAAACATGATCAACAATCCATTCATAACATGAAAACCATAATATATAGTTTTATAAAAGGGTTCTTGATCTTTATGGACGAAAGGAGCCCATGAATGAACACACGCATACCTTAGAAAGGCTGGAGCGTTCTTGGATTGGGAAACTTAATTCTTGATTATCTTGGAAAAAAGCTTGAATCTTTCTTTTGAGAGATGAGTTTGATGTAAACCCAAATCTTGTGGTTGAGAGTGTAAAAGAGAGCTTTTTGAGATGTTTAACTAAAGAGAATGGAAGATAATACGTTTCTTGAGGGTTATAATTCATGGGAAGTGAAGGAAAAAAACCAAATTACCCTTACTACAATGTTCCTCAAGTTCTAGAGATAAAAGCTGACGACATTCGTGATAAGGCATCAAAAATGTGACAGGCAATCAAAATTGTCGTCACGCAGAAGTGAGATTCTGCCTAAGGCTGACACCTTCGTGATAGGGCATCACAAAAGTGGTAAACTCTCACGAATGTCTTCACTTAGGAGCTGATTTCTCCCTAAGGCAAATGACCTTCGTGATAGGGAATCACAAATGTGGTAATCTATCATGAATGTCATTATTTAGGAGCTGGTTTTTGCCTAAGGCTGATGACCTTCGTGATAAGGCGTCACAAATGTGGTAAGCTATCACGAATTTTATGACTTAGGAGCTAGTTTCTGCTTAAGGCTGATGACCTTCATGATAGTGCGCCACAAATATGGTAAGCTATCATGAATGTCATCACTTATGAGATGGTTTCTACCTAAGGCTGATGACCTTCATGATAGGGCGTCACAAATGTGGTAAGCTATCACTAATGTTGTCTCACTATTTCCAGCCTGACATGTTTGAGTAAAATAGGAATAACTCTTTTCTCTGATATCAGATTTTGGAGAAATTGGTATCGTTCGAAATCTAATTCAATTATCTATCTGTTGATAGGTCATTAGATAAAAAATTCTAAGTATAATGAGAGATATGCTTTTTTGAAGTTGACTAAACCAATATCCTTCTCAAGAATTTAATCGATAAGGAATGTTTTGATTCGTTTGATAGCTGGTAGTTATTTGAAGCCTTAATATACATCTAACCTACTCATAAAACTATAAAAGAACCATGGTGTACTATGCATGAGCTTCGTACATGGCTCTATTAGTGGTTTTCATTTTTCAGGGTATTATAATATCTCCCCCTTGGAAACATTCGTCCTCAAATGAGAATGACTAAGATGGAAGAAAAGATCGACTGAAGTACATACAATACATACACTATTGTAACATGGTTTCAAGACTGACATTACTAATAAGCTGAATACATCACACTGGACATGCATATCTAATGTATGAGTAACTGATTTATGAATGTTGGACTGAGTGTTCTGATGAACTGAGTTTCTTAAATGAGAATGCATATCTGATGCATAACTGATAAGATAAATCCATGCACATCTGATGCATGACTATATGACTGACATGATACGTGAATGCATGATTGACAGTACTGATAAGCTGACCATGCATATCTGATGCATGAATATATGACTGAACTAACTTATGAATATGTGACTGAACATGTAATGATAAAGATACAATGTTTGAACTAAAAACAAAGCATGGAACTGAATACCAAGTTTGTTACTGAAATCTAAACATGAGAATGAGTAACTTCAAGGAAGGCTGTTACCTTGAACTAAAAATACCGATGAGTCTAAGAATAATTACTCAATATGCATGAGTAGGAACATGAGAACATAATTAGGTCTGGAGCGTGATACCTAAACTGAACTGAGTCTACAATGCATGACATAGATAGAGTATCATATCATGGACTAAACTGAGCCATTGACTACATGGCTTACTGCTGAGTTATGGAGCTATATGGTTCGCTCATAAGTAACATTTCCTCCAAGATAGATTCATTAAACAAAATGACATGTTTAAATCATGATAGTTTGGGAGCTATAGTGTATCTCCCCCTTAGGACACTATGTCCCTTGAAGGATGCTGGATTGATATTGTTGAGATATTGAGGAAGTTGAGGCGATGTACAAGGCATCTATGAACTAGACTATAACTGAACCTCGGGAGTCTAGGACTAATGCATGATGCATGAACTGAACTGAACTTGCAACTACTAGGAGGTTCTACTTGGAATAGTTACATTTCCTGAGACCTTGGATAGCATGAATGGATGCAAGGATGAGGAAACAAACTATACAAATCTGACTTCTCGATTGCTAAACTGATTTGCTGGCTTTACTAACTAACTCATGCTGAAACATATGTCCAAATCAGATAAAGAGATCTAACAATTCATACCATGAACATGAAAGACTGGTAATGTAACCGAATCTAGGTCAAGGAAACTTTCCGGATCATGATGTGTTTGGAATGCATAAAGTCTATTCTGACACTGACCACTCTTGGTGCCTTGATGACGAAACTCTTTACCCCTCTGTGCTAGAACTCTACACTCTCGCATCCTGTGGCCTGGCTTTCCATATACAAAGCATACATCACTACCTGCCCTACATGAACCTAGGTGATTCTTACCATAATTTTTTCAAAGCAAATAAGTAAGACTTCTATTCTCATTACCCTGGGCCTCGAAGCCTAGAGCTCCATCATGATGGTTATTTCTGGACTTAGGTGCTGGTGCACTAGCTGAGGATAGAGCTAGGGCTGAAAAATTCTTACTATGGTGAGAATGGTTAACACCTTGTAACTTAGGCTGAGCAAAGCTAAAACTACCCACCCTTGCTCTCTTACTCTACTACCCACCCTTGCTCTCTTACTCTATCTCTCCCTCGTTCTAATATTTTGCTCCCTCTATCTACTGAACATGAGTCATAAGTCAGTCTAAAGTCATATCACTATTCAATATGGAAGATCTAGACTCTTTTACCACGCTATCGTTCACCACTGACACGAAACTACTCATCTTGGCTCTACTGTCTGCAACCACATGAGGGGCATATCTGGCTAATTGAGTAAACTTAAGAGAATACTCATTTATCGTCATACTGCCCTGCCTGAGTTTGATGAAATCTAGCACCTTAGCTTCTCTAAGCTCTAGCAGAAAGAATTTATCAAGGAAAGCAGAGGCAAACTCCTCCCACTCTATAAGGCTTGCATCCTCTAACCTTTCTGATTTTCACTGCTTGTACAAAGTATGACAGACATCCTGTAATTGGTTTGTGGCTAACTCAGTACTCTGAACAGTAGTAACCCCCATAACATCTTTCACCTTCTGAACCTGATCTAGGAATTCCTGCGGCTCCTCATCTGACTTAGACCCTGTTAAGAAAGGAGGATTTATTCGGGTAAAGTCCCAAATTCTAGCTACAGCTGAATTGGCCACTGGGTTGGCCAGAATGATATCTGGTCATTCATTCTGGGGAGCGACTAATTGAGCAAGAGTGGTGAATGCAGCCCTGAACTCCGCATGAGAAACATGATCGCCTAAAGGGTCTTTGGGCTGAGGGGCTGACTGATTCCCGTTTCTTTTTTTAAGAGGCATGTCTGTAGAAGAAAGGGAGAAATGGATTAGACTAAGATTATGCTCACTGGGACGACATGAATACCGAAAGAAGGGAAACTATTCCTAAAATGTCTCATAACCTCCTTCACATAAGTGTGGCGCACAACACATGCATGAAAAAGACTCTACTAGATGCGGCTTTCAGACTTCCTAACTTAAGAGACACGACCAAAGACAGACGAATAAAATCTTTTTTGGAGTTTTAATCAGACACTTCACATAAAATTGACATCAAAAACTATGAAAGAAAAATCTTTTTGGTATTTTCGTTATATGAAATGTACAAAACTTCTATCATTTTTTAATTTTCTATTATAAAACTCCTAAAAATTTTTTTTTTGAAATTTTTGAATTATGAATGCTTGCTAAATAAGACAAAGGAAAATATTTTTGATAATTTTATTTTTTTTTTCTCGAAATGAGTACAAAAAGAATAAAATCTTATTGGATTTTTGAATTTTAAAAAACGAAAGCCATAAAGAACTCTAAAAAAAACTACGAAAGACTATTTTTTACTCACTTTTTCTTTTTTCTCTCATTTATTCAACAATGTCTTGTCTACACACTTTACTTCTAACACATGCTTTCCCCAAATAGGTTCGTCAAATGACTACGTTACCCTCAGAGATGAAACATTTAGCACGTAGGGATAATTTAGAGGTAAAGCACCTTCAAAGGGGCACGTGGGTCCTACTAAGTCTCAATATGATGCAGATAATCATGACGTAAAGGATGACCTATGTTAGGGTACACTAACAAGGTTGTTCGGGGGTACGTATAGTCGACAGTGGCTGTGAAATATTTCCACCTACTCCATAACACCGATGGCTTCCCCTGTTAAAATAAGGATGACTCAACTATAGGTCATGTGCAACACGTGTACTACAGACTTATTACAGAAAGAATTACTCGGGTTATGCATATATTGCGAGATATAAAGCGGTAACACATAAGAAGAAAGACTGCAAACACGTAGCACATAGGAACTCAACAATGATAAAACAACTACGAATGATAACACAAATAATGTCTATACATCCATAATGTCAAACTAAGCCGATACAACTCAGAAATAAACTCAAATTCTGAAAACATCCGTAGCAGAGTCGCCAGAACTGTCACACCCCTTTTTAACCAAAAAGATTCGGATTTTAAAGTTTGAACGGGTTTTTATTATTAAGTGACAAAAGATGAAAATTGTTTCGAAAATAATTCATTTTTTACAATTAACTCAGAGTCATCATATGGCATAATCGGGTGTGCCAAGTCACCTTTGGAAATCCTTTTTCAAAACTATTTTTTGACTCTTTAAAACCTTGTTTGCAAATAGAGATTCTGGCTAAGGAATTTTGTTGACCTAGGGGAAGGTGTTAGGCACTCCTCGATCCCGCGGTTCGACCACGGTCACTTGGTGGAGTATATCAGCTAATTTGAAATTACGAATGTATAAACCACATAAAAATACATAAAACAATCAATCAAAGACATAATACAAGATAAATTCAAAATATAGTGTCCAGTCCAATTATACAGTCCAGAATAGAAAAAATGCAAAAACATAGCTCTTATACTAAGCTAATCCTAAAACTAAGCTCCAATGCCTTACCCAATACCTCAGGCCTTGATCACAAACCTCCTCTGCATACATGATACTTCAGAGCATTCCCCGATGAATAAATACAATATAATCTCAGGGCATTCCCCAGCCAAATGATACAGTTGATCAAAAAAGTAGTAAAACCAAGGCATTCAACACATACATCAAACATTCAGTATTCCACGAATTCTAATTTTTTCTATCCAACATACGTTTGCTTACCCACTCGGCATATCATAATGCTATCAAGTTCGATTGTTGTTCATTTCAAGTTAAACAACAACCCATGAATCAAACCAACCAAAAGGCACTTTTACCAAGCCTAAATTCATTTTCCATTTACTCTCGAATCCCTTTCATATATCAATTTTACACAAAACAATTATCCTAACCCATTACTAACATCAAATTTATGCCACAATTAATTATTAACAAATAAGTAATATTGAATATCAACAAGATCATCCAATCACAAACTAACAACACACAATCATACATCAATGCACCAAATCGAAACAAAATGAAAAAAAGGAGTCAAATAATTGGACCTCAAGTGACAATTTCAATAGATCAGAGATAACACCGCGCTTGAAAAACCTCGATTCGAACCTCGACACGAAACAAAATGTAACTCAAATCAAATCCCCATCTTTCGAAACAAAAATTCCCAGAAATAATATGAAGATCAAGATGTCCAAAACTAAAATCATGACTAATACCCAAACCCGTATAACAGGATCGATTCAAATCGAGCAGTAACCAGAAACACGACCTCTATCCCTCTTAAAAAAATAGAAACCAATTAATTCCTGTTGGAACCTTGAAGTTTTGATGCATGACAATATGAATTAAACAAGTTCATATATGTTTTCCAGTGATCCGACAAGTTCAAGAGTGCAGTCTACGGTATAAATAATTAAAAATCAGAATGAATTAAATCAGTGCAACTAGAAACTTCAACTTATTAATCACGTGGGGAATAGAACAAGTTGAATTTGATTCAAAAACTTGATGATAAGGGAAAGCAAGTTGAGTTGAAAAAAGAGTCCTATGTGAAGAAGGAGTTTCACTTCTGAGCATATCGGTAAGAGTCGTCTGTGTAGAATGAGAAAAATTCTAAAAATTGAAGAAGTCTATGCAAAATGTTCAATTTAAAGGACTCTTTGGAGTGTTCAAACTGAAGAAGGAGTCTTACTTGAAGTAGAACTCTATACAATAAGAGTTATGATTGAAGGGGCAGTTTGAAATAAAGAATGACTATTTGAAGAGTTGTTCTTAAATAAAAGATGCACTAGTTAGAATAAACTCACGCACCTATAAAGCAGAAAAGCACAATCGACAGATTGACTTCACGAAGTGCTACTCAATCACTGAAGAAACACATTGAAGAACGTGGTCCTACGTATAGAATCCAACTAAGAGCTTTAGAATTGATTTTTAGAGTTGTTCATTGTGTTTAAAATATTGATGTAATATTAGTTTCAGTGTGTTATAAACTGAACTAGGAGCTAGTCTTTGAGTTGGGGAAAACTCAGAGACTTTGGGAACGCATAACTTGGGACGTGTCTGTGTAGTTAGGAATTAGAGTTTATAATTCCTAGTTGTTGAGTTAAAGGAATTACAGTTTATTATTCCTATTTGTTGGTAACAAGAGTTTTGTAATCTATCGTTATTGAGGTTCAGAGTTATTCGGTGAAGTTGAGGTTAAATACTATAGAGTTGTTGGTTGTGGTTTTTTATACCTTTTAAGTAGGGTGTTTCCACATAAAAATCATTGTGTTCTTTACTTTTTGTTTTAATTCTTCCTTGGAACACGTCTGGCAACCCATTTCATTGATAGAAAACTCTTACATTAAAGTCATTGATCAGTACGGAACGTACTCTACTAATTTCCCCTCCTCTATTTCTTGTCCTATACTTTTCTTTGTTTCTTGCGAAGAAAAGAACCCCACCCAAAAAAATGGAATCCTCACAAATTATGGGTTTCTCTCTCTCTGCATTACTCTCTCTCTTCCTCCTTATCTCTCTCACCCTCCTATATCTCTATTTTGCTCACTTCGATTTACTCTCACTGTGTGCGTTTATGAGTGTGCATGAATATGTGTTTTTTTGTGGCAATGGTGTGGTGTTGAGATTGGGTGTGCGTGAATTGTTGTCGTTTCCTTTTGTGTGCACTGGCGAAGAGGAGAAGAAAATGGAATCTCCCTGAATTAAATTATGTGTGTGGTTTATATGCCGTGAGGTATTTGTGCATATGGTGTATATGGCGTGAATAATGGTGAAAAAGAAGCCGTACGTAAGTGGTGTATTATGGTGTGTGGAATTCTGTAGCTTCGTGAGTGTTGTTATGTATGGATTATGGAGAAGAAGAATAAAGATGCCAATGGTGTAGCTCTATCTGTGTATCGTATGGTGAAGAAGGTCCCTTTTTGTGAATGAATATGTGAATATATATTGTGTATAAAGTTTCTCTTATGTGTAAATTGGTGAACCCCACAAATGGTGATTGTGAGAATATGTATATGCTATAATCTGTGTGGGCCCCCCGATGGAAAATTCTGTGGGTAATTCTGTTAGTAAAAAAGAAGAATACGTGTGACTTGGAGTGGGGTAAGGTAAGTGGTTAGGGGGTTGGGTAGGTGTGAGTTGGTTGAGATAATTTTTGTTAGGATAAGGAAATATTAGGGACTTAATGTGTTAGGGATTTATTGAAATTTTGTTATTTCGTATTTTTGTGGGGTGTAATCATATGGGTGAGGGTTATGATAATGTGAGATAAAAATAGATGAATTGGTTTTTTGGGAGGGACAAAATTAGTTGTCTACAACAGATGATGATTGGAAGATTGAAGTCCACTAAATTTGGTGTGTGTCCTTAAGGATCAATTGATCAAGTTTCAAACAACGATGGTACGATCATCGTCTTCTTCTTGCCTCACTATCCACATGAAGGAGTGCTTATATAATTAAGCACAAGGATTTTCCTTTCTCACAGCAATGTGAGGAAACACTCCTTTTATAAAGTGAACATACATTTCACTTTTCCTCATATTCTTTTCTCCATTTCCCATTCAAATTTCACGTAGAACCCAACATGACTTACACCCAAAAGTCATATCAAATACTTCATTCAATAAATGCTTCATCGTGCCACAACCGCTACTTTGGCTCCTTTTATTCAATTATTAACTCCACGGAACTTTATATGAAAATTGTGTTCACTACTAGAAATTACCCCTATTGCAACAGATTTTTTAGCGACAGTTCCAAAAGCGCTTCCATAGAGGTTCTATTGCAATGGTTTAAACCGTTGCAAAAGAAAATTGTTCTAATATAAATATTTCATGCTATAACCATTGCTATTGTTTTATAACCGTTGTAATAAGGTATTTTATAGCAACGGTTGTCAGAACCGTTGCCATAGAATCATTTATGGCAATGGTTTTTTGAAAAAACAAGCTATCCCATCGGTTTCTTTATTCCCACCAAAAAAATTTGATGAGTCCACCAAAAAAAAAACCTTTTTATAATTTCACACTGTCTCAAACCAAAAAAAAATCACCAAATCAAATCTGCCACTGCTCCGACCACCATCCCACTACTCCGACCATCGTACCACTGCTCTGACCACTGTATCACTACTCCAACAACCTGTAACGCCCTGAAGTTTGTCGTAGCTAAATTTTTCTCCCTAATGTATCAAGAATTGGATTCTAGAATGATTATTACTTAATTCCCTATGGAATTCTTAGATTTCAAATTTTCATTACGTAGATGATCGAATAAATTATTTGTCGATATAAGATTCATTCAAAACGGACACACGGTGAAGGAGTTAAAGTTAATTTAAGTCATGTTCATAAAACACCGTCATTCCTGTCCTTTGAACATCACGGAGAGGGTGTAAATGATGATGGTCAATTTCCAGTGAGACTCTGTGATTGTGATGCATCACGGAATAGGCCAAATTCCCATTCATCAATTTCCAATGAGCGACCATGATCATGGCGCGTCGTGGTAGCTGTGAAATTGGGCTCGTAGTTTTATTTAATAACCATCTCATTAAGGGTATTTGGGGTATTTTCCAACCCCTTAACATCTTGAACACAGGATTTAATCCCTATTACACCAAAACACACCTACTCTTACCAAAATCCATCAAGAAGTCTCCCTAGGGTTTCAAACAAGAATCCCAAATAACTAAAGATTTAACCGTGGAATTTCAAAACAAATTGTATATTTGGAATCCCTAAGTCATACGCATCAAGGAGAATCCTTTTATATCTTAAATAGAGGTACGTGGGGTTTTCGTAAAATCTCATGAGCATAGAAATAATGATTTTAAGAAAGGGTTTTAAGATTTATGAATACATTCATATTTTAGAAATCTTGACGGTATTGTTTTGGTCTTTTGACCTTCCCCCACAATGATTCGACATTGTATATATATGTATGCTAGTGTTTTAAGGTTTATGACTAATTGATATCATGACTTATGTAAAATCCCTCTCTTGTTTTTGATTTTCCTTTACTTATAATATGCTATAGATGTTTTGAATGCATCCTTGAAAAGCATGGTTTAAAATGCCTTGAATTGTGTTATGATTGGATTAAGATTTAGATTTCAAAAGACAGGGTAGTTGTGTTGATAAATGTTGAAAGTATTTATATAATGAAAGAATGCATGATTTTGCCAAAAGCACATGACCACCATATGTTTAAAGGATTCTTGCATAGTTTTGATTTATGCTTCAGAACATGAAATCTCTTATACTATTTGCATGTTTGGGTGGTCTGAACTATGTTTTAATGAAAGATCATGATTTTTGTTCTATGGCTCAAAAATAGGACTTGCAAGTCTTGGTGTGACGACACCAATTCGGATTATGTCATGATAATTCAGAACTGAATAGAATGCATGTTTGAAATCAGACTTTTTAGATGTTGAAACTAGAAAAATATATGAATTAGAACAGGATAAAATTGGGCATAAAGAGAGATTAGGTAGTTCCTCGAAGAAGGCACGAGTTTAGACAGCTCATTGCCCAAAACCATGATTTACTGATCCGGGTATATTATATTACGCTGGCCTAGTACCGTGTGACGTATCAGAATTAAAAACTCCAACCCTTACGGTACACTTGGGTTGGGGGATTCCCCGCCGAGTCAATGGCAGATTCCATGCAGCCTGTTTGATTTAAGAATTGTAGAGGAGTACCTCTTAACTCAGAAGTAATACAAAGAACAGATAGTGCATTGACAAGAATGACATATGATTTTCAAAAGGTGCCCATGTGTTTTGAGAACTGTTTATGCATGATGTTTTAAAAAATTTCTCTCCACTATTTCACTTCTATAAAAGTTTTATTTTGGATTACTTTGCCTACCAGTACATCTATATTGACCCCCCTCCTCCCTCCAGGTTCTGAAGCTCAGTCTAGGGGTTCAGAAAAACAATAGATTTTATCAGACAGAGTTGCACTGCCCAGTTGGTGAGCCTTCTTTATTCCAGAAGGCCTGTTTACTTTCCGACAACTATTATTAGATATGATTTTGGCCTTGTCCCAGTTTAAGATAGTTGTCAGATTTTCATGTAGTAGAGATTTCACAGACTGAGTCAGATGTTATTTAGAGGTAGTTGATTTATAGTTTCCATAGTTATGTTGAATTCAGAATTGACCATGGATCCGTAGAAGATTATGTTTCTGCATTTTCTTTTATTATATGATTGTTGCGCATGATTACTAGATAGAGAAGGGTATTCCAGACCTTCATGGTTCGGGATGTCCGTTATGGCTAGGCCCTAGTTTGGGTCATGACAAACTTGGTATCAGAGCACGGTTGATGGTCCTAGGGTGTCTGCAAAATTACGTCGCGTAGAGTCTTTTTTATGGGTGTGTACCGCACTACACTTATAAGCAAGAGGCTACTGGGCGTTTAGGAATGTTTCCTCTCTTTGTGATTTAGTTAGTGCTTTAGAGTCTGAGATATAATTGTCCCCTAATCTGTGATCTATTGTATTTCAGAAAATAGTCATGTGTCCTCGTCGTTCTAATAACAAGGATACTTAGGATGATGAAGTCCGCCCTACCCATGTGATGCGGACCCAAAATAGAGTGCACACCTCAGAAACTGTTTCTACTCCGGTAGTACCTCCAGTCCTGACTAGTCCTCCTCGAGCTCCAAGGACAAATGTTAACCATCCTCAGTCTTCTCAGAGGGACATATTGAATGCATAATTTAGGCAATCCATTAACATGCTTGCACAACTGGTAACCGCACAGACTCAAAGGTTGGAGGATACTAGGTCTATATATATTACTTCGGAGGCTACTAGGGTAGGCCAGTTTATGAGGATGAACCCGCCTAAATTTTCGAGCACTAAGATAGAAGAGAACCTACAAGAGTTTGTGGACAAAATGGAGAAGATTTTTAGATTAATGCATATGGATCAGGTGGAAAGGGTTGAATTAGCAGCGTACCAACTTTAAGATGTAGTGAACCAATTGTATAATGAGTGGGTAGAGATGAAGGGTGAGAGTATTGAACCCATAGTTTGGGGCAAATTTATGGAATCTTTTTTTGACCGATTCTTTCCCTTAGAGTTGAGAAAAGATAAGGCAAAGGAATTTATGAATCTTAAATAGGGGAAAATGAGTGTCCAGGAGTACACTCTGAAGTTTAACCAACTAGCTCATTATGCACCAGAAATGACATGTAATATGAGAGCCCGAATGAGGAAGTTTACATTCAGCCTTTCCAACGATCTAGCTATTGAATGCCAAGGGGCGATGCTAAATAGGGATGTGGACTTTTCTAGGTTCTTAGTCCATATGAAATAGGTAGAAGAGAAGAAAAAGAAAATTCTTAAATCTAGAGAGAAGGATATGCAGCCAAAGAGAGCCAGAACAATGATCAGAACCACAGTCAAACACAGAGCGGTAACAGGGGCAGTAAATAGAAAAATAAAAAGTTTTGGAGTAATGGACCTGTAGCCAGTGCCCCAGCACTCAGACCCCTAGTTGATAGACGATATCACAGTTTTTAGACTAGTCATGGACCCATAGCTCAGGATACTCAGTCCCAGGGCAGTGTGGCTCAGTAGCCCTATACTATTCCATGGTGTGAGACTTGCGGTAAGCATCATCCAGGAAGGTGTCAGCTAGTTGTATTTGTGTGTTATTCTTATGGTTAGACAGGTCACTTTTAGAGGGATTATCTATCTACTAGGAAGAATGTTGGTGGGAAAAAATCTCAGGCAAATTCCTCCGCACCACCACTACCATAGAAGGGCACCACATCAGCTGCCAGGAGTTGTTCCAACCAGTTATATGCTTTGACCAACCGCCAGGAGACAAAAGCCTCACCAGATGTTATCACCGGTACGTTATGAATCTATTTTGGTGATGTATATATGTTGCTTGATCCCGAGTCTACATTAACTTATGTGACCCCATATGTGGTTGTTTGTTTTGGGTTTGAACCTACTATGATTGATGAACCTCTCTCTGTTTCCACTCTGGTGGGTGATTCTGTTGTGGCTAAAAGGGTGTATAAAAATTGTGTTGTGTCTATTCTTAGTAGGGATATGTGGCTGACCTCATAGTACTTGATATGGTTGCTTTTGATGCTATCATAGGGATGGACTGGCTTCATCGGCATTATACCATACTAGATTGTAGAACCTAAAATATTACCTTTTTATTTTTCGAATGAGCTAGCAATATAGTGGGAAGGGAACTCTTTATCACCTAGAGGGCACTTCATATCTTACCACAGAGCTCGCTAACTTATTTCCAAGGGTTGCTTGTAGCATCTTATTTGGGTTAAAGATACTAATATTGAAAGTCTTCCTCTTCAGTCTGCCCCTATGGTAAATGAATTATTAGAAGTCATTCTAGATGATCTCCAGGGAATACCGCCTGATAGGAAGATAGATTTTGGCATTAATGTCTTGCTAGATACCCATCCTATTTCTATTCCACCATATAGAATGGCTCTTGAAGAGCTAAAAGAGTTGAAAGAACAGCTAGTAGATCTCCTAGATAACAGTTTTTTCAGACCTAGTGTTTTGCCCTAGGGTGTACCTGTAGTTTTCATGTGAAAGAAAGATGGTTCCCTGCGTATGTACATAGATTACCGTTAGCTGAATAAGGTCACTGTTAAGAATAAATATCCTCTTCCTAAGATTGATGAACTCTTTGATCAACATCAGTGTACTAAGTGTATTTATAAAATAGACCTTCATACGGGATATCATGAGTTGAAAGTTACGGAGTCAGACATTCATAAAATAGGTTTCCGAACCAGATATGGTCATTATGAATTCTTAGTCATGTCCTTCGGGTTGACTAATGCTCCTTCAGCTTTCATAGACCTAATGAATAGGGTCTTTCATCAGTTTCTAGACTTGTTTGTCATAGCGTTCATTAATGATATCTTGATTTATTCCAAATGTGAGGAGGACCATACCAATCACCTCTGAATAATCCTCCAGACTCTCAAAAATTGTAGGTTGTATGCAAAGTTCTCTAAGTGTGAATTCTGGTTAAATGCTATTGCTTTCTTGGGGCATATTGTGTCTAGTGAGGGGATAAAGATTGATTCCTTAAAGGTAGAGGCAGTGAGGAAATGACCCAGACCCACGAATCCAACTGATGGTCGGAGCTTGTTGGGCTTAGCAGGTCTTACAGAAGGTTCGTAGAGAGTTTTTCTTTCATAGAGGAACCACTTACTAAGTTGACTCAGAAAAAGGTAAATTTTTTGTGGTCTGACTCTTGTGAGAATAGTTTTGAGAAGTTAAAAGAAAAGTTGACTACTACTCCTATTTTTACTCTTCTGGAGGGTACAGAAGGTATTGTTGTATACTATGATGCAAAGCGAGTGGGACATGGGTGTGTTCTTATGCAGCACGGTAAGGTAGTGGCTTATGCATCTAGGTAGTTGAAGGTGCATGAGCGGAACTACCCTAATCATGACTTAGAGTTAGCGGTTGTGGTTTTTGCACTTAAGATCCAGCGGCACTATTTGTATAAGCTACACGTTGATATTTTCACCGACCACAAGAGTTTACAGTATGTTTTCTCGCAGAAAGAATTGAATCTCAGGCAGAGGAGCTGGATGGAATTGCTAAATACTATGACATGAGCCTACACTATCATCAGGGAAAGGAAAATATGGTAGTCGACGCCCTTAGAAGGTTGTCAATGAGCATCCTTTCTCATGTGGGGAAAGAAAAAAGGGAGATAGTGAAGGATATTCACTGACTTATAAATCTAGGAGTGCTACTTTTATACTCCAAAGATAAGGGTATGGTGGCTCATAAGATAGCTAAATTTTCCCTTTGTACATAAGTTAAGAAGAAGCAAGTAGAAAATCCCATCTTGATGCAGATCAAGAAAGATGTGGGTCAATAGAATGTGAAGTCCTTTGAAATTGGCGGTAATTGTATTTGTAGATGGTTTGTGAAAGAGAATCCTTAATAAAGCTCACACTTCGTGGTACGTTATTCACCCAGGCTTTACTAAGATGTAACATGATCTGAAATCTACGTATTGATAGAGTAATATGAAGCATGATGTGGCTAACTATATTGCCAAGTGTTTGAATTGTCAGCAAGTTAAAATGGAACATATAAGGCTAGGTGATTCTTCCCAAGAGATAGCCTTGCCCTTATGGAAGTGGGAGATGATTAAGATGGAATTTGTTACAGGACTTCTGAGGTCCCAAAATCAGTATGATTCAATTTGGGTGATTGTAGATAGGCTGACCAAGGCAGCTCACTTTCTACATGTCAGGACTAATTATTCAGGAGAGGATTATACCAAGCTTTTCATTGCAGAAATAGTTCATTTGCATGGGGCACCTGTGTCAATATCTGGCTGAGGTAGACCGTTTTCTTCACAGTTTTGGAGATCGTTTCATAAGGATTTAGGTACCTAAGTGAATTTGAGCACGGCTTTCCACCCTCAAACAGATGGGCAAGCTGAGCACACCATCTAGACCCTTTGAGGATATGTTGAGGGCCTTCATGATTGATTTTAAAGGTAGTTGGGTAGAGCACTTACCCTTGATAGAGTTCTCATATAATAACAGTTTCCATTCTAGTGTTAAGATGGCACTATTTGAGGAATTGTATGGGAGAAGATATAGGTGTCCAATAGGATGGTATGAAGTAGGTGAGATACAGATTTTGGGCCTAATCTTGTTCATCGGGCAATGGAGGATGTGAAAGTCATTACAGAATGACTTAAGATAGCTCAGAGTCGTCAGAAATCCTATGTCGATGTTAGGAGAAGAGATCTAGAGGTTGAGGTAGGAGATTGGGTGTTTCTCAAGGTTTTTCCTATGAAGGGAGTCATGTTATTCGGGAACAAAGGTAAGTTGAGTCCTCGCTATATAAGACCATATAATTTTGTGAGAAGGATAGGTGGAGTTGCGTATGAGTTAGAATTGCCAGCTAGTTTGAGTTCTGTTCATTCGGTATTACATATATCAATGTTGAAGAAGTGAATTGGAGACCATTATTTAGTAGTGCTGGTCGAAGAAATCAAAGTGACAGACTCCTTGTCCTATGAAGAAGAGCCTGTAGAAATTTTGGATCGCTAAGTTAGACGATTGAGAAACAATGAGGTAGCCTTAGTTAAAGTGTTATGGAGAAACCAGAAAATTAAAGAAACAACTTGGGAATAAGAAGTTGACATGACAGCTATATACCCAAACCTGTTTGATCCAATCAATGATGAAATAGAAGGTACAATCCTTGTCTTATTGTTTCTATGCCTTAATATGGTTGAAATTATACTTGTCTATGTCCCGCATCAACATTCAGGGATGAATGTTCCCAAGGGGGGATATTGTAACGCGCCGAAGTTTTTTCCTAGCTAAATTTTTGTCCCTAAAGTATCAAGCATTGGCTTCTAAAATGATTATTACATATTTTCCTGTGGAATTTATTAGATTTCAACTTTTCATTACATAGATGATCGAATAACTTTTTCGTCGACAAAAGATTCATCCAAAATGGACACTCGGTGAAGGAGTTAGGTTAATTTAAGTCCTAGTCTTAAAACACTGTCATTCTTGTCCTTAGCGCCTCGCAGAGAGGGTGTAAATGACGATGGTCAATTTCCAGTGAGACTTCGCTATGGTGAAGCATCGCGGAGTTGGCCAAATTCTCATTTGTCAATTTCCAATGAGCCACCATAATCGTGGCGCATCGCGGTAGCCCATGAAATCAAGCTACCAGTTATATTTAATACCCATCTCATTAAGGGTATTTGGGGTATTTTGCAAAACCTTAACATATTGAAAATGGGATTTAATCCGTATTACACCAAAATACACCTACTCTTACCAAAATCCATCAAGAACTCTCCCTAGGGTTTCAAACAAGAATCCCAAATAACTCAAGATTTAACCATGGAATTTCGAAACAAATTGGAGATCTGGAATCCCTAAGCTGTAGGCATCAAGGAGCATCCTTTTATTTCTTAAATAGAGGTATGCAGGGTTTTCGAAAAATCTAATGGGCATAGAAATCATGATTTTAAGAAAGGGGTTTACAGATTTATGAATACATTCATGTTTTAGAAATCTTGACGGTATTGTTTAGGTCTTTTGACCTTCCCCCACATTGATTCGAAATTGAATATATATGTATGCTTGTGCTTTAAGGTTGATGATTTAATTGAGAGCATGACTTATGTAAAATCCCTCTCTTGTTTTGATTTTCCTTTACTTATCATATGCTATAGATGTTTTTAATACATTCTTGAAAATCATGGTTTAAAATGTCTTGAAGTGTGTTATGATTGGATTAAGATTTGGATTTCAAAAGAAAGGGTAGTTGAGTTGATAAATGTTGAAAATATTCATATAATGAAAGAGAGCATGTTTTTTCCAAAATCACATTACCACCATATGTTTAAAGGATTCTTGCATAGTTTTGATTTAAGCTTCAGAACATGAAATCTCTTATACTATTTGCGTGTTTGGGTGGCCTGAACTATATTTTAATTAAAGATTATGCTTATTGTACTATGGCTAAGAAATAGCACTTGCAAGTCTTGGTGTGATGACACCAATTCAGATTATTCCATGATAATTCAGAATAGAATAGAATGCATGTTTGCAATCAGACTCTAGAAAAATGCATGAATCACAAAAGGATAAAATTAGGTATAAAGAGAGCTTAGGTGGTTCCCCGAAGAAGGCATGAGTTCCGAAAACTCGTTGCCCAAAGACATGATTTGCCGATCCAGGTATATTATATTATGCTGGCCTAGTGCCGTGTGGAGCATTAGAATTAGAAACTCCAACCCTTGTGGCACACTTGGGTTGCGGGCTTCCCCACCGAGTCAATGGTGGATTCCATACAGCCCGTGAGATTTTAGAATTGTAGGGGAGTACCACCTAACTTAGAAGTAATACAAACAACAGATAGTGCATTGACAAAAATGACATGATTTTCAAAAAGTGCCCATGTGTTTTGAGAACTGTTTATGCATGATGTTTTAACAAATTGCTCTCCACTATTTCACTTATATAAAAGTTTTATTTTGGATTACTTTGTGTACAAGTATATCTGTATTGACCCCCCTTCCTTTCTCCAGGTTCTGAGGCTCAGTCTAGGGGTCCAGAAATGTAATTGATTTTATCAGGAAGAGTTCCAATGCCCAGTTGATGAGCCTTCTTTATTCTAGAAGGCCTATTTACTTTCAGAAAGCTATTATTAGATATGGTTTTTGTCTACTGGGGGGCTTGTCCCAGTTCGGACAGTTGTAATATTTTCATGTAGTAGATATTTCGCAGACTGAGTTAGATGTTATTTAGATGTAGTTGATTTACAGTTTCCATACTTATGTTGAATTCAGAATTGACCATATTTCCGTAGCAGATTATGTTTCCGCATCTTCTTTTATTATATGAATGTTGTGCATGATTACCAGATAGACAAGGGCATTCCGAGCCGTCATGGTTTGGGATGCTGTCATGGTCAGGCCCTAGTTCGGGTTGTGATACAACCGCCCCTCGATTTCGAAGCTACTCTAACCACCACTTTAAAAAGCTGGAAAATGTTACCAGCATACCTCGATTTCAAAGTTGATCCACTGCAAAACAAAACATCCATGTCTAAGATTCGATTTAATACTCAGGTAACTATCATTTCTAAATTTTATTTGTATTTATTTGATGTGTTTATCAAGTGTTTGATGATTTGTACCAATGAAATAAATCTCTTTTTTAAATTATACTGTAGAATACCGATGAATCATTGATGTTGTCACGACGAGAGATCCATATCGAACCTGGCACTCGCTATAAGCTGTGAGTACTTGTACTTTCCCAATCAACCTTTATTCTTCTATTTTATTGCACTTCAAATATCTAAGTATACCTTAAATTTAGATTTGAATGAAGACTTACTTGGAATGGACAATCGGTGTTGCTTTTAGTATAGACCTATCCAGGACGAGTCGGGTGATAGTGTTTTTGATAGAGGATAATGTTGGTAATAGAGGTTTTGATAGAGGGCAAGGTGGATGGTAGTGTCTTTAAACGAGTCTATCTGATTGATCGATATGCTATTGTAGCCTCAAGGTTGATGGGGGGTACATATTCACTATATCACAGTTAATATTGTGTTGATAATCATCAAAGTACGAAAGTAGCTGATTTGCTTAAATCACCTTATCAGAAAATATCTGATCTGTTGTAGTTTCTGCTAACTAAGATGCTTATGAATTTTAAATAACATTGTGAATTATTTTAAGCTACAAAGTTTGTCTATTTATCACGGGTATAAGGTGTTGCAATAATAGTAATGAGAAAATTATAGTTACATTATTCCTTAGTGTAGTAGAATGTTAAAGAGCAAAAAGAATGTGCAACATTACATCACACAGAATTTCTTCCATGTTACAACATGTTAAAGAAGTATCAAATGTATTTAGTATAGCACGTTTTATCCTTGTAATTGGTAACTGAGTGATGGGTTTTTTTATAATTTTGTTTGCTCCAGGGTCATTCTGTTGGATTGTTTAAACTTGGAAACACATGCTACACGACTCCCCAGCACAATGTTTGCATTTAGTTCTGAAACTAAAGTCTTCTCTGACCGAGTGAGAATTTCATTCTTGCACCCTTCAGTTTTTCCTTTTGATAGTAGTGGTGCCCATTCCAGCTTATGTGCACTTGTACTTGCTACTTATGACTAGTGCAGGTACCGGGTAACTCGATGAATCAAGGATTGGACTAATGAGAAGAAATCACTGAGTGTTTTATTTTCTGCTAAGATTCGAACGTTGGTCCCTTAAGGTCTGCACCCTTGGGGGCCCATCTTTCCTTCCCCTTTTTTAGGTAGTCTTTTGCTTTAGTCTTGAGTTCCCAAAACTTGATTGGATTCAATCTGATCATTTTTATAACCTATAAGTTTTGTTTTGTCATTGGATTTGAATATCAAATAAGTTGTATTCTAGGTAAATTGGTCCGAAGCTGCTTAGTTAGAAATTGAAATAGGAATCAAAAGTCTCTTTTTGATGGGACTAAATATTAATCAAACTTATTGTTATTGATGTGCTTTCGGAACTGAAGATTATTCATTTTCTTGACTCTTAGGTTGGAGATGCAGCTCTGATTCTTGATGTAATGGCAGTAATGTTAGAGAACATCACACGTATCGAGTTAAATTGTCATTTGAATTTATTAAACTGTTATTTTCATATTGAGTTAAGAATCTGACTTCTTTTTATATTTAGGCATTCCCGGAGGCTTTATTTCATCAATTACTCCCTACTATGGTCCACCTGATCATGAAATACGAGTTGGAGCTCACCGAATCTTTTCTATTGTCCTTGTTCAATCTTTTGTTTCCCCTTAGAAATTATCAAAGGAAACCCGCCTAAGGAAGGAAGCAGATTTTTCAAGAGCACTCTCTAGAACTGTTTCTGTCTTCCCTTCTTCAGCTGCTCTTTTTGGAAAGCTGGGAGATGAGAGGTCTTCTTCACAAAGGTCTTTGTCTCTTGAGAAAGGTAATATTGAAATGGAACAGAAAGGTAACAATAGTGGGATGCTCAACAGAATAAAGTCAACATATAGCGTGAGTGGGTCTCCTGCATCTGTTGAAGAGTCTACAAACAAACCTATTAGCTAAGTGGTAGGTTCCGTAACCATCTTCACCATCTTAGTACATATAGCTGCTAATCCTAGATTCCTTAGAATGATCCATTCCTTAGCACCTTTTGCATACGTATTTTATATTCATGCTTATATAAGATATTGTCTGGAATAATCTTTTGAAGCAAATCGAGGGCACATGTCGGAGATACAAGGTAAGTGAGGTTGATGTATGCATTTGAAGAATTTAGTATTTGTTGTTGTTGTTGAGTTGTTCATTTGGTATTAGATGATAACAGTTTTACAAATCCTAGATGTTTATAATCCTTTGACCTGTTGGTGTAACATGAAAGTTGTACATCATTTTGTACCTTGTTTTACATGATTGATTCCCTACAATATACATAGGAGATCAAGTATTTCAATCATGGATAAATTTTGGCACCCTCTTGGTGCTAGTTTTGTTGATAAAATGTAGTAATAGAATATGAATTACAGGAAATAGTCAAGAAAACTAGTATTTATGCATCTCTGGCGAGTTTCGTTTCAGAGAGTGAAACTAAAATATGCAATATTAAGGACTACATTGATAGCAAATGACAGAAACAACTTGTAGCCCGAGTGCATACTAGTATGGGGCTTTCTTTGGAACTCATTATGACCTGCAAGACGTTTCCTGCAGCTCTATTTGCCATCATCAAACTCAGCCATTAGATGAAACCTAAGTAAAGTATCAAGACTGAATTCTGCCTTAGTAGACACAAGTAGTACCTAATGCATTCTTTTAGCTGGAAAAATGGACTCAGCAGTAGTGAAACTAGGCATACTCTTAGGGTACTTGAAGATATTTGCACTAACATGATCAGGAAACCTTCCAGATTTCAAATCAATAAGTTATAAGTCTCTAGAAATTGAACTAGACTTATCTTCACCAGAAAGTGCACCTAAACAAAAAATTTTGCTGACACCTCTCATTTACTCACTAACATTGGTTTTCTCATCAGATTTTGATCTGAATAGCTCCTCAATTATGTGTTGCATTTTGAATGTTTGTATCTAAATGCTTAAAGAATGTATGGTATGCATAGTATCAAAGATGCGTCTACTTGTCCACAAGTGAGGGTTCGTCCTGGCTCAAACATGAGCTGAATCATGGCCAAAACTATAATGGTCGAAATGATGATTCTCTTCATCTTTATTTCGAATAAGCGAATAGCAACTAAACATCCTCATGGTATATTATTTGGACAGATTTAGATACCAGAGCTAAACTCTTTACCAATTGAACACGGGATATATGTTCAAATATGTACAACATTCTCTTTGACCAATTTTAAATTGCAAATTGTTTGCCGTTTCAGTATTCCCTTTCAATGTTATTGCATCAGTTGCTCTACAATTGTGGCGATGTTCTTTCTCATTTGTATGTTCATTCTTGGGGTATAAATTTGTTCATCTTCTTGAGTAACTAATTATTCCTTTCTTTTTTTGTTTTTGTTTCTTGATTTAATTTTCATGAATTATATTTCTTTTACTAATTTGTATATATAATTTATTCATTTGCTATTAAGATTTTTTATGCTCTATTTATAGGTGTGCTTCTTTGTTCTAATTGAAAATAAAATATGTTGTCATTTATGTACTAATTGAGATTATTTTTTTCTGTTTTTATAGATGTTCAAAATGGACGAGGAGATGAAGAAAGTGATGAAGAAATTGATCTTACTTGAGTAAATTTTTGAATTATTGATAGATATTTTAGTATCGATCTTTTTGATATTGAATTTTGTGAAACTTATCGCCACTCGAACTTGATACTTTATGGGAAAACTTATGACCATTTGACTTTGACATTTTGCTTTTGGATTTAGATTGCTAGTTTCTTGGATATTTTAATTTGAATTATTAATGAAAGATTTTGTTGTGATGTGTATATATAATTGTGTATCAATATAATTCTTTCTCTATATATATCAATTGGTATTTAAACTAGCTGCAATAATAGGTTGCAAAAGATTCAAAAATCGTTGCAATTGGTGTCAAAAACCATTGTCATAGGTAGTGAAAAACCGTTGCAAAAATATAATAATTGTTGCAATAGGGCTATTACAACACTTTTATGTCATTGCAATAGCATCTATTGCAACGGTTCTTAACCGTTGCAATAGAGTCTATTGCTACATCTCTCAACTGTTGCAATACAGTCTATTGCAATGGTTTCTAACCGTTGCAATAGATTGTACTGCAACGGTCACGAACCGTTGCAATAGATAACTTCAACCGTCGCAATAGGAGTTATAGAACTGTTGCGATAGATAGATCTATTGCAACGGTTTGTGTAACCGTTGAAAATGTCATTGCTATAGACCTATCCCAAAGGCCACCTACGCAATTCATATAAATCCATTGCGATATCTTATGGCAACGGTTTTTGTACCTATCGGAATGATTTTTGAACTGGTGCCATAGGGGTAATTTCTGGTAGAGATGTTGAGTTAGAATTTTCAATATATTGCTGCTTAGATCAGTTAAGGAGTTTAGCTGAATATATATGTTCTTCTCATTGCTAACCAGTTGACTAAAATATCCTTTTACATTGAGAAATGATGATTCACTCGCACCTATGAAGTTGCTATTGTTTAAATTAGGTGGTTATTTTAGTATTTTTGTAATGTTTTTATGAGTCGTGAAAATTTTGTGAGGTACAACCTTAACTTGTTTTGTACTATTGAATTTCAGGAAGTGGAAGCTAATGTTGAACAGTATTCTGTATTTGCTGCATGGATTGAAAGAACGAAGCCTTGTAATGATGTGTTTGCCTTCTCCATCGTGTCTGTTGTAATTAATATGGACTTGTAATTCTATCTTCTTACCAGATTCACAATCATTTGCTATAGAATGTGAAGGGAAACTGATATTTTTGAGTATCAGAATGAATAAGGTATAAATGAAGCAAAATGGATATGTTCGTTAACTGCGAACACACTAATAAAGATGACTAAGAATTACGATGCCTCGTTCTAGTTTTTGTCTCTGATCTCATACCTGTGCCTGTACTGCAGCTATTTCATTACACAACTGTATTTGTATATATGGAAATACTCCAATATAATTATTTATATTTGTAGATTTAAAGAGTATGTTTAATACCAATCGTATTTAAAGGTTTTTGTCTAATCTGAGATATCAAATGTTTCTTGATTAATTGTATATGTTAGGCAATAATATGATATTTGAGTTTTAAACTATGAGAAAGTGCTTGTAACATTGAAAGTATGAGAAAAAAGTACATCCTTGTGCACTAAGCTCCCGCTATGCGGTATTCTAGAGAAATACTGAACCAGAAGGATTTACTGTACATAGCCTTATCTTTCATTTCTGCAAGAGGTTTTTTCACGGCTTGAACCTATGACCTCCATGGCACATGACAACAACTTTTGGTTAAATTTCAAAAGTCAACAGTAAATTGGATTGTTTAATACATTTTTGATGAACTTAAGGGCATAAACATTTGTTATGTCAGCCCACGTAATCTCCAGTGGATAAATTGAACTGGTCCAATATTAATGACTTCTAGTTGATGGAACAAGAATTTATAGCTATGTCTTCTGCTAGAGAAGAAGTTAATTCGCTTCAAAGTATGCTAATTCTATGGAGCAAGCCAATACTACCTTGGACTATCTATTGTTATATTTAAGTTGTTATATTTCGGTCTGTAATTTGACTATCTATTGAGATAATTAAGCTGTTATATTTCGGGCTTCAGGTGATTGGTATAATGGCAAGTTTAGATAAGTATGTCTCAGACACAATCACATGAAAATATTAGTGAAGGATAGTACAATTTCTCTTCAATATGTGCAACACATGTTTCATTTAGCAGATTCTTTGTTTATTGCTTAGGCAAATAATTGGTAGTGATAATTTTGTAAAGCAATGGAAATAAATCCCCACTGAAAATTGTGTGTACTTTATAGGAACTCTACTAATGATGCAATCTTATAAGCTTAAGGGGGAAAACAAACGAAGCATTTCCATTTCCGAAAAGAGTGAATAAATGTGCACATGTAGATCTTGAGGAACGTGAATCTTTATTTTACAACTCCAATATTACAATAAGTAAATTTGAAAGTTTATTCATACATGATATTTTTTTAAGAGGAAAAAATACTGTTACCCTCTTGAACTATTACGAAAGCTGTTGAGACACCCTAATTTAAAGGAGGTCTAGTTACCCCCTAAACTATTTTAAAGTGTAGTAAATACATCATTCAGTGCTGATGTGGCAGCACAACCAAATTCAATTAATTGTGGTGCTATACACGCGTTGCCACGTGTATAGATGTTTTTTAAAAAGTTCTTTAGATAATTATTTTTATTTTCTATTTCTTATAAGTAAAAGGCATAATACATAAACACATCATTCTAACTTGACTTCAGATCATATCTATGATGTTCAAATTTGAGTATGCACAAATAGGCACATAAACATGTATAAAGTTTTACAAGTAGACACACATGTTCTATGTGACATAATACACATAGGATGCCATGTAGGATAAGAATTGACCACGTTTGATGCCACATAGGACATATGTGTCTAGTTGTTGAAATTTATAGAAGCTTAAGTGTTTACTTTTGCACACTAAAGCATCAACATATGTCACATAGGACATATGTGTCTAGTTGTTGAAATTTATATAAATATATATATATACACACACACATACATACTTATATACTACCTTAAAAGCATCAACTCAAAAAACTTAAAGTATAATTACTAAAATACCCCTACATATTTATTTTTTGAAAAAAAAAACTCATAGGAAACTACGCTACAGATGCCTGTTTGAAGGGCTTCTTGGAATGGTCCTCTACCTAAAGACACGTGTGTTAAGAGTTGGCACTATATTTTATTCGGTTCTCTCAAGAAATCTAAATCCTCGAGTAGCAGTTCTCTGTCGAACACAATAAATCTTCAGCAATATATATCATTGTTGAACTCTATATGTATTTTTTTCATTTACACATAGAAAACATTCATATATTTATGAATTTATAATGTTTCTTTAATTTTTTAACCAAATCTTTTATACTCATATCATAATTAATTTCTAAAATCCACTTATAGTTTTTTTCTTTAGTTTACTAAGGTTAGTTCAGCCATTTATAATCTTATCCTGTTTTTGTCTTCTTTAGTTGAGGGTATGTCTTTAGATCTTTTAAGCATACAAATTTATTCTTTCAGTCTTTTTTTTCATGTTTCATTGTGTGTCCTGTGCAGGAATGTTTTTTCTCCAGAGGTTTCTATGCTAACTCCACTATGCATAGTGATGTAGTCAAGGTTTTTGAAGATATGCATAAAAAAATTGAGTAATATCTATTTATTTTTCATTTATTTTCTTTCTTCATATGTATTTCTTTGAGAAAGATTCTTCTATGTCTCGCCTCCGCCGTCCAAGGTGCTTATATTGCAGGTTAGTAGCAATATATTTGTGTGAAGCTTAGGGCCTCTACTGTTACTGTATATTCTTGCTTATTTGAGTAATAACAATGTGAACTTTCAATATAAAATGAATAATTGCTAGGAATTCCACAAGAAGGCATTGTACTACAGAACTTCCAGCTTTCTTGTATTTTCACCTTCTCTGCTGAATGTCGGGTCTTCAATATTTTCTTTTAGTGTCATTGATTGGTGTTTAATTTTTTTCATATTGTTCTTTATATTTTTATAAGGGACCAAGATTATTTCTTTTTTGAATACGTCACTTGATATATAATAACATGACTCGGGCAAACTGGTGATATTTATGAAGCATGCTAGTGTTTCATTGGAAATTTTTTCCATTTGTCCCCACAATGGTATTATTTACATACTAAAAGTACTTAACATTATCCTATAACTCCTCCTTTTTTAAAAGAATATATTTTCTTTCATCAAAGCATGAAAAAGCTTTTTCCTTGAAAACCACATTACTTCACCAATTCTGTGAAAAACCAGCATTATAGTTGTTCGAATAGATGAGGTATATCTATTTGTTCAAAAGTTCATCTTAGTTGCTGCTATTGGCTTTGTATATGATTCAATGCTGAAGGAAAAACCCCAAAATTCTTCAACTATGAGCTATACTTGAAAGATGCAAAATTACAGAGGAAACAAAGAACATTCATTTAAATGAGGGTCTTAGTCTAATCAGACCTAGTGAAATAATTTGTCTGAGTTCAGAATGCTTAAACTTTCCCATTTTGTTTGTACATTGCATAAGGTAGACTAAATTTTACATATGTCTATAGTTTTATTGACTTTTAACTTTAACACCCTTAGATTTCTATGTTCCTGTGGCTTGTGTTTTCAAGATGATATGGACTAACTTCTACTGAATGCTTCATTAATCTGATCAAGGCCATTTTTTATTGAATTTGTGTAAGTTCTGATAAATAATTTAACTTTCAATTCAAAATTCTAAGATGTAATTAGATACTTAATAAACTATAAAGAATGCTGAAAGTGTAACTAGATTCTTATTAAACTGTAGAGAATTTTTCCTTAAAAACTCAGTGTAGTTGAAAAGCCCAGCATACTACTTGATAATTACTAACAACCATTAAACTATGAAACAAATCGCTAACTAAAAATTGAATTTTTTTGGTTTATAGACAAGCTTTGGTGTCCCCTTAATCTAATGCAAAAACACAAGATTAAGCCAAAATTTTGAGGAAGAGCTATTGTTAGTAGTATTTGTGCAATTTCCATTTTATTTATCTTTCCTTGAATAACAAGAGTCATACCTTTCCATACTAAAGGTGGTCCTCCAGGAATATCAAAATGTATAAGCTTATCATAACATTTCACCAAAGCTTAACATGATGCCAACCAATCCATACCCATAATCATATTGGCAACATAAGTAGATCAACTATGGTGTATTTACCTTGAACAAAAATCAGATAATCTTTATAAACTCTATCCACTGATAAAGTCTCTTCTACTGGGGCCACAATAATATACGGCATAGTAATAGTCTCAATTCTTCTTTCTAAAAATAAAGCAAAAGATAGAGACACATACGAGTACGTAGAATCGGGATCAAGAAGAGCATATGTCTTATGAGAATTTATAGTGATAATACTTGTGACTACTGCATTCGATTACTCTATTTCCTATTTGGCAATTATAAAGAATATCAGTGGTCCACCTGTTGTCTGAGAACCCTGAATACCCTATCGAAACTGTCCATAAGCACCCTGTGAAGTGATCCTAGCTGGCTGAGTGTGAGCATGAGTACCCACAACGTATCTCTTCACCTATGTAGTAGCTTTAATAGAACTTGAATCTCCCTTAGGACAAAACTTAAGGATATTCCCTCTTTCACCATAAGTATAACAAAGACCACCAACTCTAAAATAATGCCCACTATGATTCCTTCCACAACTAGAACATTTTGGATAATGTCTAATCTAAAAGGAACCACTACTCTTTCACTGCATCTGCTACTGACCCTGTCTAGCTGGATAACTATTTCTTGAAGACTGGCCCACAGACTCTGACTGTGTAGGCCTAGACTGTCCATGATGAAAACTACTCTTGCTGCCAGATGGAGCACTACTAAACCAACCTAATTTACACATATTTTTGTTTTATCAATTAATTATTTCCATCACATAATAAGACTCAAAATGGAGCTCAATATAAACACCCTGTAACACCCCGTACTTTTGGGCTAGAATTTACACCTTCGTTTTGATGCGTATATATCTATACTAAATAATTTCATGTTAATATATGTGTAGTGATCACTTCTATAGTGAGGAAAAACCTTTGAATATGAATTGAGGTCAAAAAAATCCCCTATCACAAAGACGAGATGGAAATTTTCCTATCGATTGAGTTTAAATGAGCGTCTAAAATAGGGTTGACTCCCATCGACCATAAAATTTTGTCAATATTGACTTAGGTGGCCTACTATATATCAAATGAAAGATATTTGAACTAGGTTTCCAGTGATACAAATTTCACCTCAATACGATACCCAAGTAAAAAGTTATGACTTTTCCAAGTAGAGTGCATTGCCTAGCAATCACCAAAGGCTACTAGAATTGTTGTGCCATGGGCAATGCGTCGCCTCGACTATTTTGGGAGATGGAAAATGCGACGCCCAGCCTATTTTGAGGGATGTAAAATGCATGGCACTGCCTAGAGTAGTCCATAGGCAATGCGTCGCACGCCCTATGGCCCAAGGTCGTATGAACATCATTTTCAAGTCATTTTAAGGGTAATAAAGTCTTTTTACAATCCAAAACTGTCCCTAATCATCCTTAAATGAAATTAGGATTATTAGTTACGTTTTAACTCTCTTAATATCCCTTATTCATCTTCCAAGAACACCATAAGAGAAAAATAACTTAGGGCTAAACATTCAAGCTCAAGGGATCAACTTTTTCGTAAAATTCTTCATTGATTAAGGTATAAATGGCTGTCCTAGAAACTCAATCGGTGTAAGTTATGATTTTATCAATCTTTTGAAAGTATTTTATGATGTACATAACAAGGTTTTGAACAATTTTTTTTAATATCCAAATCATGAAAGCCTTTTCAATGATAGACATATTGTTTTGGTCTTGAGGCCTCCCCTTAAAAATTAATTTTTACTCATGTATATGTAAGTATGTGTTTTGATTTTTGCAAAGATTAAATCAAGGGAATGAATGACAAAATCCCGCTCTTGTTATTATACTCCTTCATTTCATGTGTGGTGGGTTGTTCAATTGCATGTTTTGAAGTGTGAGATAAGTGTTTTACTATTGCTTTGAAGTTGATATTGATTATGAATTGTAGAAGGGTGTTTTATTATTTATAAATGTTTAAAGTGATAATTGAAAGAGATTGTATGGTTTGTTACATGATACTTGACCACCACATATTTGTGAATTGAAATTGAGGATCTTTGCCTAAGTTTTCATGAGTTTTACTATACGCATCCTTATATATTGTTTGAATAATTTGGTAGTTTGATCACAAGGTTTTGAAAGATAGGACTAAAACATGATAATGTATGGCTTAGAGATATGACTTTCAACTCTTGGTATGACGATACCAAAATAGATAATGCCCTAACAAACTCAGAATTGAATACAAGTCAAATTTCATTCAGATTTTAAGAATTTGAGTTCCTCAATATGCATGTTTAGAAAAGGTTAAAAGTGGGCTTAAGAGATGTTAGGTGGTTATCTGAAGAAGGCATGAGTTCAGATAACACATTACCTAAAATAGTGTTTTGCTGTTACGGGTTATTTTGTCCCCAAGAGGGATTATACGCTGGCCTAGCGCCTTGTTGCGTATCAGTCTCAAAAATTCCAACTCTTGCAAACAACTTGGGTTGGGGGCTTACCCGCCAAGTCAATGGTGGATTCCATATAGCCCATAGAATATTAGACTTGTAGGGTGTACCACCTAGCTCATAACTAAGACAAAGATGTTGAGTTGATTTGCAGAACTGTTTTTAAAGGCCTATTTACTATGCCCATGGATTTTCAAATGGTTTATGATGATGTATTTTTTTCATAAAATTCTCTCACTTATGTTATTTATTAAAGTACATTATTTTGGATTGCTCTATGTACCAATACATCTGTATTGACCCCTTATATTTCAGTATCTGAGGCACAGCCCCAGGGTGCCGCTAAGCAGTAGGTTCAATTTTGTCATGTATTGCAGATTGGCGAGTCTCTCTTATTCCGGAAGGCCAGTTCTAGAACATTGTTACTTTAATTGATTCACAGTCTCAGGGTGTCTAAAATCGCGTCGGGTAGAGTCCTGTTTATAGGTGTCTAGCGAGCCACACTTACAAGTAGGAGGCTATAAGGCATTTAGTAATGTTTCACTTTTCTTTATGTTCTAGATCGTGCCATTGTGGTTTCCATTTGGAAGTTTTCTAGATTTTTTTTTCTCTAACTTCGTTAACTATGTCTCCTTGTCGAGTCAATTCAAGAGCATAATCTTAGAGCCTAGATGAAGTGGTCCCTTCTAAATGAATTTTAAAAGATTATGAAATTGCAAAAGGACTTGAGAGGAGTCCGTTGATTCTTCAAGGCGTATTGATTCTAGTGTAAACTTTAATCCTGATGAAATCATGATTTTTAGCTTGAAGTATTAAGTGTATCCAATCCCTATCAAAATTCTTGTTGCAGATGTTATGCATAAGGGTAATGATGTATAGCAGAATGTTAGAACTGTATTTCCACCTGAGTAGTTGTATATATTAAAGTGTCATGGCCTATTAGTAGTGATATTGGGCCAAGAAGTTGGTGATGTAAAGATACAATGTTAGAAGTCAGAGTAAAAGTGACTTTTGAGTAAATAAATAGTTTTACTTGTATAACCGTTGATTGAGGGATGATTTGTCATTTTATGGCGATAGACTAGTGTGATAGCAGTATTAGTAGATTGTATGGAAGTCTGTGGAGGAAGTGTTTGTCTATGATAATAATCTATTTAGAATAGGGAAAGAGCCTTGAGTGGATAGTTATGGTGGTTATGGAAATCGCTTATAAGCTATGAATGGGAGCGGTTAGATTAGCCAATAAGTTATAAGTATAGACTCATTATTGTATATAGAATTTTGAATTTAGTTGTGATTTATGCATGGGTGGGTAACTATGATGTGAGAAAGTAGAATAGGTTGATAAGATTGTAATAGGTTATGATATAAGATTAAGACCGACTACCTTCATCATATGACCTTACCCCCCTTGATTTTTCTTTTCTTTAGTAGTTGTAAATTTGTAGTGCGTGTGAGAAGGCAAGTTGAGTATTTGGCGGTTTAGTAGTAATGTCGTGAAGATCATGGATTTATGGGCCATAGACAAGTGAAATAAGAGACTTAGGTTGATATTTCTATTCGATTGATTATTATAGTATGTGACATGCTTCATATGACTGGTGTTGTTTGACAATAGACTTGAACTTTAGATGTGGACTGTAGTAATAAGAATAGTAGCTCAAGATTTATAATGCATGTTTTGAGGGAATAAATTAGTAGGCTTGATGTGAGGTGTGAAATAGCTTAGGTTGATAACTCGTGGAAAAAGGATTAGATAATTATAATATATATGTATATAATGACTAGTACAACAAATGATAAATTGTAGTTGAGTCATTAAGTAGATAAGGGCCTATGCATAAAAGCATAAGTTGAACCTTGAGGTATCATATTGTTAGATAAGGTGTGATGTGTATGAGTGTCACTTATACCTAGATTTCATTCTCAAATCTTGTGTTATGGAGAAGTCTAGGGAGTTGTTGTATAGCATTATTTTTAGTTGAATAGAGGAAATATCGGTGGGCAATATGGGCCTTTGGTATAGTTTTACAAATTTTGGTAAGTTGCAAGTTATGTGATTAGAGGTGTAATCTTATGTATTCTAAGGAGTTGAAGATGAAGTATTGTGTGTCTAGAAGCATGGATGTCTATACCCATGATAATATTTGACATAAATAGATGACTTTGGGGGTTGGAGGATGTTAGGATTAGTGTACCTGAAGGGGATGTCCTAGAATGAATTTAGTGTCCTTGTATAAAAAAAATTATGGAGGGGAGTTTGTGTTCATATGTATACTGGTACCCCTTTGTGATAAGGAGTGTGGAGGCGTATGCCTATGATAGTGGGAGTTTTAGAGCGATGGCTATAGAGGCTAGTGAGAGCTACGCGTAGCACTTTCGAAAAGCGAGGTCTTCAGACTAAAGTTTATCTGAGAGAGTTTAGGCTTATGTGTATGGTGAGATACCTATTTTTGTTTATATTTTTAGCTATAGATTTTTATTTGAAGGTATCACCACAAATTTAGGAATGCAACTTTGATCTAAGGGGGATATGGTAGAATAAAGTAGTTCTTGAATCTTCTTATGGAGTCATATTTCAAGTAAGAGGTTTGATAAATCAATTCTTATTCAAGCAAGCTCCTCTTACTTCAGTTTAAATAAACACCTAACAATGTCCTATGTACTCAAGTTCGGCCTATGTCTACGGTTGGATCACTCTATGTAACTCATGTCATGTTCCAACCTCCAAACTAGAAGCAATAATGTCCCTCAGTGATTCTATATTTCAAGTATTCAAGCTCTATGTTATGAGGTACATGATCCATTAATCTGTGTCCTAAATCATTCTTGGTTCTAAGGAACTATGTTTTCGTATTAATGATTCATTTTGTGTCGGGGTTAGCTAAAATGATATAGATGTACAAACTCATGACTATTTCAGCTCTAAAAATGAGAAAGGATAGCTTCAAGTAGAAGTACTTGTCTAAATCGTCAACTTCATGAATTCCATACTCATGTTATAAGACTCGTGATGTAAGCTCTCATGATTCTCACTGTGGTTGCCCTAAGAAATCTTGCTATGTTGATTTTATGCCAGAACGACCCTCCACTTATGATCCAGACACTTGATATATGAAACACTATGTGATTGTATCGTATCTTCACCTCATGTCCCACCTTGAGTAGTGAAAAATGTATATGTTATAACCAAATAGTGTTACTCCATTTCATGATGCTTGTACTTAAGTCCTTTAATAACCCTCTGTATGTTAGTATGGTGGTAGTTTTGGGAGCGTAGAAGTGTGTTATGTGGGGGGAGTAGATGTCATTGTAAGTGAAAAATTTTGATCTGATTTCATGAGCTAAGGCTATAGGAGCAGGTGGAGGAAGGAGATAAATATTGTTTACATGAAATAGTTAGTAGGGAAGTATATGGTGGGAATCTTTGTGAGAATGATTGAATTTGATTGTCTTAGTGGAGAGATCCATAAAGTGGGGTGTAGTGGTAGTAGTCTTGAATTTTGTGATTAATGAAAACACAAACCAATGTGTCATGTGGTTAGTATTCTTTGAATTAAGACTTGAGGTTGTTGGATTATAGTGATGAGGTGAAGTGATTTCTTAATGTGATGCAAAGTACAGGGTCCCATAGTTTAAATTAGCACCTTTTTCCTCTGAGTTAGGCTTCAACGTAGAAGTATTTTACGTTGGGACACAAATTCTTGTGGTTAGATGTGTTATGGGAAAATTGTAAGTTACAAATGATGAAGTATGTTGATTAGTGTTGGGGTATACATATGTTGATTAGTGTTGGGGTATACATAAGTTTTTTCATTTTTCCTTGTAAGATAGAGAATGCTAACATTCTTATGTCCTGTGAGAATCTTATCTCATATCTTATACCATTCTTAATCAGGTCGAGTACTCTTAGGAAAATTCATGTCTTACTATGTTTTGATTATGTTCCATAAAACACATGCCAAGATCATGTTGATGTCTAGTTTCATTATCTCAGGTTTCATGTTTACCTATTTCCCTATGGGTTATCATGAAGATTGTGTGATACCTTTGCATATATTTCTTGAGGAAAAAAATGTTCAAATCAATATTACATTCTTTATCTACATTTTTAGAGCTTCAAGAAGGCCCTACCCATCATTCGGGGATGGATGATCCCAAGGGGAAGATAATGTAACACCTCGTACTTTTAGGCTGGAATTTAGGCTATCGTTCCTACACGTATTGTCAGGACCTGAACTAGGGCCTATCCATGACAAACATCCCGAAACATTAAGGCCCGAAATGCCCTTCTCTATCTGGTAATCATGCACAACATTCATATAATAAAAGAAGATGCGGAAACATAATCTGCTATGGAAACATGGTCAATTCTGAATTCAACATAAGTATGGAAACTGTAAATCTCTACTACATAAAAATATAACAACTTTCTGAAACTAGGATAAGGCCCCCAGTAGACCAAAACAAAAATAAGTGACACAATCTGAAAAGACAGGCCTTCTGGAATAGAGAAGACTCACCGTTGTAAAATCTATTCAGCTTTCTGAATTATCTACTGCTTATCTAGACCCCTAGTCTGAGTCTCAGAACCTGAGAGGTAAGGGAAGGGGGTAAATATAAATATACTGGTACGCAGAGCATATCCAAAATAATCATTTATTATTCAACATATATGAGAGCAATTTAAAATAGTTCATGAGTATATCAAATAGTAAGAATTCACATGAGCATTTTAAAGACTGTAAAAATCATCTCAACTATGAGAAATCTGTGTTACTTCTGCGCTAGGTGGTATACCCTACAACTCTGAAAAATTCCATAGGCTATATGGAAACTACCATTAACTCGGCAGCAAAACCCCTAACCCAAACGTGCCGTAAGGGTCGGAGTCTCTGAATCTACTACGCCACACGGCCGTTGCCAGCGTACAATAATAATCTACACGTATCGGAAAATACGGTTTTAGGTTAAGAGTTACTTGAACTTGCGCCTTTTTTGGGTAACCACCTAACCCTCTTTAAGCCCCTTTTTAAAACTCTATCAAAACATACTCTAAAAACATACTCTGAAAACATAATCTGTTATGGCATAAATACATATGGTATCGTCATACAATTGACTTGCAAGTTAGATCTCTGAGTCATTATTAGTCTATCATAAATCTCTGTATTCAAAACACAAGTTTTGAGACCAGCATTTCAATAATTCAATTCAATGAATCCTATTTTTTTCAAACCACATGTAGACACATGCAATTCTTTCTCGTACACACAATAAAATTTTGATATCAGGAAACACCCTCTCAACAATTCCAAATCATTTTCAAATGCCAGGATATTTCAAAAAAATCTTTCAAATCACAAAAAGATAATCTTTAATTCAATACAAGAGAGGGAGTTCATAATTTTTTCTCTCAACAATCTTAAATCTCAAATTCATACATATACATATATATGTAAATCAATTTAAGGGAAATTACCACAAGTCCAAAGCAATAGTAGCATTGAAACTTTCGAAATGCATAATCAATAATATAGTTTTAAAAACCCCCATAAAATATATGCATCAAAACCTTTAAATCATGCTTTAACAATTTCAAGCCCATGTAGTTTTTAGGATAAACCCCACGTACCTTGATTATGAAGAATAAGGGATGATACTTGAAGCCTACAGTTTGAGGATTCCAAATCTTCGGTAAATTTTGAAAACCCACGGTTGAATCTTGAGTTTCTTGGAGGAGAAGTATATGAACTAGGCTTTTTGTTTTGAGGAAAATCTTGAGAATGACATATATTTTGCTTGTAGAGGTTTTAAATCTACCTTTTGGATGTTTTAAGAGGCTTGGACAAATTCCAAATTATCTTTGTTAACTTTTAAACGAAGATGGAAAAGTTAAACTGGGAACCCGATTTTATGGGCCACTGCGAGGTGCCACTATCGCGGTGGCTCACTGTAAATTGACGAATGGGAAATTGGGATCCTCTGTGATGCTCCACTGTCGTGAGGTCCCACTGAAATCTGACAACTGCTAATTAAACCCTCTCTGTGACACGTTAAACCCCAGAATGTCGACGTTTTACAACTAGCACATAAAATAGCCATAACTTCTTCATCTAGTGTACGATTTGGACGAATCTTATCTTGATGGAAAGCTTATTTAGTCATCTACATAATCAAATGTTTAAATCTAAGGGATTCAACATAGGAATAAGTATAATTCATTCTATAAGCCAATGCTTGATATTTTAGGGATAAAATTTTGCTAAGAAAAACTTCGGGGCGTTACAATATCCCCCCTTGGGAACATTCGTCCTCAAATGTTGAAGCGGGATACAAACAAGTCTAATTTCAAGAATACTAAGGCATAGAAAGAATAAGGCAAGGATTGTACCTTCCATTTCTTCATCCATTGGATCAAAAAGGTTTGGGTATGTAGCTCTCATGTCAACTTCTGATTCCCAAGTCGCTTCTTCAATTTTTTGGTGTCTCCACAACACTTTAACTGAGGCTATCTCTTTGTTCCTCAATCATCTAACTTTGTGATCAAAAATCTCTACAGGATCTTCTTCATAGGATAAGGAGTCTTTCACTTTGATTTCTTCGACAGGCATTACTAAAGAATGGTCTCCAATACACTTCTTCAACATAGATATATGAAATACCGGATGAACAGAACCCAAACTTGCAGGTAACTCTAACTTATATGTAACTCCACCTATTCTTCTCACAATCTGGTATGGTCCTACATTGCGAGGACTCAACTTACCTTTCTCCCCGAATCGGATGACTGCCTTCATAGGAGAGACTTTAAGAAATACCCAATCACCAAACTCAAACTTCAAGTCTCTTATCCTTACAGCAGCGTAAGACTTCTAGCGACTCTAAGCTGTCTTGAGTCATTCTCTAACAATTTTCACATCCTCCATCGCCTGATAAACAAGGTCAGGCCTGAACAACTGGGTCACGCCCAATTTATACCACCCTATAGGCGACCTATATCTCCTCCCATACAAGGGCTCAAATGTAGCAAGCTCAAATGGAACAATCTTAATATTGGAATAATAGCTATTATTATATGCAAACTCTATTAGCGGCAAGTGGTCCATCAACTAACCTTGAAATCTAGTACATAGTGTAACACCCCGAAAATGAGTCTCGAAGCATCACACGGTTCTTAAGGATACAAGTAGCCCCAAGCTAACCCTTTGAGCCGTTTTCATACCATTCAACACTCATCGATAGGATTACTATAATCAAACATCAAGATATTCTCCATAATATCATAATTCAAGACGAAAGAGATGCGGAAAGTAACAAAATACGACCTCTCCACAAGACTAATCAAACTAACCATCTAGTCTGATAAGCCTCTACTAAACTGTATAACACTGAGCCATTGGGATACACCCCAACTGACCCTAACATCAAGGAATAAAATGATAAATCAAAATAGAAGAGTGAAATCTGAAATAGCCAGTCCTCAAACCATGAGGAGACAACACTACATAAAATGTAGACCAAGGTTCTCGGAGAATCACGTCAAGACTGGGAATGAGCACCTATACCTACATTATAGGGAAAATGTAGCCCACGTACGAATACATGGGTCAGTACCATGGGATATGGACCTAGTATATGAGGGTTTATGCAAGTTTTCATAAAAGTCCTATATCACAAATATTCATAGGAAAATATGCATGCTGTAATAAGAGACTCACATAGCTCGAAATGAAATTATCATAATCACCATAGAGTAAAACACATCGGTGAAAACATGTGAGTCATCATCATAAATCCCAATCGCTTACATAATCATTTTCATGTCATCAAAACGAGTAGCTTTCATAACAATTCTCTTTAAGATATAGAAATATTCATCAAATTCTTCAAAAACGATAACTTTCTCAACTTACACTTTCAAACTATTACATTTTTCGTCTCAATCAGAAGAATACACACACACTGGGAGTCTCTTACAACCGGCATAATCCATGTGAGGTACATGGAGTCCAACGTCCAACCCACATTAGGGAGAGCTATCCTATCCTTGCCATCAGAGTTGGACCTTAATCTTTTGCTCACTAGTGATCAATATATCAATTAGCCTTCGGCTCACATCCTATGAGGGCACGTAGTTCGAGGGAAGTACCAATCACAGCTATGCCTCCCACTCGGTGCTAAAGACTACTCCTCGACTGAGCTCAGATCATTTCAAAAGAAAATCCACAACAACGCAATTCAACAATTCATATCGGGAGCCATCATGCTACCCCATTTCCATAATAAATCAACATGTGGATTTCTTTTCTCATTCGAGTTCAAAAATAATTCTTTCAAGACCAAAAGGTTAAGTCATTCAAATATCAAGGTGTGTATAACACATTTCTTCACCAAAGATAATAGTTTCCATCTCAAATTCATAATTAAACAAGTAAAATCATGTATCTTCGTAAAATAATACAAAATTTTGGGCACAAGAACGAAAGGATGTTCTTGTTGAAAACCCCACATACCTTTATGGAATGGATTCATTGAAATATTGGACCCTCAATGTTGATTGTGCAACCCTAGTTGTTTTTCTCCTTTCGTGCTCTTGGATGATGAACTTAGATTGATAATAGGGTTGTGATGTGTTTAGATTATATTAAATTCGTAAGGTTAAGTTTGGGGGTGTGTAAGGAGTGCCAAAAGACTTAATTTCCCTCAAAATAACTCAAAACGAATTGCTTTTACTACCTGAAACACCAAGTGTGTGCCGCATTACTTATCGCAGCGCCGCATTTCTTATCGCACATATTTAAGTATGCATCGCATTGCTTATCTAACACATTTAGGTATGCGCCGCATTGCTTATCGCACATATTTAGGTATGCGCCGCATTGCTTATCGTACACCTATTCTAGTAGCCATGTGCGATTGGTTAGGCGACGCACTCTACTTCACAAAGCCATAACTCCTTGCTCGGGTGTCGGATTTTGATGAAATTGGTATCGTTGTAAAGATAATTTGATTCTCTATCAGTTGGTGGGTAGAAATATACTGAAAACCACATATTTATCAAGTTATGCTCATTCAAATATGACCCTTGCGAATTCAAACACTAAACCTTGATGGATTTCAAAACTCTTAGCTTGTACTACCTTAAGTGACTCATATAACCACACTTAACACATCATAAGCTCTCTTATAAATAGGGTACTCTTGGTAATTCATGTGCCAAAATATGTCTTACAGAATTGGGAGTTTCACATGTACGAACAACGGTTTGCTTTTTAGCTTAGGAAAGTGTGAGGCATTACAATATTACAATATCTCCCCCTTGGGGACATTCGTCCTTGAATGATACTGGGTATACTAAGAGTAAAGAGAAAATGAAGGTTACACAGCTAAAGCAACTTGCTAATCTTCCCTCTACTTCATTCTACATTTTGGACACAACAAGGAGTGCATGACTCATGAAATCACAGCTGAATAGTATAAAATAACTGCTGAACTATTGCAACTCTGCAGAGAAAAGGAATGATTTATAGCAGAATGGTAACTTTGGCTTGATCGAGCCTTTCGGAAAACAGGGGTGGATACTTGGATCACATATCCGTCTAGGTTTCCCAAGTTGCACCTTCAACATATTGGTTTCGCCACAACACCTTGACCAAGGGAACTTCTTTGTTCCTTAGTCTTCGGACTTGGTGATCTAAAATCTCAGCAGGAACTTCCTCAAAAGAAAGACTATCTTGCACATCAGGGTTTTATGAAGGATCTACAACAACACAATCACCAATGTGTTTCCTAAGCATGGAGACTTGGAAGACAGAGTGAACGAAAGATAACTCTGAAGGAAACTCAACCTCATACGCTACCTTACCAACACGGATAAGAACTCTGTAGGGGCCAACAAAATGGGGACTAAGTTTCCCCTTCTTCCCGAATCTCTTCACTCCCTTCATGGGTGAAATCTTTAAATACACCAAGTTACCAACTTCAAATTCAAGGTCTCTTCTCCTCACATCAGCATACGACTTCTGACGACTCTATGTGGTTTTCAATCTTTCTCTAATCACTTTGACTTTTTCCATAGCCTCAAAGACCGAATCAGGACCACTCACGGCAGCTTCACCGACTTCAAGCCTACCTATGGGTGACCTAAATTTCCTCCCATACAGAGCCTCAAATAGAGCCATGCCAATGCTAGAGTGAAAACTATTGCTATAACCAAACTCTATCAATGGTAAATGCTTATCCCAACTCCCCTTAAAGTCAAGAGCACATGCTCTCAACATATTCTCTAAGGTCTAGATGGTCCTCTCAGCCTGATCATCTGTCTGTGGATGGAAAGCAGAACTCAAATGCACTTGGGTTCCAAGAACCTTTTGAAAAGCCCTCCAAAACTGTGAAGTAAACTGAGTACCCCTATCTGGAATGATAGACAAGGGGACCCCATGCAATCTGACAAATTCCCAGATGTACAATCTAGCTTAATCCTCAGCAGTATAAGAAGTATGCACAGGCAAGAAGTTCGCAGACTTAGTCAATCTATCCACAACAACCCAAATGGAATCGTGATGGCATCGGGAAGGAGGTAAACCAGTCACAAAATCCATGTTTATCTCTTCCCACTTCCAAGTGGGAATACCGAACTCCTGCATCATACCACCAGGTCTTTGGTGTTCTACCTTAACCTGTTGGCACGTTGCACACTTAGCCACAAATGTTGCTATTTCCTTCTCCATGCCCCTCCACCAATAGATTTCGCACAAGTCGCGGTACATCTTGGTGGCACCAGGATGAATAAAATATTACGCACCGTGCGCTTCAGCCATAATTCTCTGTCTCAGATCATCAACATTCAAAACACATAAACTATCTTGTAATCTCAACACACTATCTCCCCCTTGGGAGAAAACCTCCACCTTTTGGTCCTTGACTGATTCTTTTAGTCTGACCTAACAAGCATCTAAGTTTTGATTCTCCTTTACTTCTGAAATCAAGGAGGATTCAAAACTACTCTACACCCCTATACTACCTTCAGCAGAGTCAAACAACCTAACCCCCAGTCTAGCCAAATGGTGCATATCACGATCCAACTCTTTCTTACCCTCTTCAATAAGTGAAATACTACCATAGATACCCTGTTTAGGGCATCTGCCCCTATATTAGCCTTACTCGGATGGTACAACATACTCATATAATAATTATTAAATAGCTCTAGCCACCTTCTCTGCCTAACGTTCAACTCCCTCTGGGTAAATACATATTACAAACTCTTATGATTAGTGAAAACATCAATGTGAACACCATACAAGTAGTGTCTCTAGATTTTTAGAGCAAATACAACAACAACTAACTCAAGATCATGGGTGGGGTAATTCTTCTCATGGGATTTCAAATGTCTAGAAGCATAAGCTATCACCTTACCCTTCTGCATCAATACACAACCCAAACCAATTCTAGAAGCATCATAATATACTACAAAACCCTCAACACCATCAAGAAAAGTCAAAAAAGGGGCTGAAGTGAGTTGAGACTTCAACTCCTGAAAGCTCTTCTCACAAGAATTGGACCACAAGAACTTCACTTTCTTTTGGGTCAACCGAGTCATAGGAGATGCTATATAGGAGAAACCTTCAACAAAACAGCGGTAAATCCAGCTAGACCTAAGAAACTTTGGATGTCAATCGGAGAGGTAAATCTAGGCCAGTTTCTAAAAGCTTCTGTCTTTTGGAGATCAACTCTGATACCTTCGAAAGAAATGATATGACCCAAAAAAGCAACTGACCTCAACCTAAACTCACACTTGCTGAATTTAGCAAATAATTGATGATTTCTAAGAGTTTGCAAGACAATTCGGAGATGATCTGCATGTTCATTCTCACTACGAGAGTACACCGGAATATCGTCTATAAATACGATAACAAACATGAAAAGATATGGTCTGAACACTTGATTCATGAGGTCCTTGAAAGCTGCCAGGGCATTAGTTAACCCGAAGGACATAACAAGAAACTCAAAATGACCATAGTGATTTCAGAAAGCTATTTTTTGGGTGTCGCACTCTCTAACTTTGAGTTGATGATAGCCGGATCGAAGGTCTATCTTTGAGAAGTAACTTGCACCTTGAAATTGGTCAAACTAATCATCTATTCTAGGAAGAGGATACTTATTTTTGACAGTGACTATATTCAACTAGCGATAGTCAATACACATACATAGGGAACCATCTTTCTTTCTCATAAATAACATAGGAGCACCCCAAGAAGAAACACTGGGCCTTATGAAACCCTTATCTAACAGATCATTGAGTTGCTCTTTCAACTCTTTAAGTTCTGCAGGTGCAATACAGTATGGAGGAATAAAAATGGGCTGAGTATCGGGAATAAGATCGATCCCAAACTCTATCTCTCTATCAGGAGGTATCCCTGGGAGATCTTCTGAAAAGACATCAGAAAACTCATTGACAATGCTAACTGACTGGAGAGTTAGAGTCTCATACTTAGTATCCTTGACTCTAACCAGATGATATATGCACCTCTTGAAAACAAGTTTTCTAGCTTTAATATATGAGATAAAATGACTCTTGGGAGATACAGAACTCCCAGACCACTCAAACATAGGTTCATTAGGAAACTAAAACTTGACCACTCGGATACGATAATCTATAGAGGCATAACAAGAATGAAGCCAGTTCATACCCAGAATAAGATCAAAATCCACCATGTCTAACTCAATCAAATCCGCCAACATGACTCTATAAAGGACTATAACAGGACACTTTCTATACACTTTTTGCGAAACAATCGAATCACCCACTAGGGTAGAAACTAAGATAGGCTCAGGAATATTTTCAGGACTCATTTCAAAATTCACCGCAACCAAAGTGGTAACATAAGAAAAACTGAACATAGGGTCCAACAAAACATAGACATCAAACTGAAGTATACGGAGCATACCAGTAACAACATCAGGAGAGTCCTCCTGCTCCAGGGGAGATGGCAAAGCATAGAACCTATTCTGGCGCTGACCGCTAGTAGTGCTAGAAGAAGCGCACTGAGTTGGGGCTGGGTGAGTCACTTGAACTGGAGCACTAGCAGTCTGAGTCTGAGTCTGCGGGCGATTATCATGATGCCATTGCCTGGCATGTAGGCACTCCCTAAGTTTGTGACCCAAGTTACCACACCTGAAACAACCTTTCTTCTCACCCCAACACTCACCCGGGTGGGTCCTACCATACTTAGGACACGGAGGATAATTTGGCTTACTGCCAATACTGTACTGGGACTTGGCTGCATATGACCTGCTACTTTACTCCTTCCCACCCCTAGGTACGGGAGCACTAGCTGAAGATGGTGCTGGTGTAGATGAACAGTTCTGAAACTAAGGGCGATTCCCTCTCTATGATCTAGTCTGACCCTTTCTGTGCTGCTCAGACCTAGCTCTCCTATTACCTCTCATTCTATCCCTCTTATTGATCTTGTCGGCTTCAGTTTGTTGGGCATGAGTCATCAGCCTGGAAAGATTCATCTCATTATTTAACATAGCAGACCTGTACTCCTTAACAACATAGCTAGACACTCCTATCAAAAATTTACTCATATTGGCCCGATTATCAGCAACTAAGTCAGGAGCATATTTGGCCAACTGATTGAACTTCAGACAGTATTCTTTAACAGTCATAGAGCCCTGTCTCAAGTTCATGAACTCCTGTACCTTTGCTTCTCTCATCTCTAAATGGAAAAACTTATCTAGAAATGCATCCTGGAACTCCTACCAAGACGTAGGGGGACACCCTCACCTCTACCCTTCCTCCAAAAACTACCCAATCATAAGCAAGGTCTTTCAACCGATATGCTGCCAATTCAACCTATGCTCCTCATAGATATGCATCACCTGCGTAATCTTTCGCACCTCCTCCAAGTACAACTGTGGATCCTTATCTTGCTTGGACCCATAAAATTCTAGTGGATTTATCCGCATAAAGTCATAGATCCTCGCAGTAGCTGAATCACATCCTTGTTGTTGTGGAGCCTAGGCCAAATTGTCCTGAACATTTGCAGTGACAGCTTAGGCCAGCGCCTGAAAGGCTTTCCGAAATTTGGCATGCGACACATTTTTATTCAATGGGTCAGCAGGCTGGGGTTGCTGACAATTATTATTTCTTTTAGCTCGGTGAGGAGGCACATTCTGAAAGAGGAGAGCACGAATTAATAGCTGAAAGGAAACAACTGTAAGAACGATGGACTTTTGAAAAAAAGAAAAAACACTTTTTCCTAAAACATCTCATAGCCTCTTGCTCATAGATATGGTGCACTACACACTGATGATCAAGACTGTACTTATCGTAGCTTGCCAGACTCCCTAGGACTCCAATAACCTTAGGCTCTGATACCAAGTTTGTAACGCCCCAAAAACAGGTGCCAAAGCATCACACAGTTCTTAAGGCTACAAGTAGCCCCAAGCTAACCCTTTGAGAAGTTTTCATACCATTCAACACTCATTGACAGGATTATTATAATCAAACATCAAAATATTCTCCATAATATCATAATTCAAGTTGAAAGAGATGCGAAAAGTAACCAAATACGACCTCTCTACAAGACTAATCAATCTAACCATCTAGTCTGACAAGCCTTTACTAAACTATATAATACTGAGCCGTTGGGACAAACCCCAATTGATCCTAACATCAGGGAATAAAATGATAACTCAAAATAAAAGAGTAAAATCTAAAATAACCAGTCCTCGAACCATGAGGACTCACCATTGCAGAAAATGTAGACCAATCTGCTCGGAGAATTATGTCAAGCCTAGGAATGAGCACCTAGACCTACATTATAGGGAAAATGTGGCCCACGTATGAATACATGGGTAAGTACCATGGAATATGGACCTAGTATATGAGGGTGTATGCAAGTTTTCATAAAAGTCCTATATCACAAATATTCATTGGAAAATATGCATGTTGTAATAAGAGACTCACATAGCTCAAAATAAAATCATCATAATCACCATAGAGTAAAATACATCAGTGAAAACATGTGAGTCATCATAGTGAATCCCAATCACTTTCATAATCATTTTCAAGTCATCAAAATGAGTAGCTTTCATAACAATTCTCTTTAAGATATAGAAATATTCATCAAATTCTTCAAAAATGATAACTTTCTCAACTCACACTTTTAAATTATTACATTTTTCATCTGAATAAGAAGAATACACATACACACTAGGAGTCTCTTACAACTGACATAATCTATGTGAGCTACATGGAGTCCAACGTCCAACCCACGATAGGGAGAGCAATCCTATCCTTGCCATCGGAGTAGGACCTTAATCTTTTGCTCACTAGTGATCACTATATCAATCAGTCTTAGGCTCACACCCTACGAGAGCACGTAGTTATAGGAAAGTACCAATCATAGCTATACCTCCCACTCAGTGCTAAAGACTACTCCTGTACTGAGCTCAGATCATTTCAAAAGAAAATCCACAACAACGTAATTCAACAATTCATATCGGGAGCCATCATGCTACCTTTTTTTCATAATAAATCAACATGTGGATTTCTTTTCTCATTCGAGTTCAAAAATAACTCTTTCAAGACCAAAAGGTCAAATTATTCAAATATCACGGTGTGTGTAACACATTACTTCATGGAAGATCATAATCTCAAAGAGGGTTTAAATTCCATATATCAACACTTGAGCAAAATATTTCAAGATTCATTCTTTATTTAGCAGACAGGTATAACTCATATGAAAATCTGGAAATTCAACTTGAAACATGATATTAACATCAAAACTCAAGGAATTTATCTTTAAGACATCACAAAAATATCACAGTTTCTTGAACAAGAATATAGGATAATAGTTTCCATCTCAAATTCATAATTAAACAAGTAAAATCATGTATCTTCATAAAATAATACAAATTTTTTGGTACAAGAATGAAAGAATGTTCTTGTTAAAAACCCCACATACCTTTATGGTAATGGATTCGTTGAATGATTGGACCCTCAATGTTGATTGAGCAACCCTAGTTGTTTTTGTCCTTTAGTGCTCTTGGGTGATGTACTTAGATTGATAATAGGGTTATGATATGTTTAGATTCTATTAAATTTGTAAGTTTAAGTTTCGGGATGTCTAAGGAGTGCCAAAAGACTTAATTTCCCTCAAAATAACTCAAAACAGAGTGTTTTTACTACCTAAAACACCAAGTGTGCACCGCATTGCTTATCGCATATATTTACGTATGCGACGCATTTCTTATCGTACACATTAAAGTATGCGCCGCATTGCTTATCGCACATATTTAGGTATGCGCCGCATTTCTTATCGTACATATTTAGGTATGCGACGCACTCTACTTTGCAAAATCATAACTCCTTGCTCGGGTGTCGGATTTTGATGAAATTGGTATCGTTGGAAAGATAATTAGATTCTCTATAAGTTGGTGGGTAGAAATATTCAGAAATACCACTTATTTATCAAGTTATTCTCATTCAAAGATGACCCTTGCAAATTCAAACACTAAAACTTGATAGATTTTGAAACTCTTAGCTTGTACTACCTTAAGTGACTCATATAACCACACTTAACACATCATAAGCTCTCTTATAACTAGGGTACTCTTGGTAATTCATGTGCTCAAATATGGCTTACAAAATTGGGGGTTTCACATGTATGAACAACAGTTCTCTTTCTAGCATAGGAAAGTGCGGGGCATTATACACAGGCTCTCAACATATCCTCGAGGGTCTGAATGGTGTGCTCAGCTTACCCATCCATCTGAGGGTGAAACGTAGTACTTAGGTTCACTTGGGTACCTAAAACCTTCTGAAAATATCTCCAAAACTATGAAGAAATTGTGTACCTCGGGCAGACATGATAGACACAGGTTCTCCATGCAAACGAACAACTTCTACAATGAATAGCTAAGCGTAATCCTCTCTCGAATAATTTGTCCTGTCAGGTAGAAAGTGAACTGACTTGGTCAACCTATCTACAATCACCCAAATGGAATCATACTGGTTTCGTGACCTCGAAAGTCCTGTAATGAAGTCTATATTAATTATCTCCCACTTTCACAAAGGCAAAGCTATCTCTTGAGAAGAACCGTCTGGCCTCAAATGTTCAAATTTAACTTATTGACTATTCAAATTCTTGGAAACATAGTTAGCCACATCACGCTTCAAATTATTCCACCAATAAATGGTTTTTAAATCTTGATACATCTTTGTAGATCCAAGGTGAACTACATACCTCGACGTGTGAGATTTGTCAAGAATTCTCTTCCTCAGACCATCTATATCTGGCATGCACAACCTATCCTGGTATCTCAAAATACCATCACCACCAATTTCAAAAGACATTACCTTTTGTTGACCCATATCTTTCTTGATCTGCATCAAGATGAGATCTTCAACCTGCTTATCTTTAACTTCTGCACAAAGGGAAGATTTAGCTATATCATGAACAACCACTCCTCCATCCTCAGAATCCAAAAGTCGTACACCTAGATTTGCAAGTCGGTAAATATCCTTCACCATCTCCCTCTTCTTTTCCTTAACATGAGAAAGGCTGACCATAGACAACCTTCTGTGGGCATCGGCTACCACATTTACCTTTTCTGGATAATAGTGCAGGCTTATGTCATAGTCTTTTAGCAATTCCATCCAGCTCCTTTGCCTGAGATTCAATTCTTTCTGCGAGAAAACATACTGTAACTCTTGTGGTCGGTGACAATATCAATGTGTACCTTATACAAATAGTACCGCCAGATCTTAAGTGCAAAAACCACAGCCGCTAACTCCAAGTCATGAGTATTGTAGTTTTGCTTGTGCAACTTCAACTGCCTAGATGCATAAGCTACTACCTTACCGTGCTGCATAAGAACACACCTAAGTCCTACTCGGGACGTATCACAGTATATAACAAAACCTTCTGTACCCTATGGAAGAGTCAGAAAAGGACCAGTAGTCAACTTTTCTTTCAACTTCTCAAAACTATTCTGACAAGAATCAGACCATAAAAACTTTACCTTTTTCTGAGTCAACTTAGTATGTGGTGCAGCTATGGAAGAAAAACTCTCGACGAATCTTTTGCAATAACCCGCCAAACTGAAGAAGCTTCGAATGTCAGTTAGAGTCATGGATATGGGCCATTTTCTCACTGACTCAATCTTTTGGGGATCAACCTTAATCCCCTCACTAGAAACAACATGCCCCAAGAATGCAATAGCATTCAACCAGAATTCAGTTTATGATCTTTAAGGGTCTGAAGGATGATTCGGAGGTGATTGGCGTGGTCCTCCTCGCTCTTACAATATACCAAAATGTCATCAATGAATACAATGACAAATAGATCCAGAAATTGATGAAAAACCTATTCATTAGGTCCATGAAAGATGCAGGGGCATTAGTCAATCCGAAAGACATGACTAAGAATTCATAATGGTGGTATCTGGTTTGGAAAGTTGTTTTGGGAATATCTAAATCTGTAACTCTTAACTAGTGATATCCCGAATGAATGTCTATCTTTGAAAAACATTTAACACCCTGTAGTTGATCAAAAAGATCATCAATCCTAGGAAGGGGATATTTATTTTTAATCGTGACCTTATTCAACTTGCGGTAATCTATGCACATACGAAGGGAACCATCTTTCTTTCCCATGAAAAGTATAGGTGCACCTCAAGAAGACACACTGGGGTGCATAAAACCTTTTTCTAGAAGATCTTCTAGCTGTTCTTTCAACTTTTTTAGCTCTGCAGGAGCCATCCTATATGGAGGAATAGAAATAGGATGGGTATCTGGCAATAAATCAATACCAAAATCTATATCCCTATCAAGTAGTATTGTTGGGAGATCATCTGGAAAGACTTTCAAGAATTCATTCACTATGGGGATAGACTAAGAGGAAGACTTTCTACATTATAATCTTTAACCCGAATAAGATGATATAAGCAACCTTTGGAAATAAGTTTACAGGCCCTGAGATAAGATATGAAATGCCCTCTATGTGCTAGAGAATATCCCTCCTATTCTATCACTGACTCATTCAGAAAAGAAAAGGTGACTCTTCTGGTCCAATAATTCAAGGTGGCATAGCATAAATGGAGCCATTCTATCCCTAAGATTGCATCAAAATCAACCATATAAATTTCTATGAGATCTCCCTCAGTATCCCAGCTAAAAATACACACAGCACAATTACTATCCACCCTCCTAGTCACAACAGAATCTCCCACCGGGGTGAAAATCGAAAAAGGTTCAGCAATCACATCAGGCTCAAACCCAAAACCAACAGCCATGTATGGGGTCACATAAGACAAGGTACACCCGGGATCAAGTAATACATATACCTCACGAGAAAATATTTGCAACATATCGGTGAAGAATACAATCGGTTTCGACCATTTCTGGTAGCTGAAGTGGCATCCTTCTGAGGTGGTGGTGCAGATAAATTCAACTATGACTTGGCTCCTCCAATATTACTCTTTGCTGCCAAACAGTCTCTCTGGATATGGCCTCGCTTGCCACATGAATAACACACCATAGTGTCAAACTAATATCTCCCTTGATGATTCCTCGCGCATCTCCTCTAGTACGGATAGGAAAAGAAGGTCTGGGCTACACTTCCCTACGACTGTGTACCTTGTATCCTCGGCCCCTGACTAGACTGAAAATTTTGGGTGCGTTGCTCAGTTGTGGGTCTGGATACTGGAGCACTAGCTGCCGACTATGAATTACCCCAATTTTTTTTCTTTTGCCATTTGTTGCCCCAATTACCACTTTGCTATTGACTATGACTTTGGTCTGTCGCTCTGACTCTCTTTGTCTACCTGTCCTATTCCCTAGATTTAACTATCTTCTTCTTATTCTCCTTAACTAGTTACATGTGGACTGACAGTCTAGCAAAGTCCATATTCCTATTTAGCATTACTCCCTGACACTCAAGCACCAAATTATCTGAAAGGCCAGAAGATAACTTCCTCCTTCGGTCCCTCATACTACTTGTCATCTTAGAAGCATAATGGGCCAGCTGCTTAAACTTTAAAGTATACTCCTAAACACTCATCTTACCCTTCTTAAGTTTCATGAACTCGTCTACTTTAGCTTTCCTTAGCTCCAGAGGAATGAATCTATCAAGAAAAGCTTCCACGAACTCATCCTAAACTGTGGGCTCAGCATTGTTACCCTTTACATCTTCTCACTTATTGTACTATTGGATCGCTACATCCTTTAGCTGGTATGCTACTAGGTCAACACCCTCCATATGATTAACATGTATTACTTTGAAAATCTTCTCTATTTCATCTACGAACTCCTGTGGGTCCTCTTCTACCTTAGCGCCAGAGAACTTGGGTGGGTTCATTCTCATGAATTGTCCTACTCTAGTAACTTCAGAAGTAACAGATGTAAATCCAGTATCCTCCGACCTCTGATTCTGTACGGCTACCAACTGTGTAAGCATGTGAATAGATTGTCTTAATTTAGTATTAGAAACCTCTCCTTCATGAGGCTGAGTGCTATTGGGCCCCGTCCAGATAGCTCTGGGAGGATTGGTCGGTACAGAAGGTACTCCCAGAGTAGGAATAGGTTCTGGGGTATGAGCTATATTACAAGTCCGCATCCCATGGGTGGGACAGACTTCATTATCCTGAGCATTAACATTGGTTCAATGGGGAGGCATTGCTGGCTTTTCTGAAAAGTAAAAGGTCATTGATTAGGGGACAAATTAGACTCTGAAGCATGAACAAAATCATAAAGAATATAAAGATTCTTAAATGCCTAGTAGCCTCCTGCTTATAAGTGTGGCGCGCTACATAACTATAAATAAGACTCTACCCGACGCGATTTAGTAGACACCCCAGGACGATGAACCGTGCTTTGATACCAAGTTTTTCACAACCTGAACTAGGTCTTGGCCCTGACGGACATCCCGAACCATGATGGCCCGGAACTCCCTTCTCTATCTGGTAATCATGCTCAACATTCATATAAAAAAAGATGTGGAAAAAAAATCTGGCACGGAAACATGGTCTATTATGAATTTAACATAAGTATGGAAACTGTAAATCAACTACATCTAAATAATATTTGACTCAGTCTACGAAATATCTACTACATGAAAATCTTACAACTGTCTGAAACTGGGACAAGGCCCCCAGTAGACAAAAATTGAAATAAGTGACATAATCTGAAAAGGCAAGCCTTCTAGAATAGAGAAGTCTTACTACTGCACAATCAAATCAGCTGTCTGAATTATCTACTACTTATCTTGACCCCTAGACTAAGTCTCAGAACATGAGAGGTAGGGGGAAGGGATCAATAAGATGTAGTGGTACACAGAGCATATCCAAATTAATCTTTTATCATCAACATATATGAGAGCAATTTAAAATAGTTCATAAGTATATCAAATAGTAAGAATTCACATGGACATTTTAAAGACTCTGTAAAAATCATCTCAACTATAAGAAATCTGTGTTACTTCTATGCTAAGTGGTATACCCTACAACTCTGAAAAATTCCATGGGCTATACGGAAACTGCCATTAACTCGGCAGCGAATCCCTAACCCAAGTGTGCCACAAGGTTCGGAGTCTCTGCATCTACTATACCACTTGGCCGTCGCCAGCGTACAGTAATAATCTACCCATATCAGTAAATATGGTTTCAGGCTAAGAGTTTCTTGACCTCTCATGTTCTTCGGGTAACCACCTAACCCTCTTTAAGCCCTTTTTTAAAACTCTATCAAAATATACATTCTCAGAAAACATACTCTGAAAACATGGTCTGAAAACATAATCTGTTATGGTATAAATACATATGATATAGTCATACCATTGACTTTTAAGTCACATCTCTGAGTCATTATTAGTCTATCATAAATCTCTGTATTCAAAACAAAAGTTTTGAGACCAGCATTTCAATAATTCAATTCAATGAATCCTTTTTTTCAAACCTCATGTGGACACATGCATTTCTTTCTCATACACACAAAAACATATTGATATCAAGAAATACCCTCTCAATAATTCCAAATCATGTTCAAATGCTAGGATATTTTAAAAACATCTTTCAAATCACAAAACCATAATCTTTAATTCAATACAAGAGAGGGAGTTCATAATTTTTGCTCTCAACAATCTTAAATCTCAAATTCATACATTTACATATATGTGTAAATTAATTTAGGGGAAAAGACCACAAGTCCAAAGCAATAGTAGCATTGAAACTTTTGAAATACATAATCAATAATATAGTTTCAAAACCCCCATAAAATACATGCATCAAAACCTTTAAATCATGCTTTAACAATTTTAAGCCCGTGTAGTTTTTAGGATAAACCCCATGTACCTCTATTATGAAGAATAAGTGATGATCCTTGAAGCATATGGTTTGAGGATTCCAAATCATCAGTCAATTTTAAAAACCCACGATTGAATCTTGAGTTTCTTGGAAGAGAAGTATATGAACTAGGGTTTTGTTTTTCGGAAAATCATGAGAATGTCATATATTCTTCTTGTAGAGTTCTTAAATCTACTGTTTAGATGTTTTAAAAGGCTTAAAAAAAGTCCAAATTACCCTTGTTAACTTCTGAACGAAGCTGGAAAAATTTTAAATAGGAACCCAATTTTATGGGCCACCGCGATGCGCCACTATTGCGGTGTCTCACTAAAATTGATGAATGGGTAATTGGGATCCTCTGCAATGTGCCACTATTACGGGGTCCCACTGGAATTTGAAAACTGCTAATTAAACCCTCTCCGCGATGCGCTAAATACCAGAATGTCGATGTTTTACGACTAGCACATAAAATAGCCATAACTTGTTCACCGAATGTCCGTTTTAGAAAAATCTTATATCGACGGAAAGATTATTCAGTCATCTAGGTAATGAAAAGTTCAAATATAAGGGATTCCACAAGTAAATAAGTATAAATCATTCTAGAATCCAATACTTGATATTTTAGGGCCAAAATTTAGCTAAGAAAAACTTCAAGGTGTTACACGTATAGATCTAAATTAAATGATTCCATGTCAATATATGTATAGTGACTACTCCAATAATTTGGAAAAACCTTTGAATATGAATTGAGGTCACAAAATCCCCTAACTCAAAGACAAGTTGAAAGTTTTCCTATCGATTGAGTTTTAGTGAGCGTCTATACTTAGGTCAACTTCCATCGACCATAACTTTTTGTAATATTGAATTAGGGGGGCTATTATATATCAAATGAAAGACCGTTGAAGTATCTTTCAAATGATACAATTTTACCTTAATCTTATACCCGAGTAAAATGTTATATCTTTATAAACTGGAGTGCGTCGCCTAGCTATTGCCTAAGGCTACTGGAATTATTGTGCCATAGGCAATGCATCGCCCAACCCATTTTGGGTGATGGGTAATATGAAGCCCAGACTATTTTGGGTGATGTACTATACATGGCACTGCCAAGCTTAGGCCTTAGGCAATGCGTCATATGCCCTATGGCCCAAGGATGTAAAAACGTCGTTTTTAAGTCATTTTAAGGGAAATCAAGTCTTTTTACAATATAAAACCGTCCCTAATCAACCTTAAATGAAATTGAGATTATTAATAATGTTTTAACTCTCTTAAGATCACTAATTCATCTTCCAAGAACACTATCGGAGAAAAACAATTTAGGGCTAAACATCATAGCTCAATAGATCAACTTTTTTGCAAATTTTTCATCGATTAAGGTACGTAGGGATGTTGTAGTACCCCAAATGTTCTTTAAGTCAAATTTAGTCTCTAGAAGAGTTAGTGATGACTTTCTTAATGATTAATATTTAAATCAGATAGATTTTCCCCAATTTTAACTTTTTAACATACGGGAAATTGAATTATCTTTCCAATGATACAAATTTTGTCCAAATCCGGTATCGAAGTAAAAAGTTATAGACGTTTTACTCAAAGCTGTCAGAACCGCCTAGGTGCAACGGGCAGTTTGACGGACCGTCGATCTAGCGATGAACCATCGATCTAGTGACGAACCGTCTCCTAAACCGTCGCAGTTAAGGCAGTACGTTAATCTTCTGGCTAAGGTGCGATAGACAGGTTGATGAACTGTTGAGCTTGCGATGGACCATCACCCAAGCCATTGCTACTAATGCAGTGAACCCCTATTCTGGTCCACATGTGACGGTCAGAATGATGGACCGTCGAGCCAGCGATGGACTATTGTACGAGCTATCACAGATCTCGTTCAGCAATTTAAAGTCATTTTTAAAATGGTATTTGGGTCTTTTTCCAACCTTTTTAAACCCTAACTATACCAAACCATAGCTCATAACTTCATTATTCATTCACAACATCCAATTAGGATTTCTCTCAAAGATCAATACCCAAGAACAAAAAACCCTAGGTGCTTAATCCCAAGTCAAGAATTCAAGTTTTCCTCTACCAATCTTCAAGAAATCATCCACCCAGCTATGTCAAGTGCTGATTTATGGGTTCTTTTACCCATGAATCTCAAGAATCACATTTTTAATCTCATGAGTTGTGATTTCCATGTGGTGGGTTGATTTTAATTATGTTAATGTGGTTGTATGAATCTCAAGTTGGAGTCTTCATGTACTTTTAATGAAATTATACTAGTATGTGGGTTGGAAACTTATAAATTGAGTTGATTAAAGTAACTATGAAGTATGAACTAGTGTATATTCCTAAGCCTAAGGTTATGCATTCAATGTGTTTGATAAAATGCCCAAAGAACAAGAATCATGCTTTAGGACTCAATTATGACCAAATTGATGAACCCATGCTTTACCCTTATGTTTAAAATAACTTCCATGTTATTTTTGTGCATTGAAATTGTTTGATGGATTGTTCGTGAGATTAGCCTATGAAATTATGACAAGTTTATATGCTTTCCTATTCATGTACCAAACCATGATAATCAAGTACCTCATGAAATTTCCCAATAATTGTATTATGGATTGTTGACTATGGTCAAGCGTCAAGAAGTGTCATGTCTTGTTAGTTTCATGCTATCAAGTCCTGGGGGTACTTGTACCCGACAATTTAGTTATGTACCTAGAGTCAGTGTCATGTTTTCAAGTACTCTCAGTCAAGCCATGTTCAGTAAAATTCAGTAGTCTCATGACTTAGGAAAACTTAGTAATCTTAGTAATCTCCATTAGTTATCAAATCTCAATGATACTCCGTCAGTTAACGGAACTCAGTAAACTCAGTCCAGTTAGCTTAGTAAAATTAATTCAGTGTCTAATCAGATGGGAGTAGGATTCAACACCTAGTAAGCCCAAGTATGGGAACTTACCTGCGAGTAGAGGGTGTTATTCTTAGAAGCAATCCTTGCATTCTAGAACTACGTAGCCAGCGTAGGTTGAGACATCAAACCTGTTAGATGAGGGTTGATAAGGTGGATTAACCTATTTGATGAGGGTCCCACCATTCTCTTTATAGTACTTGTTAGATGAGAGATCACTCATAGTTTGTACTTACCAGTGGCTCGATATTGATACCGTTCTAATTGGGGTTATAGATTGGACCCCAACTCAGCTACATTACTTTAATTGGGGCATGTCGGTTAGATGATTACTTCCCACAATTATATTTTCGGTGTTAGCCTTATTAATTGAACTCAAATAGTTCTACAAAATTTAGGACTGTAAGATACAGTCAACTCAGAAATAGTATGGGACTCAACTAGTTCCATAAAAACCTAGACTGTCAGATACAGTCACTTAGTATCTGTTATCAACACTTATGTCATCAGTATTCAAATTCAATAATGCCATGATCTCATGTACAATTTATATAGCCATATATGTATTCTCACGTTCATATTATTCAGTCAGTTAGGATTGTTCATGTATATAAACCCCTTGCATTTAGTCTACCTCACTTACATACCAATACATTTAATCGTACTGATGCATTTACGCTATGGTGTTTTATACCATAGGTTCAGAAGCACGATCTCCAAAGCATCAGTAGCATTCCAGTCTCAATAGTCAGAATTAGTAGTAAGTCCTCATCCTTCGAGGACATGAGCATTACTTTCATTAATTAATTTATTTCAGTAGTTGGAGTTAGTTAGGGACATGTCCCATCAACTCCTTATTCAGGCAGTTTAGAGGCTTTCCAACTATCATGTTTAGATAGTTATTTCAGTTATTTTGTTATTGATATACCATATCTCCAGATTTTATGTTTTATCAGATCTTTGAACCTTATGAAATTCCATCCTTTATTTCCACAATTATATAGTATATTATGCAATGTACAGGTACAGATATCAGTCATGGGTTAGCTTATGGTTCTTCAGGGTCATGAGCACCGTGTGGCATTCCAGGTACCAGATTCGAGGCATTACAGCTATCCTAAAAACTCTATGAGCAAAAGTTAAGATTTTATGAATCTTTTAAAAGTATGTTATGATGTATATAATAATGGTTTGAACAATTTTTTTGAATACCCAAATGATGAAACCCTTTACAATGATAGATATATTGTTTTGGTCTTGAGGCCTCCCCTTAAAAATTGATTTTTTATCATGTATATGTAGGTATGTGTTTTGAGTTTTCCAAAGATTAAATCGATAGCATAAATGATGAAACCCCTCTTTTGTTATAATACTCCTTGATTTCATATATGGTAGGTTGTTCTATTGCATGTTTTGAAGCGTGAGATAAGTGTTTTACTATTTTCTTAAACTTGATATTGATTATGAATTGAAGAAAGGGTGTTTTATTGTTTATAAATATTTAAAATGATAATTGAAAGATATTTCATAGTTTGTTACATGATACTTGACCACTACGTGTTTTTGAATTGAAATGAGGATCTTTTCCTAAGTTTTCATGAGTTTCACTATATGCATCCTCATGTACTGTTTGAATAGTTTGGTTGTCAGATCACAAGGTTTTGAAAGAGAAGACTATAACATGATAATGTATGGCTTAGAGATATGACTTACATGACTTGGTATGATGATTTCAAAATAGATAATGCCATAACAGACTCAAAACCGAATCGAAGTCAGATTTTATTCAAATTTTAAGAATTTGAGTTCTTAAATATAAATGTTAAGAAAAGGTTAAAAATAGGCTTAAGAGATGTTACGTGGTTACCCGAAGAAGGCACGAGTTCAGATAACTCATTGCCCATAACCGTGTTTTGTCGATTCAGGTTATTTTGTCCCCAAGAGGGATTATAAACTGGCTTAGTGCCCTGTTGTGTATCATACTCAAAAACTCCAACTCTTGCAGAAAACTTGGGTTGGGGGCTTACCCTCCAAATCAATGGTGGATTCCATATAAACCATGGAATATCAGACTTGTAGTGTGTACCGCCTAGCTCATAACTAAGGGAAAGATATTGAGTTGATTTGCAGAACTGTTTTTAAAGGCCTATTTACTATGCTGATGAATTTTCAAATGGTTTATGAAGATATATTTTTTTTATAAAATGCTCTCACTTATGTTATATATTAATGTATATTATTTTGGATTGCTCTTCTTACCAGTACATCAACATTGACCCCCTATATTTCAGGATCTGAGGCACAACCCCGGGGTCCCGCTAAGTAGTAGATTGAATTCTATCAAAGATTGCAGATTGGTGAACCTCCCTTATTTCGGAAGGCCTATTCTAGAACATTGTTAGTTTAATTTATTCATAGTCCACCTGGGGGCTTTGTCCCAGAGTTCAGACAGATGATATTTTCAATTAGTAGGGATTTCGTAGACCAGAGTCATGTACTTTAAATGTTATGAACTTCATTTAGTATTGTCCAGTAGAATTTAAAAGTTACCATGTTTTTGTTTATTAATCTTCTGCATATCTTTACATTGTATGAACATTCTGTATGATTACCAGATAGAATAGGGGCGCTCGGGCCTTCACGGTTTGGGATATCCATAAAGGATAGGGCCTCAGTTTGGGTCGTGAAACCACCTCAGCGTAAGATCTATTATGCACATTCCGTATCATAAGACCATGATAACGAGCCTCTAGTCTATCCACATATCGTCTCACTTTCTCTCTCAGGTATGTAACCACAAATGGATTATACCTGGTTATACAACAGTATTCTACGATGCCGAGAACAAATACAAATACTAAAGAAACAATAAAACTGACAAATAGAAAGTAAAGGATTAAAAGAATAGATAATAGAAAGATAGACACAAGAAGATATGAAAAGGGCACCCAAAGGGTGTATCAAACCCAAAGACCTCGCTTATTGGTTACCTACGAGCACCTAGCTCTTACTTTGACTGAATGGGGAAGCAGATCTACTTTAAAACCACCTTTTCTAAAAAAGATTAAACTTTGGCTTTTCCAATCACTCAACACTCCTAGTAGAGTTTTCATGAATTCATCATCATCATTAAAAAAAAATTAACTAAAATAAGCCTAGCTACCAAGTATTTAGAGTTTGGAAAAGTTTTACATAATTAGGGCCAAAAAGTGACCAAAATGTAAGAAAAGGCCCACTAGGGGATATTTTGACCCACTCTTGAAATGCTAGAGCAAATCAAAAGCTGTAATACCCCGTATTTTCGTGCTAGAATTCTAACCATTGTTCCTGCACATCTAAGCTCGAATACAAGTGATTCTCACATGAATACAAGTTGCATGATCATTATTCTAGTCTATGGAGTAGTTTAGAGGTGAAAAATGTTCATAGCAATGACCTAGAACAAAGTTGAGCTAAGACCAATTGATTCATCCAAAGTTTGACATTCGATTCTACAAGGGTCAACTTCAAACGTGTATATCTATTAATATACATGGAAGTTTTCATTCCAAGACCTATAAAATTGTATATAATTGAATTAGCTTTCCAACAATACCAATTTCGCAAAAATCCGATACCCGAGCGAAGAGTTATACCCATTTTCGTGAGAGGCAGTAGGGTGTGCGATGGGCAATGCGCCGCCCAATCAAATGTGTGCGATTGGGAGTGCGAGGCATACTTAAATGTCTGACATAACGTGTGCGAAACTCCTATAACACCAAAATAAGTTTACTTTCTCTCAAAATCACCAAGAACATTCATTAGGGTTTAAACCTAAAAGTTCAAATATCTCAAGATTTAACCATGAGTTTTCAATAATTCTTCGAGATTCGGAATCCCCATTCCGAGGGCTACAAGAAACACTCATTATTTTCACGAATAGAGTCCCATGGTCAAGAGTTCATTCAAAGCTTCAAGTTTAAGGTATTTGGGAGTTTTCAACAAGAACACCCTTTCGTTCTTGTGCCCAAATTGATTTTTCTTTTATGAATATTCATGATTTTACATGTTTTGATATGAATTTGAAGCATGAATTTATACCCTATATGGTTTTACATGAGATTATGATACTCTCTATGTTTTGGAAGTTGAATTGAATGATAATGATGAAATTTTTATACATAAAGCTGAATTTCTCAGATTTTAAACTAAGTTATATATATTTATGATGAAAAACATGAATCTTGAGAAAATTTACTATGATTTTGATGTATGAGACCTTGAGTCCTAATTGGGATTGTACTTTGAGAAATTATTTGCTATAAGCACAATGAGATTTGAATCCCAAAGCTAATTTTCTTTACCAAGATGTATGATTAAATTTTAAGTCTTAAGTGATCAGTTTTGTGCTTATGTCATAAAGCACGAAACTTTGGAAGGTTTTATGGTGATATTGATGTATGGGTTTTTGAAACCCTATTTGAGATTATTTTTTTGGGAAAATCATGTGTTATAAACATCTTGAGTTTAAATAATTTGAGATGACAAAGAAGCTTTGACATTTTGGTCGTAAAAAGGGTTGTTTTCGAAACCGAGATGAGAAAAGAAATCCACTTTTATTGATTTATTATGAAAGGGGTAGCATGATGGCTCCAGTTGTGAATTGTTGAAATATTTATTAGTGGATTTTCTTTTGAAAAGATCTGAGCTAAGTCTGGGAGTAGTCTTTAGCACCGAGCGGGAGGTATAACAGGATTGGTACCTACCTAGAACTACGTGACCCCTAGGTTGTGAGCCTGAGGCTAATTTATATATAGCGATCACTAGTGACTAAAAGATTAAGGTCCTACTCCGATGGAAAGGATAGGACAGCTCTCCCCAACGTGGGTTGGACGTTGGACGATAGTGAAGGTGATCATCCTAGAACCCCGAAAAGTCCACAATAGCGTATATAATGCCCTAAAAGTCTACTACGCCAGCATGTACAAGCCCTTAACATATTACAGCAACTATGTATGCCTCTAGAGACTATAACGGAAGCAAAGAAAATATATTCAAAATACCAATGTCACCTCACATATTACCACTATGTAATTCTCATTACACTCTATAAAATACATATTCACAGCTTGTCCAAACCACTGATTCTACCAAGTCCACACTTGTCTCAACATATGAACTAGGCAGAAAAAATACATTTTTTAAATCAGGTTTGGAAAGTAAGCATAGAAGCTTAAAGTCTCTCTTACCTCGCTAATGACAAATTACCCAACTTTGCAATGTGTAGGAAATCAACTAAAAACCACCAATGGGATCAATCTAAAAAAAATATTAAATAACAATATAAATTATGCTTTTTGGGGTCAAGTTTCAACATCCCTAACTTTTAAACTTAAAGTTAAACCTTAATATCTCACAACTTAACTCATGAATTTAAGATAAAAACTATCACGGTCCAACCTAACTTCTCAATTACAATCTTATAAAAATTAATTACTTAACCATATGATCTCATTAGCACAAGCATTATAAAAAGCTCTTTACTGCACATCCAAACTCCACTAATACGGACAATGTGCATCTTTTGAAATACACACTCTTATATTTTCTTTCGCGTGCATTCAGTTAACATTATATAGATCAATTAATGCCAAGGAACAATTAGAAGTCCTGTAAAACTAATATGACCCCCTCTTCTCTCTTTGTCTCATTCTCAATGGTACCACACATATTTACTATCAAAGGGGTTGGGATGATGGTGTTATCCAGCAAATGGTTTAGTAAACACTCATAATCATCTTTCCGTTAGGTCTACTAACCATTACTACATCGTTGGTCTATTTTTAAGCCACAACTACTTATACTTCTTTGGCAAGAACCATAGCAACCTCTATGTAAATTATATACTAATATGGGAGTACACAATAACAATAAGATTTCATACTTGACTATGAACTCGCTTTTATATCAGCTTTCTATTACCACATACGAACAACCAAAATCACTCTTCAAGGTTGATTTTTCCAGTTCAAAAAAAAAAAGAGTAACTAAACAATTGCCCGATTCATTTTCTGCCCCTTTTTCCCTATGCAGCTTGCTGCTCCAAATAATGGGATCGGAAATATCCCTAGTGTTCTACTTATACTATTTTTAATCATGAAATTGAAAAAGGGAAAAAGTTTGGCTTTTGGCTTATTCCTTTTAACTAGCGAATTGATCAGCGCTTCGTACGGTCGTTAAGAAAAAAATTAAATATGCTTAAAAAATTGGTAAATTTTTCAATCATTTTCAAAGTTAGTACCAAATAAATAAAAAATAAGCTCTGCTCAACAAATTCAAGTTTTAAGGTCTAGTGAAAAACTAAGATTTATTTCTTGAGAAAGAGGCAAATAACTTTGTTTTTATATATATTCGAAAGATTCAGATTAATAGAGTGCAATAATAATCTATAAAACTGTAAAAAACTTGATGTCGACAGTAATTTTACTTAGCAGAAAACATTTTCTTATGAATTTAAATATAGTATATATGAAAATTACTAACTAATGTTATATGCATTTATTTTACATAGCAAGATAAGATTGTGTATAATAGACTCTTGTCCTCCAATCTTTTCTCGAATCACCTTTTTCTTTCCCTTCTCCCTCCCTCCCACATAGCGGGAGCTTATGCATTGGATTGTTCTATTTTAATACATTTTCCGATGAATTTTTACATAACAATAAACACTTCGTAATGAATGAAATATAGTAGAAAATTACAAACTAATTTTACAATCTCCTATTTTATTAACAAGTTTATTTGGTTAATTCACATGATTGTGGAAAGATAAATACATACTTCATTAAGAACCACACATGTATACATTGACTTCCTTCCCCTGCTTTTAATTAAGAAAACAATCTTGACACACAAAAATGAACTTCATCGATAAAAAATATAAAATAAAAAAAAAATACAAGAATAGTTAACTAATCAAATAAAACTTTTAGAAAATGTTATTTGAAGAGGAAGGCTTATGGAGGCATCCCAGCAGAGATCAAATTGTAAGGAAGAAATGCCTCTTAAATATAAATAATTTCTTTTTTTTAATAACGATAATTAGAGCATTATCATCTCAACAATCTACTATATTGGTATGTTGGTCAGGTCTTAAGAGCAAAAGAGAAAAATTTGGTAGCATGAAAGGGGGGGGGGGGGGGGTTTTTTATTGGCAAGAAACTTGTCATTTTATAAATTAATAATCAAAAAATATTAAAATAACATTGCAGTTTAAATTGTATCTCGATTAAGATTTATTATAACAAAAAAAAATACAAGACTACAAATGTTAGGGAATATGAAGTTTTGATGATGGACATGTGAATGAAACATGTTGTGCAAGCTGTTCCATACAAGTGATAAAAGAGAAGTTACAAGTTCTCACATATTGAAGTGATGCAAGGTTGACAATGCATAAAGATAAAAGTGGATAAGCAAGGAAGCTCAGAATTATTTGAAATGCTACGATTGAGGAAAAGATAAATGCAGTAACTAGAAGTTGAGTTGATTAAGGAGTTCTTCAACACTAAGGGATAAAGGAGAAGAGTCATATTCAGTCAAGGAGAGAGAAATGGCAGCAATAAAGAGTGAAACTACCTGGGAGTCCAATTGAAGATAAAAGAGTACATCAACTAAAGAACTCAATTGGGAGTTGGCTTAAATACAACAAACGACATTCAAGTATTCTACTCATGCACTGAAAAAGATAGTCAACAATCAACAAATAAGTTCTACAACTTGAAAGAGCTATTGGAACAACCTGGTCCTTTACTTAGAGTCATAGACTTTGTGTAATAGTTTTGTTGTTAAGTCATATTGAGTTGTAATCTCTAGTATCAGGAAGTATAAATTGGGTTAGGATTAATATCTTCAAGTTGGGGAACTCGAAGACTTGGGAACACTTATCTTGGGAAGATTTTTGTTTTTGTAGAAGTAGGAGTTAGAAGTTTTAATTCCTACTTTATAAGAAGTCTTGTAATTTGTTGATTGTTGAGGTTTAAGAGTTATAGTAAAGTTGCGGTTAAATCCTGTAGATGTACAGGTCATGATTTTCTACACCTTTATTGAGTCGGGTGTTTTACACATAAAAATACTGTGTTCAAGTTTTACTTCTATGAAACACGTTAGCTTAATTGTTCCACAAATAGGCAACCAGTAGAGTATAATATTAAAATTAGTAGGGCACACACTCTAACAAGTAGTATCAGAGCATATTGTCTTAAATAATGCTAACACCTAAGAAAAGAACACACTGATGAATTTCGTACCTCCTAATACGCACAGTGAAGGTCAGTCAACTACTAGACCTCCACTCTATGATGGTTCTCACTTTACCTGGTGGAAGGTCGGGATGGAGATGTTCATCCAAGGTGAAGATTATGAAATATGGGATAGGAATACTTATGATCCTACTATTCTAATGAAGATGGTTGATGGTGAACCAGTCAAGAAAGTAAGGAGTGAATTTACTGTTGATGCTTTAGTGGTATTATAGAAAAATGCAACAACTAAAAACATCCTAGTCTGTGGATTAGGATCTGTTGAATACAACAGGTTATCATTATGTACCACTGCTAAGAAAATTTGGGATGCACTTTTAAATGCACATAAGGGTACCTCTCAGGTAAGGAAATTCAGAATTTCTCTTCTTTTCACTGAGTATGAGGTATTTAAAATAAAGGATAATGAATCATTGCATGAGATATTGAAAAAGCTTATTGCCTTAACAAATGAGCTGACTTCCTTGGGAAAAGTCATCACTGAGGAGGAACAAGTTGAAAAGGTACTAAGGGTTCTGTCAAAATCAAAGTGAAATGTTAAACTAACTGCAATAAAGGAGGAAAATAAGGATCTCTCGGGTATGACCCTGGATGAACTGGTAGGGAACTTAAGGACTTATGAAATGGAAGTTGATGGAACCAAAGAACAAGCAGTTCCTGAGAAAATCTTGGTATTGAAGGCTTCTGATAGTGATGAGGAATTTGAACTTGATAAGGAACAAGTTGCATTCATAACTAAGAACTTCAGCAAATTCTTTAAAAAGAAAAAGGGAATAGGTAGCAAGAAATGTTCAAATGAAAATCCAACTGGTTTCTACAAGTGTGGCAAGACTGATCATCAGATCAGAGATTGTCTAGTCTGGGAAATATAATGGGAAAAAGAAAGGGCTAAAAAGGAGCTGAAGGAAAAGGCCAAAAAGAAAGAGGAACATGCAATGATAGCAGCTTGAGGGTCTTACTCAGATGATGATGAAGCTGATTAAAATGCATTCATGGCACTTGGAGATTCAGACTTAGATGAAGAAGATGATGCTTCTGAGGTCAGAATACTTGAACTTAAAAAAAAAAAACTACATTTGTTTTCTAAATAAAAACTTGTTTCCTTGATGAGTGCACTAATTGATGATTTCCAAGAATTAACTTTTGATAGGGATGAGTTGTTCAATAGTCTTACAAGCCTTAAATTTGATCTCATTGATTTAAAGGATTTTAAAGATACAGTAGACAAGAAAAACTGCACTCTCAAGAAATAAGTTGCAGAATTTGATTCTTCAAATAATGATCTTAAGTCTGAAATCCTAAAATTGACTCTCACGAAAAATATGAAAAAGGCCATGAGTAAAGAACAAGAAACTACTGAACTTGATATAAGCTTAGATATAAGCTCGAATTATAAAATAAGCTCGAATTCTGAAAAACATCTCCAGCAGAGTCACCAGAGTTTTCACACCCTTTTTTAAACCAAAAAGATTTGGATTTTAAATTTTGAAAGAGTTTTTATTATTACGTGACAAAGAATGAAAATTGTTTCGAAAAGGATTCATTTTTTATAATAAACTTAGAGTCTCCACTTGGCATAATCGGGTGTGCCAATTCACATTTGGAAATCCTTTTTTAAAAATATTTTTTGACTCTTTAAAAACTTATTTGTGAACAGAGATTCCAGTTAAGGATTTCTGTTGACCGAGGGGAGGTGTTAGGCACGCCTCTATCCTGTGGTTCAACCATGATCGCTTGGTAGAGTATATCAGCTAATTTGACATTATAAATGAATAAACCACACAAAAATACATAAAACAATTAATCAAAAACACAAAACAAAAAAATTTAAAAATATAGTGTCCAGTCCAATTATACATTTCAAAATACAAAAAATGCAAAAATGTAAATCTTATTCTAAGATAATCCTAAAACTATGCTCCAATACCTTACCCAAAGCCTCAGGCCTTGATCACGAGCCTCCTTTATGTACATGATACTTTGGGGCATTCCCCGGTGAATTAATACTAAATAATCTCAGGGCATTCTTGGGCCAAATGATAAATTTGATCTAAAATGTAGTAAAACCAAGGCATTCAACACATATATCAAACATTCAATATTCCACAAATTCTAATTTTACCTACCCAACCTACATTTGCCGACCTACTTGGCCTATCATGATGCTATCAAATTCGAATGATGTTCATTTCAAGTTAAACAACAACCCATGAATCAAACTAACCAAAAGGCACTTCTACCAAGCCTCAATTCTCATTCTGTTTACACCCGAATCCCTTTCATACATCAATTTTATAAAAAAAAATTATCCAAACCCATTATTAACATCAAATTCATGCCACAATTAACTATTCACGGATAAACAATATCGAATATTAACAAGATCATCTAATCAAAAACTAACTACACACAATTATGCATCAATGCACCAAATCGAAAGAAAACGAAAATAGGGAGTCAAAGAATTGGACCTCAAGTGTCGATTTCAATAGATCGTAGATAACACCACTCCTGAAGAACCTCGATTCTAACCTTGACATGACACAAAATCCAACTCGAATCAAATCCCCATCTTTTCGAACCAAAATTCCCTGAAACTATTTGAAGATCAAGATGTCCAAAACTAAAATCATGACTAATACCAAAACCAGTATACAAAAATTTGAAGGATCGAGTCATATTGAGAAGTAACCATAAACGCGACCTCTTTTCCTCTTGATAAAAATGGAAACCAATTATTTCCCCCTCCTCTGTTTCTTGTCCTATACTCTCTTTTGTTTCTAGTGAAGAAAAGAACCCCAAAAAATGGCATCCTCCATGATTATTCTTCTCTATCTCTCTTTGTGACTCTCTCTCTCTCCGTTACTCTCTATCTGCCACCTCGTCTCTCTCACCCTCCCATATCTTTGTTTTCCTCACTCCAATTTACTCTCACTGTATGCGTGTGTGAGTGTGTATCAATGTGAGATTTTTTATGGGAATGGTGAAGTGTTGAGAGTGGGTGTGCATGAATTATTATCATTTTCTTTTATGTGCACTGGTGAAGAGAAGAAGAAAATGGAATCTCCGTGAATTGAATTGTGTATGTGGTGTATATGCCTTTAGGTATTTGTGTGTATGGTGTATATGGTGTGACTGATGGTGAAGAAGAAGCCATCTGTAAGTGGTGTATTGTGGTGTGTGGAATTCTATGGGTCCGCGAGTGTTGTTGTGTATGGATTATGGATAAGAAGAATGAAGATGCCAATGATGTAGCTCTATCTGTGTATCGTATGAAGAAGAAGGTTCCTTTTTGCGAATGAATATATGAATATATATTGTGTATAAAGTTTCTCTGATGTGTGAATTGGTGGACCCCACAAATGGTAATGGTGAGAATGTGTACATGCTATAATGTGTGTGGTCCCCCCGATATAAAATTATGTGGGTTATTCTATTAATGAAAAAAAAATACATGTAACTTGGGGTGGGGTAGGGTATGTGGGTATGGGGTACGGGGGTTAGGTAGGGTGTGAGTTGGTTGAGATAAGGTTTGTTAGGATAATCAAATATTAGGGATTTAATTTGTTAGGGATTTATTGAAATTTTGTTATTTTGTATTTTTGTGGGGTGTAATCATATAGGTGAGGGTGTATGATAACGTGAGGTAAAAATGGATGAATTGGTCTTTTAGGAGGGAAAAAATTAGGTGTCCACATTATGCTCCTTTTTGGGTGTAAAAACAAAGTGTTTTCAGACAAAAAAGCAGACAACGAGACAAAATTTTGACCAAACCATTCTTAAAAGAAAGAAATAGAAGGAAGAAGGACAACTGAATCATACTTAGGACATCCTACCTACCCAAGTTATGAGAGAATCAAATCACAGGTATCTCAAATGGTTAGAAAGAGGGGAACTAAACCGACTTGGAGAATCGAGTGAGGTCCCGTCTAGGTTCTGGTTCACAGATCTATCACTTACATCAAAAATGAAAATTTCAAGTTAAAACATAAATGAAATTACAAAAATCCTACCTATACAGCTTCTTTTGGACTCTTGACTTGAGTTTCATCACCCTATTCTTCAGGTGGGCTCCTGACTTGCAATTTCTTCAACTTGGTGTTGACTCTCACTTTCTTCACCTTATTTCTTGACTGTCAACTTCTTAACCTTGTTGCTTGACTTTCAACTTCTTAACCTTGTTGCTTGAATTTCAATTTTATCAACCAGTTCTTCAGGCGGGCTCCTGAGTTGCTATTTTATCACCCTATTCTTCATGCGTGCTCCTGACTTTCAATTTCATCACCTTGTTACTTGACTTTTCATTTATTCGCCATGTTCTTCAGGTGAGCTCCTAAAATCACATCAAAAGTAAACTGAAAATTAACCAAACAAATATTATTATAAAAAGATTCAATTTTCCAGAAAAGTAAAGTTCCAAAAAACAGGAATTAAATTTTGGCCTCAATTTATCATCAGAGGACCTTGGTAAAAGTAATATCATAAATACTTGAAAACCCAAACAGGAAATGCATCTTCTATGGGTTACTTGGAATGATTCGACTAGAAGGTACATCTTTTAGAAATCAACAGGAATGACTCTACTAAAGGTACGTCTTATAGGAATCAAGGGGAATGACTCGACTAAAAGGTACGTCTTATAGGAATCAAGAGGAATGACTCGACTAAAAGGTACATCTTATAGGAATCAAAGCATATGACTCGACTAAAAGGTACGTGTTATAGGAATCAAGGGGAATGACTATACTAAAAGTTACTTCTAATAGGAATCGATGAGAATCGCTCGACTAAAATGTACCACTTATAGTAATCAAGGGAGAATGACTCGACTAAAAGGTACGTCTTATAGGAATCAAGGGGAATGACTCGACTGAAAGGTATGTCTTAAAAGAATCAAGGGGAATGACTCGACTAAAAGGTATATATCAAAGGAATCAAGGGGAATGACTTGACTAAAAGGTACATCTTTTAGGAATCAAGGGTAATGTATCGACTAAAAGGTAGGTCTCATAGGAATCAAGGGGAATGACTCAACTAAAAGGTACTTCTTATAGGAATCAAGGGGAATAACTCGACTAAAAGGTAGTTCTTAGAGGAATCAAGGGGAATGACTTGACCTAAAGTTACATCTTATAGGAATCAAAGGGAATGACTAAACTAAAAGGTACGTCTCATAAGAATCAAGGGGAATGACTCGACAAAAAGGTATGTCTCATAGGAATCAAGGGGAATAACTCAACTAAAAGATACGTCTTATAGGAATAAAGGGCAATGACTCAACTAAAAGGTAAGTCTTATAGGAATCAATGGCAATGACTCGACTAAAAGGTACATATTACTGGAATCAAGGGTAATGACTCAACTAAAACATACATCTTATAGGAATCAAGGAGAATGACTCAACTAAAAAGTACATCTTATAGGAATCAAGGGGAATGACTCGACTAAAAGGTACGTCTTATAGGAATCAAGAAGAATGATTCGACTAAAAGGTACGTCGTATAGGAATCAAGGGGAATGACTGGACTTAAAGGTAAGTCTTATAAGAATCAAGGGGAATAACTTGAATAAAAGGTATGTCTCGTAGGAATCAAGGGGAATGACTCAACTAAAAGATACATCTTATAGGAATCAAGGGCAATAACTCGACTAAAAGGTATGTCTTATAGGAATTAAGGGAAATGACTTGACTAAAAGGTACGTCTTGTAGGAATCAAGGGAAATGACTCGACTAAAAGATACATCTTATTTTAATTAAGGTAGATGACTCGATTAAAAGGTACGTCTTATAGAAATCAAGGGGTGACTAAAAGGCACATCTTATAAGAATCAAGGGGAATAACTCGACTAAAAGGTAAGTCTTATAGGAATCAAGGTTCAATTTAAGAAGTGTATCACCTTGAAACTGAAATCCCTGGATAAGAAAGTGTGTCTCCGAGGGATAGAGGATGATGAAATTTTCCCATGATTTAATTATCAAACTTGGGCAGCAACATTGCTTCCTGTATTTGTAAAAGTGAGGCAATGCAGCCCTTGATATTTATGTTCTGAAGCCCTTACTTCTAACGTAATATGTTTCCTATTTAATCAAAGAACACTTGTGAGTTTAAAAACATGGTGGCTGGTTTATGGTTTTAGCTTTCGCGGTGAACGCTTTCTCCCTCTTCATACCATTATAATATGCCATTGACTTGCTACATCATTGACCCAAACTCAGGTTATTAAGAGTGACTATGAAACAAACACAATATCTATGCTTTGGCATATTTCTCAGATAAACCCCTTTGAACCTTGGTATTTTATGAGTTTCCAGACTTGTCTATTGACAAAACTTTCTACAGGCTTTATTTTGGCTCACAATTGTATCTCTTTTATGTGCTGTCTTTTGTCCTGATTTGTGCAATTGAAGAAGCTGGTAGCCAATTTTGAAATTTTTTCTCACTTGTTTTGACAAGAACTTGACTCAACGACAAGAGAAAACTCACAATCATTTTATATTTGAATAACTGACTCAAGAAAATAAAATAATATAAAATAAAGAGAAGAAAGAAAACACTATGAATGTCCCCATTTGAAACAAAGAAACAAAAAATTTATCTAAAAACTACAGTCAACTCTAATGATTGTGCCATGATTTTTGGATTAATCTGCCTGATCTTTCTATCCAAACTTTCTATCAATTATTGTTGAGTTAATGGCCTTGAAACTGAGATGTCTCCTTTGTTCAATTGTTTTTAAGACCTAATTCGGCTAGTGATGCCTTAAAAGGTTTTTTCCAACAAATCTCTCTCATTTTTCTCTTACCTCACCATCGCCTTATGGTGCCCATGAGGGTTTTCACCAATAAAACTCTCTCATTTTTATTTCTCCCAAATTACCATCACCTTATGATGTTCGTGAGGGTTTTTCACCAATGAGACTCTCTTAATTTTATTTCTCTCAACTCACAGTCGTCTTATAGTGCCCGTGAGGGTTTTCACCAATAAGTCTCTCTCATTTTTATCTCTCTCAACTTACTATCATCTTACGGTGCATGTGAGGATTTTCTCCTATATGACTCTCATTTTAATTTTTCTCCAGATTTCTTATGATGAGAAAGGCAAGTAGTTCCCAAATGCATCATCATGTCTATTACATGCTTAGCCTTAATATTCACAAAGATTGATCTGAAGGTCTTTCTTTGGTTGTAACTTGTCTTTTGCATATGGTTAGAAAGAAAGAATGGCATGAGGTTCAAACGACACTTGAAGTGGGGTAGGACTTACAACTTTTGGAATCGACTCAAACAATGAGGATTAACTCATGCCCTAGTTTCTTTTGGCAGGGTGACTCTAAATAATTTATTTAGTTGGACCGAGCCCAGAGTAGAACAGCCTATGTATCTCACCCCCGAGAGAGAAGAATTAGGTCTCACGTAGTTCCGACAGTTTGTTGTTTTGCTTGATTTTGATTTCATCTCTTTTTTTTCTTTTATTGACTCTTTTACTTTTGGGATCATTTTGACTCTATTTTTCTCGAAACTCTCTCTTTTATTTCTTTTTAGACATATTTTTGTCTTTTCTCTTTTTTGAAACTTTTCTGACTCTATTCTGTTGCTCGACGCTTTTCATTTGAGCTTGCTGACTCTACCTTTTTTTTAAAAAGAGGGGTATGAAATAAAATAGAACTAAAGTACAAATGGGATAAACAAAGGATGACATGATATTTGTATAGCAGAATAAAATGCCTTCGTCATATCAATCCTTGAAAATGCAAGTACATGTCATGCAATATGACAGTGAAAGATGAAATCATTTGTGAAATTTTTATAACACTAACTTTAACTGATCCTGTGTGTCGCTACTTCTTCTGCAAACACCACCTTTGCTGTACATTCCGCATGCTTTCGTGTAGCTGATTTTTCTATTCCTTTTGATGTAGGATCACACATTCACTATTTGACCTAATTGAGACATGTCTTTCAATTGATGACCAAGTTACTCTTGTGATTCTTAAAATAATTGCCTTAATTTTCAAAGAAGACTTCAACTTGTAACCAAATGTCCCAGCACTCTACATATTTTCTCAGATGAACAGGCAGTATGTGGTGTTGTCAATGTATTAGGCTTATGTTGAGGAGCTAGAGAAAGAGTAGTTGAAGTATTGGGATTCTTTGGGCTTGAAATGAATTCTAAGGCATATTGTGGTGTATCAAAAACATTAGGAAACTGACTTTGTGATTTTTGTGGAAAACTCGAGGTATTTGTAGGATCAACAGCGTTAAATGGAGGAGGGGGTAACCCACTGACCCAAGCTTGATACATTTCCATCATTTGTTGCCTTAATCTCAAATTCTCTTCCTTTGAACTCTCATTTTCCCAACTCTTTATTTGATCCATGAGGTCATTCTCTATATCATTGTTGGACATAACTAACCCTTCCTAAGATTTGGTGTGATATGAAAGACCAGTCGGGATGCCACAAACCAACCACCTTAAACTAATTGAACAAGAGTTGACTAATGTGTTAAAGTTTAATATTTTTTTAAACCTTCTCTTTTTTTCTTTCTGAAAAGGTTACCAAATCCGAGAAGGGCACTTACATATCTCACTCCCGAGAGAGAAGAATCTGGTGTGCATAGTTTGTGAAGTCTTGCAAAAAATAGCCACTTAAACTCTTTATCCATTCTTTTTTCTATTTTTTGAAACTTTAAAAAGAAAAGAAAATAATAAATTGTCAAAAGAATTGACGAAAATCTTTTTGCATTTTTTAGGTTTTAAATCCCTGTACAAAATGGAACCTATGCTTTCCAAAGAAAAATCTTTTTGGGTTTTCGATTTGAATTTCATAGGAAAATGAGACAGAAACTATTAAAGAAAAATCTTTTTGTAATTTTTCTTTTAATGGTGTATATGAAATACCTACTCTAATAATGATTGAAAAAAAAACTTTTTAGATTTTTTGAAATCAGATCCCCGAACCAACAATAGGTTGCCTATATATCTCACTCATGAGAGAGGAGAATCAGGGGTGCATAGTTCGTCCAGATTGGATAATTAATGATAAACTAACTTAAGAGACACGACCAAAGACAGACGAATAAAATCTTTTTTGGAGTTTTAATCAGACACTTCACATAAAATTGACATCAACAACTATGAAAGAAAAATCTTTTTGGTATTTTCGTTATATGAAATATACAAAACTTCTATCATTTTTTAATTTTTTTTTTATAAAAACTCCTAAAAAAAATCTTTTTAAAATTCTTGAATTATTAATGCTTGCTAAAGAACACAAAGGAAAATATTTTTGATGTTTTTGGTTATTTTTTCTCGAAATGAGTGCAAAAAGTAAGAAATCTTTTTGGATTTTTGAATTTTTGAAAAACGAAAGCCATAAAGAACTCTAAAAAAACTACGAAACACTTTTTTTACTCACTTTTTCTTTTTCTCTCTTTTTTTCAACACTTTCTTATCTACGCACTTTACTTCTAACACATATTTTCCCCAAATAGGTTCGTCAAATGACCACGTTACCCTTAAAGATGCAACAATTAGCATGTAGGGATGCTTTAGAGGTGAGGAACCTTCAAAGGGAAATGTGGGTCCCACTAGGTATCAATATGATGCAGATAAGCATGACCTAAAGGCTGACCTACACTGGGGTCCACTAAAAAGGTTGTTTGGGGGTACGTATGGTCGATAGTGGCTGCAAGATCTTTCTACCTACTCCATAACACCGACGGATTCCCCTCCTAAAATAAGGGTAACTCAACTAGAGGTCGTGTACAACACGTGTACTACAACTTATTGCAGAAAAAAAAACTCAGGTTATGCATATGTTGCCAGATATAAAGCGGTAACACATAAAAAGAAAGACTGTAAACACGTAGCACATAGGAACTCAACAATGATAAAACAACTACGAACGATAACACAAATAATGTCTATATATCCATAATGTCAAACTAAGCCGATAAAACTCAAAAATAAGCTCGAATTCTGAAAAACATCCCCAGCAGAGTCGCCAGAGCTGTCACACCCCTTTTTTAACCAAAAAGATTCGGATTTTAAAGTTTGAAAGGGTTTTTATTATTAAGTGACAAAAGATGAAAATTGTTTCAAAAATAATTCATTTTTAATAATCAACTCAGAGTCGTCACTTGGCATAATCGAGTGTGCCAAGTCACCTTTGAAAATCCTTTTTTAAAACTGTTTTTTGACTCTTTAAAAACTTGTTTGCAAAATGAGATTCCAGCTAAGAAATTTTGTTAACTGAGGGGAAGGTGTTTGGAACCCCTCGATCCCGCGGTTTGGCCACGGTCGCTTGGCGGAGCGTATCGACTAATTTGATATTACAAATGTATAAACCACACAAAAGCACATAAAACTATCAATCAAAGACATAATATAAAATAAATTCAAAATACAGTGTCCAGTCCAATTATACAGTTCAAAATAGAAAAAATGCGAAAATATAAATCTTATTCTAAGCTAATCCTAACACTAAGCTCCAATGCCCTAACCGATGCTTTGGTCCTTGATCACGAGACTCCTCCGCATACATGATACATCGGGGCACTCCCCGGTGAATAAATACAATATAATCTCTGGGCATTCTCTGGCCAAATGATACATTTGATATTTAAAGTAGTAAAACCAAGGCGTTCAACACATATATCAAACATTCAATATTCCACGAATTCTAATTTTTCCTACCCAACCTACGTTTGCCTACCCACTCGGCCTATCATGATGCTATAAAGTTCCACTGATGTTCATTTCAAGTTAAATAACAACCCATGAATCAAAGTAACCAAAAGGCACTTTTACCAAGCCTCAATTCTCATTCTGTTTACTCCCGAATCCCTTTCATATATCAATTTTTCACAAAACAATTATCCAAACCCATTGCTAATATCAAATTCATGCCACGATTAATTATTCACGAATAAACAATGTCGAATATCAACAAGATCATCCAATTACAAACAAAGAACGCACAATCATACATCAATGCACCAAATGGAAATCAATTAATCTCTATTGGAACCTTGAAGTTTTGATGAATAAAAATATGAATGAAACAAGTTGATATATGTGTTCCACTGATCTGACAAGTTCAAAAGTATAGTATATGGTATAAATAATTAAAAATTAGAATGAATTAAATTAGTGCAACTGGAAACTTCAACTTATTGATCACGTAGGGAATAGAACAAGTTGAATTTAATTCAAAAACTTGATGATAAAGGAAAGCAAGTTGAGTTGAAAAAGGAGTCCTATGTGAAGAAGGAGTTTCACTTCTGAGTATATCCTTAAGAGTCCTATGTGTAGAAGGAGAAATATTCTAAAAATTGAAGAAGTATATGCAAAATGTACAATTTGAAGGACTCTTTGGAGAGTTGGAATTGAAGAACGAGTCTCACTTGAAGTAGAACTCTATGCAATGAGAGTTATGATTGAAGGGGCAGCTTGAAATAAAGAATGACTCTTTGAAGTGTTGTGCTTAGATAAAAGATGCATCAGTCAGAATAAACTCATGCACTTACAAAGAAGAAAATCACAATCGATAGATTGACATCACGAAGTGCTTTTTAATCACTGCAGAAACACATTGAAGAACCTGGTCCTAAGTATATAATCCAGCTAAGAGCTTTAGCATTGATTTTTAGAGTTGTTCATTGTATTTGAACTATTGATGTAATATTAGTTTCAATGTGTTATAAACTGAACTAGGAGCTAGTCTTCAACTACATTATGGATGTTATTGTGTTATTAGTATGAGAAGGGAGATCTTCTATTTATAGATGTCCAAAATCTTTCCTCCAAGAAAGAGGTTAGCCAAAAATAGAAAAATTTTATATTTTTCTTTTAGGAAAAGTAAAAGTATTTATGGTTACTTTTATTTTCCTTACAAGAAAAAGTAAAACTTAGGATTTGGTAAGAAAATTGAGGCAAAAATCCTAACAAATCTCCCCTTTTTGGCTTGATTTTCTTCACTTGATCTGCCTTCTTTTTGTGCATGATCTTCGTTCTTCATATATTCTCCATATACTGCTGCTTACCATGATTAAAAATTGATATGGGTTAAAATTGGAGTCTATGCATTAAAAATAAAAATACGGGTTGATAAGATTGAAAGTGGAGCCTTGTGCATTGAAAGTGAGCACAGGTTAAAAGTGAAGCTAATGCGTTAAAAATAAATGCACGAGTTGAAAGGAGCCCAAACGTTAAAGCAAGTATGAGTTGAAAATTGAAGCCCATAAACATGGGTTGAAAATTGATTTTGATTTTAAAAATGGATTAGCAGCAGGATTGTTGAAATTTTGTTTGAAATATTTTCTCCACATTTAGTTTTTTTTTTTAACCTTTTTTTTAACAAAAAACTTCATCATCGCCAAGTTGATAGCAACTTTGATCTTAAATTTTCCTCAATCAAACCATCAAATCTTTGAATCATAGGCTCTGATACCACTTGTTGGGTTCAAAATCGAGAGGACGTCATGCAGAAGCTATTAGTTGCAAACTATTGAGACGATAAATTAGACGAATAGAAAAACATACTAAAAATATGATAATTATATAGTTTGGTCAATTGGTCTACATATAAAAACGTAATATGAAAGAAAACTCTTTAAACAACATTGTGGATGCTATTGTGTTATTGGCATGAGAAGGGAGGTCTTCTATTTTTAAATGTCCAAAATCTTTCCTCCAAGAAAGAGGTTAGCCAAATATAGAAAAGTTTTATATTTTCCTTTCAGTAAAAGTAAAGGTATTTATGGTTACTTTTATTTTCTCGATTAATTGTATATGTTAGGAAATAATATGATATTTGAGTTTTAAACTATGAGAAAGTTCTTGTAACATTGAAAGTATAAGAAAAAAGTACAGCCTTGTGCACTAAGCTCCCGCTATGCGGTATTCCAAAGAACGACTGAACCACAAGGATTTACTGTAAATAGCCTTATCTTGCATTTCTGCAAGAGGTGTTTTAAAGGCTTGAACCTGTGACCTCCATGGCACATGACAACAATTTTTGGTTAAATTTCAAAAGTCAATAGTAAAGTGGATTGTTTAATACATTTTTGATGAACTTAAGGGCATAAACATTTGTTATGACAGCCCACGTAATCTCCAGTGGATAAATTGAACTGGTCCAATATTAATGACTACTAGTTGATGGAACAAGAATTTATAGCTATGTCTTCTGCTAGAGAAGAAGTTAATTCGCTTCAAAGTATGCTAATAGATATTCCTCTATGGGGCAAGCCAATACTACCTTTGACTATCTATTGTGATATTTAAGTTGTTATATTTCAGTCTGTAATTTGACTATCTATTGAGATAATTAAGTTGTTATATTTCGGGCTTCAAGTGATTGTTCTAATGGCAAGTTTAGATAAGTATGCCTCAGACATAATCACATGAAAATATTAGTGAAGGATAGTACAATTTCTCTTCACTATGTGCAACACATGTTTCATTTAGCAGATTCTTTGTCTATTGCTTAGGCAAATAATTGATAGTGATAATTTGTAAAGTAAAGGAAATAAATCCCCACTGAAAATTGTGTGTACTTTATAGGAACTCTACTAATGATGCAATCTTATTAGCTTAAGGGGGAAAACAAGCGAAGCATTTCCATTTCCTAAAAGAGTAAATAAACGTGCACATGTAGATCTTGAGGAACGTGAATTTTTATTTTACAACTCCAATATTACAATAAGTAAATTTGAAAGTTTGTTCTTACATGATATTTTTTTAAGAGGAAAAAATATTGTTACCCTCTTGAACTATTACGAAAGTTGTTGAGACACCCTAATTTAAAGGAGGTACAGTTACCCCCTGAACTATTTTAAAGTGTAATAAATACGTCATTTAGTTCTGATGTGGCACCATAACCAAATTCAATTAATTGTGGTGCTATACATGCGTTGCCACGTGTATAGATGTGTTTTAAAAAGTTCTTTAGATACTTATTTTTATTTTCTATTTCTTATAAGTAAAAGGCATAATACATAAACACATCATTCTAACTTGACTTCAAATCATATCTATGACTTTCAACTTTGACTAAGCACAAATAGGCACATAAACTTGTATAAAGTTTTACAAGTAGACACACACGTTCTATATGACTAATACACATAGGACGCTATGTAGGACAAGAATTGACCACGTTTGATGACACATAGGACATATGTATCTAGTTGTCGAAATTTATACAAATTTAAGTGTGTACTTGTGCACACTAAATATATATATATATAGGTATATATATATACACACACACACACACATACTTATATACTACCTTAAAAGCATCAACGTTAAAGTATAATTACTAAAATACCCCTGCATATTTATTTTTAGAAAAAAATACTCATACAAAACCATGCTACAGACGCATTTTTGAAGGGCTTCTTTGAATGGTCCTCTACCTAAAGACTCATGTGTTAAGAGTTGGAACTATATTTTATTCTGTTCTCTCAAAAAAACTAAATCCTCAAGTAGCAGTTCTCTGTCAAACACAATAAATCTTCAACAATATATATCATTGTTGAACTCTATGTGTATTTTTTTCATTTACACATAGAAAACGTTCATATATTTATGAATTTCTAATGTTGCTTTGATTTTTTAACCAAATTTTTGATACTCATATCCTAATTAATTTCTAAAATCCATTTATAATATTTTTCTTTAGTTTAGTAAGGTTAGTTCAGCCATTTATAATCTTATGCTATTTTTGTCTTCTTTAGTTCAGGGTATGTCTTTAGATCTTTTAAGCATACAAATTTATTCTTTCAGTCTTTTTTTTCATGTTTCATCGTGTGTCCTATGCAGGAATATTTTTTCTCCAGAGGTTTCTATGCTAACTCCGCTACGCATTGTGATGTAGTCAAGGTTTTTGAAGATATGCATAAAACAATTGAGTAATATCTATTTAATTTTTCATTTATGTTCTTTCTTCATGTCTATTTCTTTGAGAAAGATTCTTCCATGTCTCGCCTCCGCCGTCCAAGGTGCTTATTTTGCAGGTTAGTAGCAATATATTTGTGTGAAGCTTAGGGCATCTACTGTTGTTGTATTTTCTTGCTTATTTGAGTAATAACAATGTGAACTTTCAATATAAAACTAATAATTGCTAGGAATTCCACAACAAGGCGTTGTTCTACAGAACTTTCAACTTTCTTGCATTCTCACCTTCTCTGCTAAATGTCGGGCCTTCAATATTTTCTTTTATTGTCATTGATTGATGTTTAATTTGTTTCATATTGTTCTTTATATTTTTCTAAGGGACCAAGATTATTTCTTTTTTGAATACGTCACTTGATATACAATAACATGACTCGTGCAAACTGGTGACATTTATGAAGCATGCCAGTGTTTCATTGGAATTTTTTTCCTTTTGTCCCCTTACTGGTATTATTTACATACTAAAATTACTTGAAATTATCCTATAACTCCTCCTTTTTGAAAAGAATATATTTTCTTTCATCAAAACATGAAAAATCTTTTTCCTTGAAAACCACATTACTTCACCAATTCTGTGAAAAATCCAGCATTTTAGTTGTTCGAATAGATGAGGTATATCTATTTGTTCAAAAGTTCATTTTAGTTGCTGCTATTGGCTTTATATATGATACAATTCTAAAGGCAAAACCCCCAAATTCTTCCACTATGAGCCATACTTGGAAGATGCAAAATTACAGAGGAAACAAAGAACATTCATTTAAATGAGGGTCTTAGTCTAATCAGCCCCAGTGAAATAATTTGTCTGAGTTCGGAATGCTTAAAGTTTCCCCTTTTGTTTGTACATTGGATAAGGTTGACTAAATTTTACATATGCTTATAGTTTTATTGATTTTTAATTTTAACACCCTTAGATTTCTATGTTCCTGTGGCTTGTGTTTTCAAGATGATATGGACTAACTTCTACTGAATGCTTCATTAATCTTATCAAGGCCATTTTTTATTGCATTCGTGCAAGTTCTGATAAATAATTTAACTTTCAAGTCAAAATTCTAAGATGTAATTAGTTACTTAATAAACTATAAAGAATGTCGAAAGTGTAACTAGATTCTTATTAATCTGTAAAGAATTTTTCCTTAAAAACTCAGTGTAGTTGAAAAGCCCAGCATACTACTTGATAATTACTAACAACCATTAAACTACGAAACAAATGACTAACTAAAAATTGAATTTTTTTTTATAGACAAGCTTCGGTGTCCCCTTAATCTATTGCAAAAATAGTAGATTAAGCCAAAATTTTGAAAAAGAGCTATAGTTGGTAGTGTTTGTCCAATTTCTGCTTTATTTATCTTTCCTTGAATAACATGAGTCATACCTTTCCACACTAAAGGTTTTCTTCAGGGAAAGTAAAAATGTATAAGCTTATAATAACATTAAACCAAAGCATAACATGATGCCAATCAATCCATACCCATAATCATATTGGCAACACAAGTAGATCAACTATGGTGTATTTACCTTGAACAGAAATCACATAATCTTTATAAACTCTATCCACTGATAAAGTCTCCTCTATAGGGGTCATAACAATATATGGCACAATAATAGTCTCAACCTTTCTTTCTAAAAATAAAGCACAAGATAGAGACTCAAACGAGTACGTAGAACCGGCATCAAGAAGAGCATATGTCTTATGAGAATTTATAGTGATAATACTTATGACTACTGTATTCAATTACTCTATTTCCTGTCTGGAAATTTTAAAGAATCTCAGTGGTCCACCTACTATCTGAGAACCCTGAATACCCTGTCGACACTGTCCACAAGCACCCTATGAAGCGATCCTAGTTGGCTGAGTGTGAGCATGATTACCCACAATATCTCTCTTCACCTATGTAGCAGCTTTACTAGAACTTGAATCTCCCTTAGGATAAAACTTAGGGATATGCCCTCTTTCACCATAAGTATAACAAGGACCACCAACTCCAAAATAATGCCCACTATGATTCCTGCCACAACTAAAACAGTTTGGATGATGTCCAATCAAAAAGGAACCACTACTCTTTCACTGCATCTGTTGTTGATCCTTTCTAGCTAGATAACTATTCCTTGAAGACTGACCCACAAACTCTAACTGTGCAGGCCTAGACTATCTATGATGAAAACAACTATTGTTCCTAGATGGAGCACTACTAAAACCACCCAATTTACATGTTCTTTTGTTTTCTCGATTAATCTTTCCCATCACATAGTAAGACTTAAAATGAAAAGCAGTGTAAACACCTTATAACACCTCGTACTTTTGGGCTAGAATTTAGACCGTCGTTCCTACGTGTATAGATCTATACTAAATGATTGCATGTTAATATATGTGTAGTGATCACTCCTATAGTGTGGGAAAACCTTTGAATTTGAATTGAGGACACAAAAATCCCATAACTCAAAGATGAGTTGAAAGTTTTCCTATTGATTGAGCTTAAATGAGTGTCTAAAATTGGGTCAACTTCCCTTGATCATAACTTTTTGTATATATCTAATTAGATGTCCTAACATATATCAAATGAAATATCTTTGAAGTAGCTTTCCAACGATATAAATTTCACCTACATATGATACCCGAGGAAAAATTTACGACTTTCCAAAGTGGAGTGCATCGCCTAGCAATCGCCAAAGGCTACTGGAATTGTTGTGCCATGGGCAATGCATTGCCCAGACAATTTTGGGCGACGTAAAATGCAACGCCCAGCTTATTTTAGGTGATGGACAATGTGTGGCACATCCTAGATTAGTCCATAGGCAATGTGTCGCATGACCTACGGCCCAAGGGCGTAAGAAGGTCGTTTTCAAGTCATTTTAAGGGCAATTAAGTCTTTTTACAATCTAAAAGTGTCCCTAGTCATCCTTAAATGAAATTAGTATTATTAGTAACGTTTTAACTCTCTTAAGATCTCTAATTCATCTTCCAAGAACATCATAAGAGAAAAAACAACGTAGGGCTAAACATTCAAGCTCAAGGGATCAACTTTTCCACAAATTCTTCATCGATTAAGGTATATATGGCTATCCTAAAACTCTATGCACATAAGTTATGATTTTATCAATCTTTTTAAAGTATCTTATGATGTATATAACAAGGGTTTGAATAATTGTTTTGAATATCCAAATCATGAAAGCATTTTCAATGATAGACATATTGTTTTGGTCTTGAGGCTACCCCTTAAAAATATATTTTTACTCGTGTATATGTAAGTATGTGTTTTGAGCTTTGCAAAGATTAAATTGAGAACATGAATGAAGAAACCCCGCTCTTGTTATAATTGCCCTTGATTTCATATGTGGCGGGTTGTTCAATAGCATGTTTTGAAGCAAGAGATAAGTGTTTTACTATTACTTTAAACTTGATATTGGTTTAGAATTGAAGAAAGGGTATTTTATTATTTATAAATGTTTAAACTGATAATTGAAAGAGATTGCATGGTTTGTTACATGATACTAGACCACCACGTGTTTGTGAATTCAAATTGAGGATCTTTGACTAAGTTTTCATGAGTTTCACTATATGTATCCTTATTTATTGATTGAATAGCTTGGTGGTATGGTCACAAGGTTTTGAAAGACAAGACTATAAAATGATAATGTATGGCTTAGAGATATGACTTTCAAGTCCTGGTATGACAATACCAAAATAGATAATGTCATAACAGACTCAGAAAAGAATACAAGTCAAATTTTATTCAGATTTTAAGAATTTGAGTTCTTAAATATGCATGTTCTGAAAAGGTTAAAAATAGGCTTAAGAAATGTTAGGTGGTTACACGAAGAAGGCACGAGTTCATATAATACATTTCCCAAAACTGTGTTTTGCCATTACGGGTTATTTTGTCCCCAAGAGGGATTATACGCTGGCCTAGTGCCCTGCTATGTATCAGACTCAAAAATGCCAACTCTTGCAGAAAACTTGGGTTGGGGGCTTACCCGCCAAGTCAATGGCAGATTCCATATAGCCCATGGAATATCAGACTTGTAGGGTGTACCACCTAGCTCATAACTAAGGCAAAGATGTTGAGTTGATTTGCAGAACTATTTTTAAAGGCCTATTTACTATGCCCATGGATTTTCAAAGGTTTTATGATGATGTATTTTTTTCATATAATGCTCTCACTTATGTTATTTATTAAAGTACATTATTTTAGATTGCTCTGTGTACCAGTACATCTGTATTGACCCCCTATATTTCAGAATCTGAGGCACAGCCCCGGGGTCCCGCTGAGTAGTTGGTTGAATTCTGTCAGATATTGCAGATTGGTAAGTCTCCCTTATTCTAGAAGGCCAGTTGTTGAACATTGTTAGTTTAATTGATTCATAGTCTCAGGGTGTCTACAAAATCGCATCGGGTAGAGTCCTGTTTATGAGTGTGTAGCGAGCCACACTTATAAGTAGGAGGCTACAAGGCATTTAGAAATGTTTCACGTTCCTTCATGTTCTAGATCGTGCCATTGTTGTTTCCATTTGGAAGTTGTCTAGATTCTTTCTTTTCTCTAACTTCGTTAACTATGTCTCCTTGTCGAGTCAATTCAAGAGCATAATTTCAGAGCCTAGATAAGGTGGTCCCTTCTAATTGAATTATAAAAGATTATGAAATTTCACAAGGACTTGAGAGGAGTCTGTTGGTGCTTCAAGGCGTATTGATTCTAGTGTAAATTTTGATCCTGATGAAATTATAATTTTTAGCCTGAAGTATTAAGTGTATCCAGTCCCTATCAAAATTCTTGTTACAGATGTCATGCATAAGGGTAATGATGTGTAGCAGAATGTTAGAACTATATTTCCACCTGAGTAGTTGTGTATATTTAAGTGTCATGACCTATTAGTAGTGATATTGGGCCAAGAAGTTGGTGATATAAAGACACAATGTTAGAAGTTAGAGGAAGGGTGACTTTTGAGTAAATAAATAGTTTTGCTTGTATAACCGTTGGTTGAGTGATGATTTTTCATTTTATGGCGATAGACTAGTGTGGTAGCAATATTAGTAGATCGTATAGAAGTTTGTGGAGGAAGTGTTTGTCTATGATAATAATCTATTCAGAATAGGGAAAGAGACTAGAGTGGATAGTTATGGTGGTTATGGAAATCGCTTATAGGATGGGAATGGTTAGATTAGCCAATAAGTTATAAGTATAGACTCATTATTGTATATGGAATTTTGAAGGTAGTTGTGATGTATGCATGGGTGGGTAACTATGATGTGAGAAATTAGAATAGGTTGATAAGATCGTAATGGGTTATGATATAAGATTAAGATCAACTACCTTCATCATGTGACCTTACCCCCCTTGATTTGTCTTTTCTTTAGTAGTTGTAAATTTGTAGTGCGTGAGAGAAGGCATGTTGTAGATTTGGAGGTTTAGTATTAATGTCCTGAAGAGTATGGACTTATAGGCCATAGATAAGTGAAATAAGAGACTTAGGTTGATATTTCTATTTGATTGATTAGTATAGTATATGACATGCTTCATATGATTGGTATTATTAGACAATAGGCTTGAACTTTAGATGAGGACTATAGTAATAAGAATAGTAGCTCATGATTGATAATGCATGTTTTGTGGGAATGAATTAGTAGGCTTGATGTAAGGTGTGAAATAGCTTAGGTTGGCAACTCGTGGAAAAAGGATTAGATAATTGTGATATTTATGTACATAAGGACTAGTATAAAAAATGATGAATTGTGGTTGAGTCATTAAGTGGATAAGGGCATAGGTACAAAAGCATAAGTTGAACCTCGAGGTAGCATGTTGTTATATAAGGTGTGATGTGTATGCGTTTCACGTATACCTAGATTTAATTCTCAAATCTTGTGTTATGGAGAAGCCTGGAGAGTTGTTGTATAGCTTTATTTTGAGTTGAATTGAGGAAATATAGGTGGGAAATAGGCGCCTTTGGTATAGTTTTACAAATTTTGTTAAGTTTCAAGTTATATGAATAGAGGTGTAATTCTATGTATTGTAAGGAGTTGAAGATGAAGTATTTTGTGTCTAGAAGCGTGGATGTCTATGCCCATGATAACATTAGCCATAAATAGATGACTTTGGGGGCTAGAGGATATTAGGATTAGTGTACCTGAAGGGGATTAGTGTTCATATGTATACTGGTACCCCTTTGTGATAAGGAGTGTGGAGGTGTATGCTTATGAGAGTGGGAGTTGCAGACTGATGGCTATAGAGGCTAGTGAGAGCTAAGCGTAGAAATTTCGAAAAGCGAGGCCTTCAGACTATAGTTTATTTGAGAGAGTTTAGGCTTATGTATGTAGTGAGATACCTATTTGTGTTTAGAGTTTTAGCTATTGATTTTAATGTGAAGGTATCACCACAAATTTAGGAATACAACTTTGATCTAAGGGGGAGATGATAGAATAAAGTAGTTCCCGAATCTTTTTATGGTTCCATATTTCAAGTAAGAGGTTTGATAAATCAATTCTTATTCAAGAAAGCACCTCTTACTTCAGTTTAAATAAACACATAACAATGTCTTATGTACTCAAGTCCGTCCTATGTCTACGGTTGGATCACTCTATGTAACTCATGTCATGTTCCAACCTCCAAACTAGAAGCAATAATGTCCCTTAGTGATTCTATATTTCAAGTATTCAAGATCTATGTTTGAGGTACATGATCTATAAATTTGGGTCCCAAATCATGCTTGGTTCTAAGGAACTATGTTTTCGTATGTTAATGATTCTTTTTATATCAGGGTTAGCAAAAATGATAAAGTTGTACAAACTCATGACTATTTGAGCTCTAAAAATGAGAACCGATAGCTTCGAGTAGAAGTCCTTGTCTAAATCATCGACTTCATGAATTCCACACTCATGTTATAAGACTCGTGATGTAAGCTCTCATGATTCTCATTGTGGTTGACCTAAAAACTCGTGCTATGTTGAGTTTATGCTAGAACGATCCTCCACTTTAGATCTAGACACTTGATATATGAAACACTACGTGATTGTATCGTATCTTCAACTCATGTCCCACCTTCAGTAGTTAAATAAGTATATGTTATAACCAAATAGTGTTACTCTATTTCATGATGCATGTACTCAGGTCCTTTAATGACCCTCTGTATGTTAGTATGATGGTGGTTGTGGGAGCGTAGAAGTGCATTATATGGGGAAGTAGATGTCGTTGTAAGTGAAAAATTTTTATCAGATTTTTTGAGATAAGGTTGTAGGAGCAAGCGAAGGAAGGAGATGAATATTGTTTACATGAAATAGTTAGTAGGGGAGTATATGGTGGGAATCTTGGTGAGAATGATTGAATTTGATGGTGGTGGGAATCGTTGTACCTTGTAAGATGGAGAATGCTAACATTCTTATGTCCCATGAGAATCTTATCTCATATCTTATACCAATCTTAATCAGGTCTAGCTTACAATGTTTTGATTATGTGCCATAAAACACATGCCAACATTATGTCGATGTCAAGTTTCATTATCTCAGGTTTCATGTTTACCTGTTTCCCTAAGGGTTATCATGAAGATCATGTGATCCTTTTGCATAAATTTGTTAAGGAAAAAAAATTTTCAAATCAATATTGCATTCTTTATCTACATTTTTTGAGCTTCAAGAAGTCCCTACCCATCATTCGGGGACGAATGATCCCAAGGGGGAGATAATGAAACACCCCGTACTTTTGGGATGGAATTTAGACCATCGTTCCTACGCATATAGATCTAAACTAAATGATTCCATGTTAATATATGTGCAGTGATCACTCCTATAGTGTGGGAAAACCTTTGAATATGAATTGAGGTCACAAAATCCCCTAACTCAAAGACGAATTGATAGTTTTCCTATCAATTGAGTTTTAGTGAGAGTCTGAACTTGGGTCAACTTCCATCGACCATAACTTTTTATAAATATTGAATTAGGGGGGGGCTATTATATATCAAATGAAACATTGCCAAATTAGCTTTCCAATGATACAATTTTGCCTCAATCTGATAACCGAGTGAAAAGTTATCACTTTGCAAACTGGAGTGCGTCGCCTACCAATTGCCTAAGGCTACTGGAATTATTGTGCCATGGGCAATGAATCTCGCAACCCATTATGGGTGATGGTCAATACGACGCCCAGACTATTTTGGGTAATGGATAATGTGTGGCACTACCTTGCTAAGGCCTTAGGATATGCGTTACATGCCTTATGGACCAAGGGCATAAAAACATCGTTTTAAGTCATTTTAAGGGCAATCAAGTATTCTTACAATCCAAAACCATCCCTAATCATCCTTAAATGAAATTAGCGTTATTAGTAATGTTTTAACTCTCTTAAGATCACTAATTCATCTTCCAAGAACACCATAAGAGAAAAACAACTTAGCGCTAAACTTCATAGCTCAAGGGATCAACTTTTTTGCGAATTCTTCATCGATTAAGGTATGTAGGGCTGTTGTAATACCCCAAACTTTTTTTAAATAAAATTTAATCTCCAGAAGAGTTAGTAATGACTTTCTTAATGATTAATATTTAAATCAGATAGAATTTACCCAATTTCAACTTTTTATCATGTAGGAAATTGAATTAGCTTTCCAATGATACCAATTTCGTCCAAATCCAGTATCAGAGTAAAAAGTTATGGACGTTTTAATTAGAGCTGTCAGAACCGCCTATGTGTGACGGGCAGGTTGACGGACCGTCGATCTAGCGACAGACCGTCGCCTAAACCGTCGCAGCTAAGGCAGTAAGTCAATCTTCTGGTTAAGGTGCGACAGACAGGTTGACGGACCATTGAAATTGCGATGGACCATCTCCCAAGCCGTCTCTACTAAGGCAGTGAGTCTCTATTTTGGTCTATGTGCGATGGTCAGAATGACGGACTGTTGAGCCAGTGATGGACCATCGCACAAGCCGTCACAGATCTCGTTCAGCAATATAAAGTCATTTTTAAAAGGGTATTTTGGTCTTTTTCCACCCGTTTTAACCCCTAATTATACCAGATCATAGCTCATAACCTCATTATTCATTCACAACATCCAATTAGGATTCCTATGAAAGATCAATCCCCAAGAACAAGAAACACTAGGTGTTGAATCCCAAGTCACGAATTCAAGTTTTCCTCCACCAATCTTCAAGAAATCATCCACCCAGATATGTCAAGTATTGATTTGTGGACTCTTTCACCCATGAAGCTCAAGAATCCCATTTTTAAACTCATGAATTGTGATTTCCATGTGGTGGGTTGATTTTAATTATGTTGATGTGGTTGTATGAATCCCAAGTTGGAGTCTTCATGTACTTTTTCATGAAATTATGCTAGTATGTGGGTTGGAAACTTATAAATTGAGTTGATAAAGTAACCATGATGTATGAACTAGTGTATATGCCTAAGCCTAAGGTTATACATGAAATGTGTTTGATAAAATGCCCAAAGAACAAGAATCATGATTTAGGAGTCAATTATGACCAAATTGATGAACCCATGCTTTACCCTTATGTTTAAAATGACTTCCATTTTATTGTGGTGCATTGAAATTGTTTGATGGATTGTTCGTGAGATTAGCCTATGAAATTATGACATGTTTATATGCTTTCCTATTCATGTACCAAACCATGATAATGAAGCTCCTCATGAAATTCTCCAATAATTGTATTATGAATTGTTGACTATGGCCATGTGTCAAAGAATGTTATGTCTTGTCATTTTCATGCTATCTAGTCCTGGAGGTACTTGTACCTGACAATTTAGTTGTGTGCCTAGAGCCAGTGTCATGTTTTCAAGATACTCTCAGTCAATCCATGTTCAGTAGTATTCAGTTAGTCTCATGACTCAGGAAAACATAGTAATCTCAGTCAGTTATCAAATCTCAGTAATACTCCATCAGTTAACAAAACTCAGTAAACTCAGTCCAGTTAGTTTAGTATAATTAATTCAGTGTATAATTAGATAGGAGTAGGATTCAGCACATGTGAGCCCAAGGATGGGAACTCACCTTCGAGTAGAGGGTGTGATTCTTAGAAGTAATCCTTGCGCTCCAGAACTACGTAGCCAGCATACATTGAGACATCTAACCTGTTAGATGAGGGTTGATGAGGTGGATTAACCATTTTGATGAGGGTCCTACCATTCTCTTTAGAGTACCTATTAGGTGAGGGATCACTCACAGCTTATACTTACCAGTGGCGCGGTATTGACACCCTTCCAATTAGGGTTACATATTGGACCCCAACTCAGCTACATTGCATTAATTGGGGCTTATCGATTAGATGATTACTTTCCACAGTTACAGTTTTAGTCTTAGCCTCTATAATTGAACTCAAATAGTTCTACAGAATTTAAGACTGGCAGATACAGTCAACTCAGAAATAGTATGGGACTCAACTAGTTCCATCAGAACCTAGACTATCAGATACAGTCGCTCAGTATTAGTTATCAACACTTATGTCATCAGTATTCACATTCAGTGATGCCATGATCTCAGTTACATTTTATGTAGCCATATATGTATTCTCACGTTCATAGTATTCAGTTAGTTAGTATTGTTCATGCATATAAACCCCTTGTATTTAGCCTACCTCACTTATATACCAGTACATTTAATCTTACTGACGCATTTGCGCTATGGTATTTTATAACATAGGTTCAGAAGCACGAGCTCCAAAGCATCAGAAACATTCCAGTCTCAACAGTCAAAGTTAGCAGTGAGTCCTCATCCTTCGATGACATAACCATTACTTTATTATTTTATTAATTAATTTATTTCAGTAGTTGGAGTTTGTTGGGGACATGTCCCATCAACTCCTTATTCAGACAGTTCAGAGGCTTTCCTACTAGCATGTACAGACAGTTATTTCAGTTATTTTGGTATTGATATACCATATCTCCAGATGTTATGTTTTATCAGATCTTTGAACCTTATGGCCTTCCATCCTTTATTTCCGCATTTATACAGTATATTATGTAATGTATAGGTACAGATATCAGTCATGGTTAGCTTATAGTCCTTCGGGGTCATGAGCACCGTGTGGCATTTTGGGTACTAGATTCGGGGCGTTATAGCTGTCCTAAAAACTCTATGAGTATAAGTTATGATCTTATGAATCTTTTAAAAGTATGTTATGATATATATAACAAGGGTTTTAACAATTGTTTTGAATACCCAAATCATGAAACCCTTTTCAATGATAGACATATTGTTTTGGTCTTGAGGTCTCCCCTAAAAAATTGATTTTTACTCGTGTATATGTAGGTATGTGTTTTGAGTTTTGCATAGATTAAATCGCCAGCATGAATTATGAAACCCCTCTCTTGATAGAATACTCCTTGATTTTACATGTGGTAGGTTGTTCAATTGCATGTTTTGAAGCTTGAGATAAGTGTTTTACTATTGTTTTGAACTTGATATTGATTATGAATTGAAGAAAGGGTGTTTTATTGTTTATAAATGTTTAAAGTGATAATTGAAAGATATTTCATGGTTTGTTACGTGATACTTGACCACCACGTGTTTTTGAATTGAAATGAGGATCTTTACCCAAGTTTTCATTAGTTTCACTATACGCATCTTCATATACTATTTGAATAGTTTGGTGGTCTGATCATAAAGTTTTGAAAGAGAAGACTGTAACATGATAATGTATAGCTTAGAGATATGACTTGCAAGTCTTGGTATGACGATTCCAAAATAGATAATGTCATAACAGACTCAGAACAGAATAGAAGTCCGATTTTATTCAGGTTTTAAGAATTTGAGTTCTTAAATATACATGTTCAGAAAAGGTTAAAAATGGGCTTAAGAGATGTTAGGCGGTTTCCCAAAGAAGGCACGATTTCAGATAACTCATTACCCAAAACTGTGTTTTGCTGATTCGGGTGATTTTGTCCCCAAGAGGGATTATACATTGGCCTAGTGCCTTGTTGCGTATCAGACTCAGAAACTCCAACTCTTGCGGAAAACTTGGGTTGGGGGCTTACCCGCCGAGTCATTGGTGGATTCTATATAACCCATGGAATATCAGACTTGTAGGGTGTACCACCTAGCTCAAAAGTAAGGAAAAAATGTTGAGTTGATTTGCAAAACTGTTTTTAAAGGCCTATTTACTGTGTCGATAGATTTTAAAATGGTTTATGATGATGTATTTTTTTTATAAAATGCTCTCACTTATGTTATCTATTAAAGTATATTATTTTGGATTGCTTTGCATACCAGTATATCAATATTGACCCACTATATTTTAAAATGGTTTATGATGATGTATTTTTTTTATAAAATGCTCTCACTTATGTTATCTATTGAAGTATATTATTTTGGATTGCTTTGCATACCAGTACATCAATATTGACCCACTATATTTTAGGAACTGAGGCACAACCCCAAGGTCCGGTTAAGTAGTAGGTTGAATTCTGTCAGAGATTACAGATTGGTGAGCCTTCCTTATTTCGGAAGGCCTGTTCTAGAACATTGTTAGTTTAATTGATTCATAGTTCACTTGGGGCTTTGTCCCTGAGTTTAGACAGATGATATTTTCAGTTAGTAGGGATTTCGTAGACCAGAGTCATGTACTTAGAATGTTATGAACTTTATTTCGCATTGTCCAGTTTAATTTAAAAGTTACCATGTTTCCATTTATTAATCTTCCGCATTTCTTTACATTGTATGAATACTGTGTATGATTACCAGATAGAATAGGGAGCGCTCGGGACTTCACGGTTTGGGATGTGCATCATGGATAGCTCCTCATTTCGGGTCGTGACACCACCTCAGAATAAGATCCATTATGCACATTCCGTATTATAAGATCATGATAACGAGCCTCTAGTCTATCCACATATAATCTCACTTTCTCTCTTGGGTCTGCAACCAAAAATGGATCATACCTGGTGATACGAGAGTATTCTACGACGCCGAGAGCAAATACAAATACTAAAGAAACAATAAAATTGACAAACAGAAAGTAAAGGATTAAAAGAATAGATAATAGAAAGATAGACACAAGATGATATCAAAAGGGCACCCAAAGGGTGTATCAAACACAAAGACCTCACTTATTGATTACCGTAAGAGCACCTAGCTCTTACTTTGACTGAATAGGGGATCAGATCTCCTATAGAACCACCATTTCTAAAAAAGATTAAACTTTGGCTTTTCCAATCACTCAACACTCCCAGTAGAGTTTTCGAGAATTAATCATCATCATTAAAAAAAAATAAACTAAAATAAGCCTAGCTACCAAGTATTTAAAGCTTGGTAAAGTTTTAAATAATTAGGGCCCAAAAGTAACCAAAATATAAGAAAAGTCCCACTAGGGGCTTTTTTGACCCACTCTTGAAATGCTAGAGCGAATCAAAAGCGGATCCAAAGCACCTTGAACACATGACCCTTTCAAGGGGCTTTCGAGCCCCACTGCACTTCTTCGACCTCATCAAATTCCTTTGACCCTCTTTAATGATATTCTTCATCCATGTGGAATATTTTAAAAGAACTAAGGATTAATCAAGCAACTCTAGCATCATACGTGTCTCATCCAAAGGACCGGAGTCAATTTTTCTTGTATCGCCTGGACAACTTAGTGTACTTAGCTTCGTATTCAGTAACTATCATAAATCCCTTTCGAAGTTCATTAAACTGGTGTCTTTTGTCATCTTGTTTGTTAATAGAATTAATCTGTCCATAAATATGGCTGAAAACTCTGACCAAGAGATCAATAGTAGTCATACTTCTCTGCCCTTCAAAATGAAAGTCCACCATACCCCGAGTGACCTTGAGAACTAAAAAGTGGTAAATTCTCCACCACGAGTCTCCTTGAATCCCAAAGTAGTTAATATCTTTTTGAAATGATCAATAAAATTTTGAGGCTCAACAGTAGATGGTGTAGCATCAAACATTGGTGGCTTAAGATCCATGAAATTCTTAAGATCCTTGGGTTTCCCACAACTGCAATAGATTTATCAACTTGTTGAGGTGCCTGAGTAGCCACAACATTTTACTGAATATGCGTCTATGTCTGTGAATTAGCCTGAGGAGCTGGAACTCAACCTTGATTGGCATCCAATGCCTCAATTACATTTAACAATCTTACCATTCCGTCTGTAAGCAATCCCACAGTAGGTACAGTAACTGGCACTGCAGCTGGAGACTCCGGATCCACTTGATCCTACACTTGCTCAGAAGAAACAACATAGGGTTGGCCTCAATTTCCAACTTCAGGCTGAGGATTGGTCTGTGTCCTACTTCGAGGCCTTGTTAGATGAGACCCAACTCGACCATCACCATGGGTAAAATCATAACCAGCACCATGCGCAGCTGTTGCATTAGATTGACTAGCGAAGAAAGAACCACGTTTCTTAACCATCCACAAAATAATATTTAAAGGTTAGACTTAATTCAACTCAATGCACAAATAATGAATGAAATGGGAAAACTTCCTAAAAGTTCTGTAACCTCAAGTTCAGAAGTATGGACACCTATAAACCAATGAACAAGAACCTACTAAACACTGCTCCATGACACGATATCTAATGACTAGCCTCTGATACCAACTTGGTTACGTCCCAAAAATAACCCCGAGGCATGACTGGCTCCCGCTAACACCACTTGTCGAGAGAAATCAATTCTCTATACATTCACAATGCCTATAAACATTGAGATAAAACTATATGCAACTCCAAATGCATGAAATAATCCTTAACACAAAGTAATTATCCAACCAGATACCATATAATTCTTTATGAAAACAACGATAACTTAGATATAAATTTTCTGTCAAAATACCACACTAAGACCATTGGAGCATCTATACAGAGTTACATGAGTTTAACTTTTGGGCATGCAAACCCAACTCAAAAAATATAATATCAAAATAGCTAAAGCTAGATGATAGCCTTCATGAACAATGAGAAGACACACCTCAGGAATGGAATCCATACGTAAAGACCGTCAGCCACTAGTCGCCCTACGCAACCGTATCTGCAGACATGCAAGTAAGGAGCTCTCTCTCTCTCTTTGTATATATATATATATAAATATATATATAACCCAGTACGATCCTCGACTCACTACTTTAATACCCCTATAATAAGTGATAGAAAATACAAGGCACAACAAATTATATAAATAATATGCACACAATATCTCTTATATGGTAATGCTCAATAAGATCAAAATGGAAGTTTAAAAGGCCACTATGTATCTCAACTAAATCAACTCTCACGTCTTGTCATAAACGAAAGTGAAGATGATATCCTAGCACCCCGACAAGTCTACAGTAGCATATATAATGCCCTAAAAGTCTACTACGCCAGCATGTACAAGCCCCTAACAAATTACGGCAACTATGTGTGCCCCTAGAGACTATAACGGAAGCGAAGAAAATATACTCAAAGTCCCAACGTCACCTCACATATTACCACTATGTAATTCTCATCACACTCTATAAAATACATATTCAAAACTATTCAAAGACTACCGTTTCTACAAAGCTCACGCTAGTCTCAACACATGCCTAGAAAAAATACATTTTTTAAATCAGGTTTGGAAAGTAAGTATAGAAGTTTAAAGTCTCTCTTACCTCGCTAAGGACAAATTACCCAAATTTACAAAGTGTAGGACATCAACTGAAAACCACCAATGGGATCAATCTAAAAAAAATATTAAATAACAATATCAATTATGCTATTTGGTGTCAAGTTTCAATATCCCTAACTTTTAAACTTAAAGTTAAACCTTAATATCTCACACCTTAACTCATGAATTTAAGATAAAAACTGTCACTATCCAACCTAACTTCTCAATTACAATCTTATATAAATTAATTACCAAACCATATGATCTCATTAGCACAAGCATTATAAGAAGCTCTTTACTTCATATCCAAACTCCACTAATACAGACAATGTGCAACTTGTGAAATCCATACTCCTATATTTTCTTTCACGTGAATTCAGTTAACATTGTATAGATCAATTAACGTCAAGGAACAGTTAGAAGTCTAGCAAAACTAAAATGACCCCTCTTCTCTCTCTGTGTCTCATTCTCAATGGTACCACACATATTTACTGTAAAAGGGGTTGGGATGATGGTGTTATGCAGCAAATGGTTTAGTAAACAATCTTAATCATCATCCCGTTTGGTCTACTAACCATTATACATCGTTGGTCCATTTTTAAGGCACAATTACTTATACTTCTTTGACAAGAACCATAGCAACCTCTATGTAAATTATATACTAATACGGGAGTACACAATAACAATAAGATTTCATACTTGACTATGAACTCACTTTTATATAATCTTTCTATCACCACATACGAAAAACCAAAATCACTCTTGAAGGCTGATTTTTCCAGTTCAAAATAAAAAGAGTAACTAAACAATTGCCTAATTCATTTTCTGCCCCTTTTTCCCTATGCAGCTTGCTGCTCCAAATAATGGGATCAGAAATAGCCCTAGTGTTCTACTTATACTATTTTTAATTGTGAAATTGAAGAAGGGAAAAGGTCTGGCTTTTGTCTTATTCCTTTTAATTAACGAATTGATCAGCGCTTTGCGCGGTCGTTAAAATAAATTTAAATATGCTTAAAAAATTGGTTAATTTTTCAATCATTTTCAAAGTTCGTACCAAATAAAAAAAAAAAAAGCTCTGCTCAGCAAATTCAAGTTTTAAGGTCTAGAGAAGAACTAAGATTTATTTCTTGAGAAAGAAACAAGTAGAAAGAGGAAAATAACTTTGTTTATATATATATATTCGAAAGATTCAGATTAGTAGAGTGCAATAATAATCAATAAAAATGTAAAAAATTTGATGACGACAGTAATTTTACATAGCAAAAAACATTTTCTTATGAATTGAAATATAGTATATATGAAAATTACTAACTAATGTTATATGCATTAATTTTACATAGCAAGATAAGATTGTGTATAATAGACTCTTGTCCTCCAATCTTTTCTCGAATCACCCTTTTCTTTTCCCCCTCCCCCCCTCCCCCCACATAGCGGGAGCTTATGCACCGGATTGTTCTTTTTTGATACATTTTCTAATGAATTTTTACATAACAATAACACTTCCTCGTGAATGAAATATAGTACAAAATTACAAACTAATTCTATAGTTTCCTATTTTAACAACAGGTTTACTAGGTTAATTCACATGATTGTGGAAAGATAAATACATACTTCGTTAAGCAACACACATGTGTACATTGATTTCCTTCCCCTGCTTTTAATTAGGAAAACAATCTTGACACACAAAAAGTGAACTTGATCGATAAAAAATATAAAACAAAAAAAAAATACAAGAATAGTTAAATAAACAACTAAAACATTAGAAAATGTTATTTGAAGTGGAAGGCTTACGGAGGTATCCCAGCAAAGATCAAATTGTAAGGAAGAAATGCCTCTTAAATATAAATAATTTCTTTTTTTAATAGCGATAATTAGAGCATTATCATCTCAACAATCTACTATATTGGTATGTTGGTCCGGTCATAAAAGTAAAAGAGAAAAATTCGGTAGCACGAAAGAGGAAAAAATTTTATTGGCAAGAAACTTGTAATTTTATAAATTAATAATCAAAAAATATTAAAATAACATTGCAATTTAAACTGTATCTCGAGTAAGATTTTTTTCAATTACCTTACCTCATAAACTTTGCCGTTATATGGTATGTCTCATAGTCATAATGAGTTGAGGACAAAAAAAATTATTCATAGTGTTAATCTTCATCATCATCTACAACAAAAGTATCTACAACAATAATTCTAATAATATTACAACAAGAAAAAATACAAGACTACAAATGTTAGGGAATGTGAAGTTTTGATGATGGACATGTGAATGAAACATGTTGTGCAAGTTGTTCAATATAAGTGATAAAAGAGAACTTACTAGTTCTCACATATTGAAGTGATGCAAGGTTTACAATTCATTAAGATAAAAGTGGATAAGCAAGGAAGCTCAAAATTATTTCAAATGCTAAAATTGAGGAAAAGATAAATGCAGTATCTAGAAGTTGAGTTGATTAAGGTGTTCTACAAGACTAAGGGATAAAGGAGAAGAGTCATATTCAATCAAGGAGAGAGAAATGGCATCAATAAAGAGTGAAACTACCTGGAAGTCCTATTGAAGATAGAAGAGTACATCAACTAAAGGACTCAATCGGTAGTTGGATTAAATACAACAAACGATAATCAAGTGTGCTACTCATGCACTGAAAAAGATAGTCAACAATCAGCAAATCAGTTCTACAACTTGAAGGAGCTATTGGAACAACCTGGTCCTTTACTTAGAGTCATAGAGTTTGTGTAATAGGTTTATTGTTGAGTTATATTGAGTTGTAATCTCTAGTGTCATGATTTATAAACTGGGTTAGGATTAACGTCTTCAAGTTGGGGAACTTGAAGACTTGGGAACACTTATCTTGGAAAGATTTGTGTTTTTGTGGAAGTAGGAGTTAGAAGTTTTACTTCCTAGTTTATAAGAAGTCTTGTAATTTGTTGATTGTTGAGGATCAAGAGTTATTGTGAAGTTGGGGTTAAATCATGTAGATTTACAAGTCGTGATTTTTTATACCTTTATTGAGCTGAGTGTTTTCCACATAAAAATATTGTGTTCAAGTTTTACTTCTATGAAATACATTAGCTTACTTGTTCCACAGATAGGCAACCAGTAGAGTATAATATTAAAATCAGTAGGGCACACACTCTACCAAGTAGTATCAGAGCAGATTGTCTTAAATAAGGCTAACACCTATGAAAATATCACAATGATGGATTCCACACCTCCTACTGGGCACAGTGAAGGTTAGTCAACTGCTAGACCTCCACTCTATGATAGTTCTTACTTTATCTGGTGGATGGCCGGGATGGATATGTTCATCCAAGGTGAAGATTATGAACTATGGGATAGAAATACTGATGGTCCTACTATTCCAATTAAGATGGTTGATGGTGAACCAGTTAAAAAAGTAAGGAGTGAATTTACTGCTAATAATTTAGTGGTATTAAAGAAAAATGCAACTGCTAAGAACATCCTAATCTATGGATTAGGACCTGTTGAATACAATAAGGTGTCAAGCTTCACCACTGCTAAGCAAATTTGGGATACACTTGTAAATGCACATAAGGGTACCTCTCAGGTAAAGAAATTCAGAATTTCTGTTCTTTTCACTGAGTATGTGACATTTAAAATGAAGGATAATGAATCCTTGCATGATATGATGAAAAGGCTTACTTCATTAACAAATGAGCTGACTTCCTTGGGAAAAATCATCACTGAGGAGGAACAAGTTTAAAAGGTACTGAGGTACTGCCAAAATAAAAGCGGAATGTTAAAGCAACTGCAATAAAGTAGGAAAATAAGGATCTCACAGGTATGACCCTGGATGAACTGGTAGGGAACTTAAAGACTTATGAAATGAAAGATGATGGAACCAAAGAACAAACAGTTCCTGAGAAAATCTTGGCATTGAAGGCTTCTGATAGTGATGAGGAATTTGAACTTGATAAGGAACAAGTTTCCTTCATAGCTAAGAACTTCTACAAATTCTTTAAAAGGAAGAAGGGAACAGGTAGCAAGAAATGTTCAAATGACAATCCAAATGGCTGCTACAAGTGTGGCAAAACTGATCATCATATCAGAGATTGTCCAGTCTGGGAAATATAATGGAAAAAAAGAAAGGGCTGAAAAGGAACTGAAGGAAAAAGGACAAAAGGAAGGAGAAACATGCAATGATAGAAGTTTGAGGGTCTTACTCAGATGATGATGAAGCTGATGAAACTGGATTCATGGCACTTGGAGATTCAGACTTAGATGAAGAAGATGATGCTTCTGAGGAAAGCATACTTGAACTTAAAGAGAAACTACATTTGTTTTCTAAATCAAAACTTATTTCCTTGATGAGTGCACTAATTGATGATTTTCAAGAATAAACTTCTGAGAGGGATAAGTTGTTCAATAGTCTTGCAAGCCTTAAATTTGATCTCATTGATTTAAAGGCTTTTAAAGATATCGTTGACAAGGAAAATTGCACTCTCAAGAAATAGGTTGCAGAATTTGATTCTTCAAATAATGATCTTAAGTATGAAATCCTAAAATTGACTCTCACTAAAAATAGGAAAAAGGCCATGAGTAAAGAACAAAAAAGTGTTGAACTTGAATTGGAAAAGTACAAACTAGAATGTAGTAATGCAACTGACATGATAAACAAACTGAGTCAAGAAGTCTCTAAACTAAAACTTGATCTTGAAAGAGCTAATAGGTGGACAAATTCTTCAATAATTATTCACAAATTGAGTGAAATAATTCACAATGAAAAGGTTGGTTGGGGATTCCACAAAGGTATTGATGATCCTAAAGATTTGTATTATATTTGCGGCAGCCTTGGGCATCCAACCACTGAATGTCCAGTAGCTGCTAAAAGCAAATCAAATAGACAAAACCTGGCAAATAAATTTTCTTAGAGCAAAAAAAAAATGGTTCAGGCTAGAGAAATAGGTTGCACTACATGTTGCTAGCTTGGACTAGAAGAAACTTAATTCATCCTTTTACTCATAAAACAGGACCCAAGCTTCTCTGGGTTCCTAAGTCTAACCATTAATTTTTTTTGCAGGGGGAGGTGAAAGAAAGCAAAAGGCATTGGTATTTGGACAGTGCTTTCTCAAGACATATGACTGGTGATACGAAAAAGTTCCTTTCACTCCCAAAAATCAATGAAGGGGGAGTTTTTTTTGGTAATGGAAAAAAGAAAATCATTACAGGAGTTGGAAAAATTGACTCATCTGAGTCAAGAGCATTAGAAGATGTCTATCTTGTGGAATGATTGAAGCATAACATGCTGATCATTTCACAACTATGTGGTAAAGTTAATCAAGTTATTTACACTTCTGCAGGAGTCAAAGTCAAGAAGATGGACACCAAGTAGATTGTAGTCACTGCAAGAAGATACAAAAATATATACAAAGCTGACATAATGGCAATATGAGGACCAGAGTTGACTTGTCTAAGTGCATTGGAAAATGATCCCCTCCTTTGGCATAAGAGACTTGGACATGCAAGTTTCAAACAACTAAACATAGTTTCCTCCAAAGATATGGTATTGGGATCACCCAAGCCCAAGTTTAAGGAATAAAAGTTAGGTAGTGCCTGTGTAAGGGGGAAGCAGGTAAGATCTTGCTTTAAGTCAAAGAACCATGTTAGCCCTACCAAGTGTCTTGACCTGGTTAATATGGACTTATGTGGACCAATGAGACTTTAAAGCCAGGGTGGAAAAAGGTATGTTTTTATAATTGTTGATGAATATTTCAAGATCACCTGGACTTTGTTTCTAGCCTCTAAATAAGATTTCTAGCCTCTAAAGAAGGTTTCTTTGATGTATTTGCAATTTTTATCAAGAAAATTTAAGAGAAATTGGGAACTTCATTAGTTTCTATAAGATCTAACCATGGTACAGAATTTGAGAATGTCAAGTTCTTAGAATTTTGTTCAGAAAGTGGTATAGATCATAACTTCTCTGCTCCTAGAACACCACAACAAAATGGAGTGGTGGAAAGAAAGAATAGAACTTTGAAAGATATGGCTAGAACAATGATTCTTGCAGCAAATATTGCTAAAAACCTTTGGGTTGAGGAAACAAGTACTGTAGTATATATCATAAATAGATGCATGATTAGACCTATGTTAGAGAAGACTCAATATGAATTACCAAAAGGAAGAAAGCCAAACATTTCTCATTTTAGAACCTTTGGTTGTAAATGTTTCATACATAATAATGGAAAGGATAATTTGGAAAAATTTGATGCTAAAAGTGATGAGGGAATCTGCTTAGGTTATTCACTCCATAGTATGGCTTATAGGGTTTTAAACACCAGAACTAACTATGTTGAAGAAAGCATGCATGTAGTTTTTGATTAATCATGTGTTAAGACTAACCTGCAGAAAGGAAGTGACTTTCAGAAATAGGTTACACAACCCAGTTCATCGACTGGAGCTACCAAACAAGGAGGCACCTAAACAGGGGGAACTAAATCTTGAGGCACAGTGACAGGGGGAACTGAACCGCCAACTACCCCAGCTCAGAACATCAGTAGTGATACTAGTAGCTCATTAGGCTTGGTCTCAAAAGGTTACAAATGTCAAGTATCACATCCTATTGAGAATGTTCTCACTGATCTCACTTCTGGATCACTACTAGGTCTGGGTTAAGAAGTATGTGTGCGTTCAAAGAATTCCTATCATAGATTAAGCCAAAGATTGTAACAAAAGAACTGCTTGATGCTGATTAGATCATAGCCATGCAGGAAGAGTTAAATCAGTTTGAGAGAAGCAAAGTATAGCACTTGGTTCCTCTCCTAAAAGATAGAATGGTAATTTGGACTAAGTGGATGTACAAAAATAAAGTTGATGAGCATGGAACAGTTACAAGGAACAAGGAAAGATTGGTGGTCCAAGGATATAATCAAGAAGAAGGCATAGATTTTGATGAGACTTTGGCTTCTTTATCTAGAATTGAAGCTATTAGATTACTTGTTACATCTGCTGCCTATATGGAGTTCATTTTATATCAAATTGATGTTAAGAGTGCATTCTTAAATGGCATTCTTAAAGAGGAGGTATATGTTAAACAACCTCCAGGATTTAAAAACAAAGAGTTCCCTGATCATGTGTATAAACTGGATAAGGCTTTGTATGGATTGAAAAAAGTACCAAGAGCTTGGTATGATTGATTATCGAAATTCCTAGTGAAGTATGGCCATACTAAAGGTAAAATTGACAACACTCTCTTCTGAAAAACTAATAGAAAAGATATGTTGGTTGTGCAGGAATATGTAGATGACATTATTTTTGGATCCACAAACATGAACATAACTCATGATTTTGCCAAACTCATGAGTTGTGAATTTAAGATGAGCATAATGGGGGAGCTAAATTATTTCTTGGGATTGCAAATAAAACAAACAACATCTGGAACAATGATCCATCAACAAAAGTATTTAAAATAACTTCTCAAATGGTTCTCCATGGAAGAGGCAAAAGAGATAAGCACTCTAATAGCCACAACTTCAAAGCTTGATTTGGATAAAACAGGTCCTAATGTGGACCAAAAGGTGTATAAAGGAATGATAGGGTCATTGCTATATCTTACAGTAAGTAGGCCTGATATTGTGTTTAGTGTAGGATTATGTGCAATATTTCAAGCAAATCCTAAAGAGTCTCATCTAAAATCTGTAAAAAGAATCTTTAGATATCTCAAAGAAACCAGTGATCTTAGTTTATGGTACCCAAAAGGTAGTAATTTAAACTTGGTTGGATATTTTAATGCTGACTATGTAGGATATTTGGTTGACAGGAAGAGCACTACAGACATGGTATACTTCCTTGGATCATGTTTGATTACCTAGTCCACTAAGAAGCAAAAATCAGTAGCCTTGTCTACTGCTGAAGCTGAATATGTTGTTGCAGGATCTTGTTGTCCTTAATTGTTATGGATTAAGAAATAACTTATGGATTTTGGTATAGATGTTGGATGTGTTCCTATTTTTGTGATAATACAAATGCCATTAACATAGCCAAAAATCCTATTCAACATAAAAGAACTAAGAATTTTGATTTTAGACATCAGCTTCTTAGAGATAATATTGAAAAAGGTCATATATCAATTATGTTTTATTTGAATGGGGAACAAATTGCTGGCATATTCACTAAGGCTTTAATTAAAGAACAATTTGAAAAGAATAGGTTAGCCTTGGGGATGATTAAAATTGTATAAATCTCCCTCAATGATTGACTAGAATAAGCGGCTCTTAAGTGATTGTAGATTAATTCAGTCTTACACATTTTTTTGTGTATCCTAATTCCAAGATTTTAGAATAAATTGAATCGGCTATGTGTTGATTTTGCAGAAAGACTGGAACATCAAGGCAATTTTGTCCATTTTCTCTTGAGAATTCAGATATGATTATTGCTTGCCCACAGTAGCATAAAGAGAAATAGGTTGTCTACATGGTTTTTTTTGTTACACTTAAACCACCAAAAAACCAAAAGCCCTTCTTCTTCAAAAAGCAGTCAAACCTTTCCCATCAGAACTGACCCTCTTCATCATTCATTTCCTTCACCAAATACACTTCATCCATGATTCATCTTCCTTCTCCCCACCTTAAATACACTTCTTTCACCTCTCATTGTTCACTACTCACACAACTAAAATTAAATCATTATTTTTTTCTTCTTCACCATGGAATCGTCTTCTTCTAAACGATCCACAGACTTCACTACCTTTACCGCAACAATAATTATCCTACATATCAATATTACCTTACCCCCATTCATTTCTCCCCCAATTTCAATCAAATTACCTGATTTTGCAATGTTCAAGAATATGCAAAACCACTTTGCTTATTTTTCTTCCAACCATTCACCATCTTCTGAACCTCTCTACCACCTCTAGTCCCTCTTCAGATTCTTGATCGAGATGATGTTCCTATTGCAGACCTAATCCATCAAAGATCTAGATCTAAACCAAAATAGCAACCCTTTTTTCCATCTCCATCGATATTGATGGCAATGCTCTAGTGAAGCCTTCCCTTTTTGTCCCTTCTTCTCAAACTCCTCATACACGAGCTAAAAAGCAACAGGAAGATGCTTCCTTGGCAGAAGCACTTAAGGCAAGTAAAAGGAAATGTGTAGCTACTTCTGCTTCTCTACCTACTCTTGCTTCTTCTCCTGACATTCTTATTCTCTCCGTACGTATGAAGAAGACAATAATTGGCAAGGCTCCTAAACTCTACTCTTCTAGGAAACCATCATCTCAGACTATGCCAAAAGCTTCTTCATTATCTAAAATCACTCTTACTTCTAAACCTTTCTTTTTGTCTAAGTCCCCTACAAAAAAAGTTGCCTCTAAGTCAAAGAAATAGGTTAAGGCACCTATTTCCTCCAGCTCCTCTAACTCTGAGTTTCTCCCTGTTACTCTCCCTGCACCCTTTAATGAGATTGATCCTGATTTTGATTTCAGTTTTGATATTGATACTTCTGCTGACAAAGCTTCTCAGTCAGCTCATATTATCCACTTTCAAAATTGTTAGTTGGCTAGGGGACGAGTTGTCACTGGTTTTGGGGGCCCTGAAATGGATATCTTCATTTCAAAATTCAGAGCTCAGGGGTGGTCACACTTGTTTTTTTCAAGGTGACCATTAACGTAAGTGTGGAAAGCCTATGAGTTTTAAACTAATGGAGTTGCCATAGGGGAGATGTTTTCAGCCACTGTTCATGGGGTTAATATTAATCTTTATACTACTGATCTTGCTCGAATCTTGAGTATTCTTACTGGGGGCTGGGGTCATTAAGTCAAGGTAACCTGGCCTCCTCTTGATAATGTTCCCTCCGCTATAGATATATCAAGAAAGTTCTTTGGAAATCATCATCTTATCACCCATCGTAGGTTCTTAAAGTGTGAGATATCACCTCTTTATCAGTTTTATTTTGATGTGGTTCACAAAATGATCCTTCCTAGACAAGAAAGAAAAACAGTTGCCAATTTCCTTGATCTTACTCTGATGGAACTATTAGACATTGAAATTCAGATAGACCTTCCTTGACTCATGATTAAGAATATGCAGAGGTTCTTACTTCAAGATGCAAATGGTCATGCTTTGCGATATGAATTTAGGCTTGCATCTGTTTTTAAGGATTTCAATGTACCAGTCCAAGTGTGGTCTTTGCAAACTATAAAAGATGTGATTAGGTCAGTGAACCATACAATGTTACTTGCTTCTATGAGAAGTGCTGATAACCCAGTGTAGAGGTTAAGGAATGCACATGCTATCAAGACTGTTGAGTTGGAGGTCGCTCAGGCAGCATTAGAGGCTGCTCAGGCTGCCCATGAGGATGAGAAAAGGGTTCTTCAAACTCAGATTGCTTCCCTTACAACCTCTTTAGAAAAAGAAAGATCTAAAAATGCTGCCGATATCTTTTCAAGTTGACCTCCCTTATCCCCTCTTCCTGATCCACTTAAGCTCTCTTAGTGCCTTAAGACCGTCTTCCTTGTGTTTTTTACTAAAATCCCTGTTTGTCTCTTTTTGTTGGTTTGTGGGTATTGATCATTTATCCTATTTTTTAAAAAATGAATGAAATGGATCTTATTGCTTATTGTGCTCTACCTCTATATTTTTCATACTGCATAACTGTTCTATTTCTCTAAGTCTTGATTATTTTAATGATAGCCCCAGTGGCCATGGATTATTAAAATAAATTTCACTCGTTGGGCCATCTTTTTGATGATTTCAAAAGAGGAAAGAATAGATTATACAATGCTTATAACTCAATTGACTAACCTATTTTATTAAAATCTTTTTTGAGTGTGTCAGGATCTTATGATGAATGCTTTGCTGCTGCGTTTGTCATCATCAAAAAGGGAAAATTTTTTAGGAATGTGAAGTTTTGATTATGGACATGTGAATGAAACATGTTGTGCAAGTTATTCCATATAGGTGATAAAAGATAAGTTACTGGTTCTCACATAGTGAAGTAATGCAAGGTTGACAATTCATCAAGATAAAAGTGGATAAGCAAGGAAGCTCGGAATTATTTCAATTTCTATGATTGAGGAAAAAATTAATTCAGTATCTAGAAGTTGAGTTGATCAAGAAGTTATATAAAACTAAGGGATAAAGGAGAAGAGTCCTATTCAGTCAGGAGAGAGAAACGACAGCAATGAAGAGTGAAACTACCTGGGAGTCCTATTGAATATAGAAGAGTACATCAACTAAAGGACTCAATCAGGAGTTGGCTTAAATACAACAAATGACATTCAAGTATTTTACTCATGTACTGAAAAAGATAGTCAACAATCAGCAAATCTGTTCTACAACTTGAAGGAGCTATTGAAACAACTTAGTCATTTACTTAGAGTCGTAGACTTTGTGTAATAGGTTGGTTATTGATTCATATCAAGTTGTAATCTCTTGTCTCAGTGAAGTATAAACTGAGTTAGGAATAACGTCTTCAAGTTGGGGAACTCGAAGACTTGGGAACACTTACCTTGGGAAGATTTGTGTTTTTATAGAAGTAGGAGTTAGAAGTTTTAATTCCTAGTTTACAAAAAGTCTTGTAATTTATTGATTGTTGAGGCTCAAGAGTTATAGTGAAGTTGGAGTTAAATTCTACAGAGGTACAGGTCGTGATTTTTTACACCTTTCTTGAGCTGGGTGTTTTTCATGTAAAAATACTGTATTCAAGTTTACTTCTGTGAAACACGTTAGCTTACTTGTTCCACAGATAGGCCACCAGTAGATTATAATATTAAAATCAGTAGGGCACGCACTCTAACAACAAAGAATCTATTAATTATAAACTACAAATAGTTAAGAAAAGTTACGCCAACATAACCTAGAAGAAAGTTACTCCAAAAAAGCCTCATAGTACTCCAATAAAGTAATACTAAAATTATAGACTACACATACGAGAAGCTTTTTAAAAGAGATTGAATCATGATAATTTCTCCCGTCTGATTTTTTAGGGCTCTTATATTAGCATACCATTGAGAGTAACTTTTAATGCAATAATAGGGGGTTATGAACATGAAAGTTATGAATAGGGCTTATGAACATGAAAGACATGAGAGTTATGCGTATTATTAATATTAATTAAGATTAGAATTTATGAAGATGTAAAGGTATGAGTTATAGAGATGACTTTTCTAAAATAAAATAATTGATAAAAATAGAAAAAAAATTAAAAAAAAAGAAACAAGAAAAATATGAATGGAGGCCATAGAGAGGTGCCACATCACCTCCTCTATGACCTTCCTTTAGATTGTATATAGATTATTTGAGCAAAACATATCACGTTAGAATTGTTACTTTAAGAAATGAACCCTGGAATACTCAAATTTGAATAATCTGAACCTCAATACAAATACTTTTTAAAAAAATATTAATTTTATGGCGAAGCTTGTTAGACTTTTTTATTAATAGAAATTCAACACAAACATTGATATCAATTAGAGAACACAAGAGAACACATGAGTTTACAAAATGAATCTGAATGGGAAAAAAATGAAAAGAACTAACGCAAAGTTATCCAAAATAATAATAAAAAAAGATAAACATAAATTTATCCTTTTTCCTTTGCCTATAAGAGATACTACTACATACATCACTTCTATATAGACCAACTTTATACAAATTAAAAATATCAACGAATCTACAAAATAAAGCCAACATAACATCAAAATAAATTTATTCATTAAATTTTTCGAGATGTAGGAGATTTTATAAATATAGTTATATGTATTCAAAATTATTGCTATAAATATACTAAGTTATAATATAAATATTTTCATGTACGAATTTTTGATAATTTTACACATAGTCCTAACAGATTTGTTTGGTATAGCTTTTAGAAATTTTAATCTTTAATAATATTTTTAATTTTATGTATTCAATTGCCTTTTTTTTATTTTGTTATATAATGTTATATATATAGTTTACCAATTTTATCAAGTAACATTTTTTGGGAATTATAGTCCTATTAGTAATTTTTCAGTAATGTTTTTCTTTTATTCATAAGAATTTTATATATAAAAAACTAAAAAAAAAAAAAGGAAAAATATAGAAAACCAAGAAAGGAAATAATACAACCAAATTCGAATCTGCAACCCCTTTTTTTATATGCCTTTTTTTTCATTTTATATTTTTTTCCTTATTCGTCACACGTTGATTATGTGTCTTTCCAGTTTACAATCTTTATTATCAAATTTTCACTCAAATCAGGAGTTAATGTCTATTTTTTCTTTTCATAATATTTTAAAAATATCCCCATTTTTTTATTTTTTAATATCTTTTACCATTTACAATTTATCAATATTTTCTATAAATTTAGGGAGACTATAAATGGAACATACTAAGTCTAAATATAGTACAAATAAATGAATCATTATTTGTAAATTGAACTTTAATTTGGCAATATTATATGAAGTCCTTTTTGTCTTTTTTTTTTTAATTTATTGACATCTCAATGAATAAATTTAGAGATTGAAGAAGAAGAAAATAACAACATTCATATGAAAGTATGAATTGAAAAATATACTTATCAAATTTACTGGAAATTTACACATGGTACTAACAGATTTGTTTAGTATAGATTTTACAAATTTTAATCTTTAATAATATTTTTACTTTAATGTATTCAATCGTGTCTTTTATTTATTTTGTCACATAATGCTATATACATAATCTACCAATTTAATGAAGTAACATTTTTTTTTGGAAATATAATCCTATTGATAATTTTTCAGTCATGCTTTTTTTATTCATATGAATTTTATAGATTAAAAACTAACCATAATGGAGAAATATAGATAACCAAGAAAGGAAATAATAAAACCAAATTCGAATCTGCATCCCCTTTTTTTTTTCATATGCCTTTTTTTTAATTTTATATCTTTTTCCTTATTCCTCATAAGTTAACTATGCGTCTTTCCTATTTACACTCATTATTACCAAAATTTTCACTCAAATCAGAAGTTAATGTCTATTTTTTCTCTTCATAATATTATTAAAATATCCCCACTTTTTTTATTCTTTATCTCTTACAATTTATAATTTATCATTATTCTCTATAAATTTAGAGAGGCTATAAATGGAACATACTAAGTCTAAATATAGATAAAAATAAATAAATCATTATTTTTAAATTGAATTTTAATTTGGCCATATTATATGAAGCCCTTTTTGTCCCTTCTTTTTATTTATTGGCATCTCAATGAATAAATGTAGTGATGGAAGAAGAAGAAAATAACAACATTCATATGAAAGTTTGGGTTGAAAAATATACTTGTAAAATTTACTGTAGATTTCTTCAAAATTTCTGATTTTTGCTTCTTTTCTTCTTCTTAATTCACCCTCGAATATATCGAATGTAGTACTAATTCAACACCTCTACAAGAGGACAAGATAGCTAGTAGCAATGTTTACTCGTTTAGAGTATAAAATGATCTTGTATTATTATGATTTGTTTCCTTGGATCATTATTTTTCTACTATTGTGTCCTGCAAATTGAAATGATGAATGCATATTGTACGTTTGTGTATATACTGATTTTAATGGTGTGTTCAAAAACTTTTCAAATTCTATACTAATTGGCAATGGAGAATTATATTGCTAATTGAAAGAATTTATTTTGAAAAAGTAAATAGTCTTTCATTACAAATGTTGGCGATTAATTTTAACATGAAAATTTTATTATAAAGGCTTTAAAAGTTCCAAAAGTCTTGACACCTGCTCACAATAATTTTCTTTGATTTGAAGAATACAGAATCACATTAATTATGATTAATATGAAATTAAAATTAAACCTTTATTTTTCTGAAATGGTGGTTCTTTTTACATTCCCAGCAATGCAATTAATGTTTAATATATTGAATTAAAATTAAAAAAATTAAAATAAAAAGAAATTCAAAAAGTTTTTAGAATAAAATTAATAGCATTGATGATGAAAAGAATTAAATTTGACAATCTTTAATATTTTACAAAATATTTAGTGTCATTGATTGATAGTATTTTATAAATTTATAAATGAGAAAAAATTATAAAAAAATCCACAAAAAAGATAAATAGCAATGCTTGATTCTTATACATGCCACATCAGCAACCACTAGTTTCTCCTTTATATATATATATATATATATATATATATATATGATTTTCTTAATTAATATTAATAATTGATTAAAATTATCAATTATCCCTTCATTAAAACAATAAGTTGGGCTATTACAGTTTAGCAGTGGTTTCCGGAGCTACTTCAGGTAGTACATCAGTAGAGAGATTTAGTATAATACTAGATCTCGCCTTTTTTATCAAGGCTATAAAACTCCTTGTCATTATTTTTCTAAATTTTTCTTATTTTCTTGTTGTGACATATCCTATTCTATAATGCCCCATGGGTTTGGACGTCTCTTTTGAGCTAGAAATGAGCCTACGTGACCCTTGCATTGGGTAGAGATCGATTGGGGATGCATTTCAAAGTATTGGGGAAAGTTTAGGACAAGAAAGAGTGTCATACGTCTCACAGGAGAGGCCATGCCATGGCCCCCACATTGCAAAACACTGTGCAAGAGTCAGCTGGACCACCCTTGTGAAAAGCTATGCTCCGCAAGGGGGAGGCCCCGTGATGATCCTGTGCCACATAGGAGAGGGTCACGCAATGGGGTGAGCGCTGCACCCTCTGTTGTACATGATGGGAATTCATTTTAAATGTTATTCTAAGAGAAATTGGGTCTTTTACTATGAAAATTGTCCCCCTCCATACTAAACATTCCCAAGTCCCCAAATATGACATGCGTCTATCATAAATTCATTACAATTTTTCTATAACCCTTAGAATCAATAAAAACTAGATTCCAAGTTCAAGGCTTGAATCTCTAGCTTTCCTTGAGATTTTCCTTCATAAAATATGGCTAAACACCCCTACTTCAAACTACTCATACAAGGTATTTATCTCAAGTTATTAGTATATTCTAGATGATGGATTAAAACTAGAATTGAGGATTTTATTTTGAAAGTTTGATATAAACTTTTCCTTTTCTTTATGAATGATTTTTAAATCTTTGTTTGGAGTTTTGAGACTAGAATGACAATTTGAAAATGATGAATCCTTGTGTCTTGAACTTGAATGTTAAATATATGAATATTAAGTCATGGTTATTAAGTCTCTTGAAAGCTCTGAGTTTAACAAGAAATATAAATGACTTTTCCGTCCTTTATATCATTGAAAAACAATATTATTAAATATTTTAAGAATTATTACTTGAATCACAACTATGATTATGTTTATGATCTTAAAGGCGGGATCTTAGAGTCTTAAATGTTTTATGATAACAATCTTTGCATGATATCTATGGCTTGCAAGTCATGGTATGACGATACCAAAATATGAATGCCTTTATGAAAGACTATGAATAATTATTTACGAATGATGTTTTGATTTGGGATTAAAGGGAGTTGTATAGTCCACCTAGAAGGCATAAGTACTCACGACCCAACGCCAGAAATCTATGTTTTGCCAATGTAGGTATCATTTGTTCCATAATTGAACGATCATATGATGTTATTCCTCAATGAGGATATTTGTCACACCCCGAGCCGAGGCCCTAGACGCGACACACAGCGAATACAATTTCTAGTATGAGCAAACGTTCTCGCATATCAAATGAGCATACACCTAACATAATGAATAGATCAAAAACAATTTAAAATAAGATTTCTTAAAGGAGAAAGTTTTTCATCAATGTTCTTTAATATAATATAACGTCTGACGATACAATAGTTATGATAAATAAGACTAAAAATTATAACATCTGTCTGACAACTAAACCAATCTGTGAAGCCTCTACTGACTAACTATATCTGTCAGAAAAAGGCCCCGACAGACCCTGATACTGAAAGGAACATCAAGAAATTGTCATATATAAATTTGCCCTGGGTAGAAAGGAGGCTCACAAATTACAGAAGATAATAGTCCTAATAAAGCGCCTGGCAGCGGAATTAAGATCCAGAACCTACATCATGAAATGATTTAGCACCAAAGATGATCAATACATGAAATGTATTGGTATGTAAAACCACTTCAGGAGGGTAGTACATCAAAAGATTAGAAATGAAAATAAAATTCAAATATAAGTGAAGGCATCGGGAAAGGAAAAAGAATGTAAAATAAATTTATAATTGACCAATTAAAGTAGATTTAAATTCTTTTGATTATTTGTGGGAGAAAGTAGTGAACCATCATAAGCCACCATGCAAGCGCATGGAGTCTGATCTCGGCCCGATCAGCTAATTTGTTCTATACCTTACCGAGAACAAGATGTGACATGACATAATTTGCTAGAAAGTATCCATGGTTAGCCCCTTTTTGGGACACATGAAAGAAAAGAGAGTATCAGACTTGCAGAATGATCTCTATCATAGGTCGGCAAACATAGTTTCAGGCATTTGTTGTTTAAACCTATTCCTTCACAGTCAACTAACTGACTCCCTTAAGCTCATGATGTAATGTGTTTATCTTCTCCGTTCTTGATAAAAATATTTACCTTGTTAGGCTCATATTCATAGTTTATCCCTTCTAGGCTCACGTATATATTTGGCCATTTTTAGGCACAAAGGCATAGATTTGCCACCGTAGGGCTCATTCCTGAGAATTTAATATAAGGTTCATAAATCTTGGGTTCTTATCATTCCATAACATGTTTAGGGTTTCACTAGAGATAAACGACATCATACTTTATGTCATCACTCATTGTCTGGTTTTTATAGCAATTAGAGGAATTATGGAATAACTTGAAGTATTCTTGTTGAGGATGAATCATATCATATCAAAAGTGTTGAAATTCATGTTATTATTCTATAGAAAAATAATTTTGAATTCATACCTTTTAATTGTGAGGAAACGAAAGGAGTTAGTTAGGGATTACAAAAAGTCCATCATTTATCAAATGTTCAAATTGGGGTTAATTCAACAAAATATTATAGGATTCATGGTTCATATATAAATAATGGAGACTTCAAGTTAGGATTGTACAATTACTTTATGTTGCAAGAAAATAATAGGAGCAGTACATGGTTAAGATCTAAAAAGTCATCACAAAATTCATCATTTATCAAGTTCATACATTAGGAATTCAATAGCGTTTGATATCGTTCATGCTACAATTCAAATCATTATACAAAATAACCACAAGGTTCATGATTTTCACAAATATAATGAGTTTCATAATTTTCCAGATTCAAGAAACTCTCATCAATATATATGGGTTAGTGAAATTCATTAAGCTTTTTGAACTATTCATGAAGTTGAAAGCTTATCCAAGAGTTTCCAAACAACTTGCTAAAAGAACTCTATTCTTTGACAAGGGCATGAAAATTTCCACAACCTAATTAGAATAAGAGTAATTGGAAATAAAGGAGAAAAAATCACAAAAGAAGGATGAAAGGAGTAGTCATACGTACCAAAAATCGTCGGAGGAACTTAGCGATCGTGAAGGAGGGAACTAAAAATGATTTTTTAGCCAATCCTCTTGGATTTCTTAAGCTTGAGTTTGAGAGAAGGGAGAGAGGTGTTAAGACTGTAAAAAAAATTTGAAACTAATGAAGAAAGAGTTTTAAAAAGGTATTGGGGTTTATCGGAAAAGGAAAGGATGAAATCACCCCTCCAGGAATGTGAAAAAATCAGAAAAGAATAGCAAATTTTCGTTTGCTAGGCTGTTCTGACCATTCTTAGAAAAACACACGTAACTTTTGACTCTTGACTTAGATTAATGAGCCATTGTGTCTGGAAAGAAGACTCAAAAATCTTTAATTTGATATGTAATGGGTCACGTAACTTTAAGTATTCTAGGAGATATTCTTCCTTAAACTTGATTCTTGTATGAACGTGTACAAAACCTTAATCATTTATTTTGTTTTTAGTTTGAAAGTTCAGGGTGTTACAATATCTCCCCCTTGGGATCATTAGTCCTCGAATGATATTCAGGGATAGAAGGACTATCTAACATGGGAATACTAACATAGTCTAGTCTCTATTGAAGTATTTATTAATGACATGAACTTTCCCTACATGTGGAGCTTCGTAACCAGCCATGGAAGAAATATAGAGACACGGGTCATGGAATGCAGGACATAGGTTTCACGGGAAATGAACATAAAAAAATAAGATATGTATTCGGGTACGAGCTACAGGGGTATCTTAGTTATCTGAATTGGGTTCATAGGGAATGAATGACTTGATGAAAAGGTGGAAATACACCCATTCGATCTGAAGTTACATAACATAAATTTGGGGTGCATTAGACACTGGAATACGGTTATTTTCACCTCTAATACTAGTAGCATTAGATCTTAGCAATACCATTTGAACCTACCTTTCCCCCTGCATATTACACTTCATTATTTCCAAAGTACAATTCTCACATGGGCACATACAAGTACTAAAGTATGATTCTAACACATTTTTACCATGTCCAAGCCTACTCAGAGGTACAACGTACCACACCTAAAATACTCATGCCTATCTAAATTTCAGGATCCCATATTTTATTTCCCTTTAGGAACCTTCATCTTTATTGATGACTTTCTCTTAGCTTAGTTCTAAAACTCAAAAAGGTTTATCTTGCATCTATAATTATACCCATGGACACTACTTTTTATCATCATGGAAACAACCATCCTCGAACTCTAATTAAGAAGTCACAAATTTTATAGTGTATTTAGCCAATAGGTATCAACGCGATATCCAAGCTCATCACTATAACAACTCATAGTTTCCTCCCAGTTAATACTATATAAAAATAAAAATCATCTCCATGTACCCTAGAACCTCTATGAATTGCAATTTCATGTACTCCTACCAGGGGACAACCCATATGAATTCATCTAACTATTACCTATAGCTAATCCTCATCTTGCACTTCATCCATGCTATCGTGAGCTTGCTAATAAAGATGTGACCTGGAAATAAAGCATAGTAGGCATGAATATTTCATATATCAAATACATAAAGACTGAATAAAAAGTCATTCTAGGCATAGTCATGACATTAAACAAGCTAGAAATATATCATAAACTATGGTTTCTTAGGACAGAACTGTAATATCCTAGATTTTCTTTAAGTCAAGTTTCATCTTTAAGAAGAGTAAGGTATGACTTCCCAAGTGAGAAGTATTTTAAACCATGTAGAATTTATCTAACAACATCTTGTTTTCATATAGATAATTGAATTAGTTTTTCAACGATACCAATTTTGTCCAAATCTGATATCGGGGTGAGAAGTTATGGCCGTTTTACTGAGAGTGGTCGAAACCACCCAGGTGCGATGGACAGGTTGATGAACCTTCGAGTTTGCGATGGACCGTCACCCAGACCATTGTAACTAAGGAAGTGACTCCATCTTCTATCCCAAGTGCGACGGATAGGTTGACGGACTATCGAGTTTGAGACTGGCCGTCGCTCAAACCGTCGCAACCAAGGCAATGACTCCCTCTACTCACCCAAGTATGACGGCCAAGATGACGGACCGTCAAACTAGCGATGGACCATCACTATTACCATCGCAACTAAGGCAGTGTAGCCTTTTTCTTACCAACATGCGACGGATGATCCGACGGACTATCACTCCGACTGTCGCAAATCCCATTCAGTATTTTTAAGTCATTTTTAAAAGGATCTTTTGGGTCTTTTCCCTTTTAATACCCTGATATATTCAAAATGAATAAGATGGCCTCATTATCTCCCAAAACATCCAAAGGCTAGGGTTTCTTCCTCAAAGAACAAACCCAAAACCCTTCTCAAAGAAATTCAAAAACTCACCATAGATTCTTCAAATTGAGTTGAGATTTTAGTTCCCAAAGTCAAAGGCTTTAAGAACCCTCTCTCAAAGAGTAAGAGGAAGGGTTTCAAACAAGCTTGTACATTCAAATACATAATCTAAGGTATGTGGGGTTTGAACAAGGACAATTCTTTCGTCTTTGTGCCCAAAACTTGTTTTAAATTACAAAGATATATGACTTTATGAGTTCTCCTATGAATTTGAAGTGTGGGTTCATACCCAATATTACTATGTATGATATTTTGAGATTTGCCAGTGTTCTAGAAATTGAAGTACATAAGTATGTTGAGATTTTAAAATAAATTGCTGAACATTCCAGATTTCTATATGATTTGTGTATCCTTATGACATCTAGTATGCATTTTGATGAGTCTTAACTTGAGATTTGATTATGGGTCATTAAACCCTACTTGACATTTCAGTTTTTACGAACTTTTGTGCTATACGCACCCATGATTTGATTACTTTAAGATTTTTGAGAAAGTTTTGACCTTAATGGTCATAGTAGCCTTGAAATCCACTTTACTACATGAGATTACAGATTTTATATTTGGGCTCTTTATGATCCACGAGATTATTTTTAAAGTGGATTTCTATGAGATGAGCATAGCTAACTAAAGGGAGTAGTATTTAGCATCAACTTGGATAAGTTACTATGATTTCATACCCCTGAACTACGTGCCACCATAGGATTGAGATTTATGGTCCCGAGGCCAAGATAAGTGATCACTGAGTTGAGGTTATACTCCCTGACAAGAGTATGGCACCTCTCACCAACGTGAGGTTTCTTCCTTAGGAGGAAAAGACATTGGAATCGATGTAGCTCCAATGGTTTATGTCGGTTAGGAGAACCTCCCTAAAGTATTTTCCCTTGAGATAGAATATTTTTTCCTAAAGCTTTGAGATAAGTGATTTTTCCCTAATAGTAAGATTTTCAAAATATTTTCTTGAAGTAAAATTTTCTCAAGAAGAAAGTAGTTTTCTCTACTAGTAAGAGTTATATAATTCCGATTTCCAAGTGTCTTAAGTTAAAATAGTTCTAACTTCTTGAGCATTAAAGAAGTTTTACTCTCTATGAGATATATGCATGAGTTTGAAAATACTGTTTAAAGCTTTCTTTAGTCTTCGAGTAATGAAAATACTGTTTAAAGCTAAAGTATAATGACTCACAAAATTTGTGTTATATGCTTCATTCTACATGATTTATGAGTTTATTATATTAGACTTATTCAATCTATGTGAGTCATTCATATTTGCATGCATGAATTGATTAAAGAGCATGAGTATTTTTTTATGTACATGTATACACCCCCATATACTCAGTACATACCCAAGTGTTGATCCACATATACGTCTATGTGCTAAATTGTCTTATAATGTAGGTTCAGGTGCTCAGTCCCAGCCTCGGCAGTAATTTCCGAGTACCTTTGTCTACATCTCTACATTGGCGAGTCCTCATGGTTCGAGGACCTATCTTCAGACATTTCAGTATTGTTAGTAGACATATTATTGCTTTTAGTTCACTTTGAGTTAGTTGGAGACCTGTCCCTATGGCTCTCTAGTAGACTTGAGTAGCAGAGAATTTGTTAGACTAGTCATTAGATTGTTAGTATGTTGAGATTTCTAGTATTATGGTCATTTAGACCAAGTATTTTCTTCGTATTTTCTATCATCTGATACGACAGTGCCAGTATTTAGTTTATTTCTTTTCGAAATGAGTTATTTTATGTAGTGATGGGCTCAAAGGGTTAGCTTGGGGCTATTTGTAGCCTTAAGCACCGTATGACGTCCCGGGAGGAGATTTTAGGCCGTTACATGAACCTAACGTAAAGCATGGGTTTTTGGCTCAGGAAGAACGTAATGTAGAACCTGGATATCTAGAACATTAGAGTAATACTGGGATAGCGATGTGAAGTTATTGTTTCCTATTCAAGGGTTAGAACATGGACATGAGTTTGATCATAAAATTTGGATCTTAGACATAGGAATAAAATGAATGCATAAGACTTGTATAGTGTCATCTAGGCTGAAGTCATGAAATATGCTAGAATAAGAATGAACCATAATGAATCTCGTCATTTCTCTTTTCTGAAAATCCTTACTATCAGCATCTCAAGAACTAATTTTGTTCATTGCCCTATCATCTCCTCCTTAGGTCAAAGTCGACATTTAAAGTGTGCGTACCTATTCTCAAATCTAAGCTATCATCACCTTACTCCCTTGAATACGATATCTCTAGGTACACAACTCTTACTAGGACTTCATCCTGAGATACTTCTCTTAACATTCTCTAAACTTTGCAATAATCATTTTATATTTTATGCTCTCATTGGAATACATAACCACTTCCTCTATACCTGATCTTCCCTTCTTAGTCTAATAACATCACACCTCTAAATTCTTATCCACCCACCCCAATGGAAATTAAAACTGAACGAAGAGGTTCAACATCATACACTTATAATCCTCTCAATTCAGCTCTCAAGAGCACCACATACTACATAACTAGGCTTCTCACTTAGAAACTCAACGGTACTAACTAGGCTCACATAGCACTAAATAACTTAGAATCCAATATAATAACATACTACCTTGGGTGCACCTTTATTTTTATATAACTTAAGGCCCTTCTTTATCTAAGAACCCTACTATAATTCACTGTCTCACTTCTATTCCACATATGTATTATTTTTGCAGATTCGCACTATTCCTAAATTATCAATCTTAAGCTTTTCTACACAAGAAAAATCAAACCTACTAGATCTATTTTCCAAGACTAGTTCTATCACCCTTATACCGTAATTATTTAATCAATATGGCCGTCTAAAGTTCTAGCTGAGTGTAGAAAAAAACAAGGATGGAAAGGTTATCTAGTTTTACTAATCCAAGTTATAGCTAATAAGAAAATAAGGAACCATTATTTCACTGAAAGTTCATTACAAAATAGTCGATCTAAAATATCGCACCATCTATCTCATTGTAGCCTACAAGTAACTTCTCATTCACAACATTATTACTACTACCCATTGACATAATGACAAACCTTGATAAACTTATTCCCTAGAACGTGAATATCCAAGTCATATAAACCAACAATTTTGCTTCTACTAACTACCATAAAATTTGCAAGCCTTGTTATACACTAGACAGCACTAGAGGACATACCATACCATTACTCACTAATTGGATACAAGACCCTAGCTATATACTTCGATTAATTTACTATCTCCACTTTTAGTCCACTGCACTTTAGAATTCATATTTCCAGCTCTAAAATTCATTCTACTACTTATGACTTACAATCCCCAAAATCACATCATCTCTTGGATGGCAACACTATTCAAGTGTATAGACTCACCCACCCCTCTTAAGGGTGTCACCTTAAATAAGTTTCTGGAAAGGGTCTGGGAGAACGATCTTAATATGGAAAGTTCAATTTATATGAACAAGAGTGTACGGTTTTTTTTTGAATTGGTAGACTCCAGTACACTAATGGGCAGCTCAAAAGCCCTTGTGTAGTCGGTTAGATTTCTTTTGGCTCTACTGGAGAGAACCTCATTGATAGGAATATAAGTTTCACAACTCCAACCACTGAGTAGATAGAGAAATTTGAGAAATGCACGAATCCGAGTAAGTATATCTTTTTTTGCACCGCTATATTGCATGATCTAGAGCATGAAAGAACAAAAACGTATCGTAAATGCCTCGTACCCTCCTAATTATAAGTGTGGAGCACTTCACAACCATAAAAAGAACTCTACTAGACACGGCTTCACAGACACCCTAGGACACTTGAACCATAGGCTCTGATACCAAGTTTGTCATGTTCCGAGCCGAGACCCTGAACGTGGCACCACTCAATACTATTCCCGATATCAGCGAACGTTCTGGCATATCACATGAGCATACACCTAACTTAATGAATAGAGAGAAAGCAATATAAAATAAGATTTCTTAAAGGAGAAAGTCTTTCATCAATGTTCTTTAATATCATATAAGAACTGGTGATACAATAGTCATGATAAATAAGACTAAAAGTTACAATATCTTTATGACAACTAAACCAATCTTTCAAGCCTCTACTGACTAACTATATCTATCGGAAAAAGGCCCCAGCATACCTTGATACTAAAAGAAACATAAAGAGATTGTCATATCTAAATTTGCCCTGGGTAGAAAGGAGGCTCACAAATTGCAGAAGATAATAGTCCTAATTAGGCACTTGACCGCTGACTTGAGAACCAGAACCTACATCATAAAATGATGTAGCGCCAGAGACGATCAATAGGTAGAATGTATTGGTATGTAAAACCACTTCAGGAGGGTTAACATCAAGAGATTAGAAATGAAAATAAAATTCAAATATAAGTGAAGGCATCTGAAGAGGAAAAAGAATGTAAAATAAATTTATAATTGACCAATTAAAGTATATTTAAATTCTTTTGATTATTTGTAGGAGAAAGTAGTGAACCTTCATAAATCACCATGTGAGTGCATGGAGTCTAATCTCGGCCCGATCAGCTAAGCCGTCCTATACCTTGCCGAGCACAAGACGTGACATGACATAATTTGCTAGCAAGTATCCATGGTTATCCCTTTTTCAGGATGCATGAAATAAAAGAGAGTATCTAACTTGCGGAATGATCTCTATCCTATGTCAGCAATATAGTTTTGGGCATTTTGTTCTTTAAACATATGCCTTCACGGTCAACTAACTGACTCCCTTAAGCTTATGATGTAATGTATTTATATTCTTCGTTCTTGATCAAAATGTTTACCTTGCTAGGATCATATTCATAGTTTAGCCTTTGTAGGCTCATATTCAATGTGTATCCCTTTTAGGCTCACATATATAATTAGGCCATTTTTAGACACAAAGTCATAGATTTGCCACCGTAAGGCTCATTCTTCAGAATTTTAATATTAGGTTCACAAATCATGGGTTCTTATCATTCCATAACATGTTTAGGGTGTCACTAGAGGTAAATATCATCATACTTTATGTCATCGCTCAATGTCTGGCTTTTATAGCATTTAGAGGAATTATGGAGTAACTTGAAGTATTCTTGTTGAGGGTTAATCATATCATATCAAAAGTGTCTAAATTCATGTTATTATTCTAATGAAAAATAATTAAGAATTAAGACCTTTTAATTGTGAGGAAATAAAAGGAGTTAGTTAGGGATTACAAAAAGTCCATCATTTATCAAATGTTCAAATTGGAGTTAATTCAAGAAAATATTATAGGATTCATGGTACATATAAAATTTATGGAGGTTTCAAGTTAGGATTATACAATAATTTTTTGTTGCAAGAAAAAAACAAGAGCAGTTCAAGGTTAAGATCATAAAAATAATCACAAAATTCATCATTTATCAAGTTCATACATTAGGAATTCAATAGAGTTTATTATCGTTCATGCTATAGTTCAAATCATTATACAAAATAACCACAAGGTTCATGATTTTAACAAATATAATGAGTTTCATAATTTTCAAGATTCAAGAGGCTCTCATCAATATATATGGGTTAGTGAAATTCATTAAGATTTTTGGAATATTGATGAAGTTGAATGTTTATTCAAGAGTTTCCAAACAACTTGCTAAAAGAACTCTATTATTTGACGAGGGCATGAAAATTTCTTCAACTTAATTAGAATGAGAGTAATTGGAAATAAAGGAGAACAAATCCCCACTAAAAAAAATGAAAGAAGTAGTCATACATATCAAAAATCATCTGAGGAATTTAGTGATAGTGAAGGAGGGAATAAGCCTGAGTTTTTAGCCAATCCTCTTGGATTTCTTAAGGTGGAGTTTGAGAGAAGGGAGAGAGGTGTTAAGACTAAAAAAAATGTTTGAAAACTGATGAAGAAAGAGTTTTAAAAAGGTATTATGGGTTATGGGAAAATGAAAGGACAAAATCACCCCTCTAGAAATCTGAAAAGATCAGAAAAGAATAGCAAATTTTCGTCTGCTAGGATGTTCTGACCGTTCTTAGCAAAACACACATAACTTTTGACTCGGGACTTAGATTGATGAGCCGTTGGCGCTGGAAAGAAGAATCAAAAATCTTTAATTTGATGTGTAATGGGTGACGTAACTCTAAGATTTCTAGGAGGTATTCTTCCTTAAACTTGATACTTGTGTGAACGTGTACGAAACCTTAATCATTTATTTTGTTTTTAGTTTGAAAGTTCAGGGTGTTACAATATTATGATGGAAAAATTATGTGATCTCAGCTCATGCAGGAAACATGGATTGAGGGCCCCACTGGTTGGGAAAATACTTTAACCAAATAGCCCGTGAGATACTAGATGTTGGTGCCAACTACACAGTTTAGAATTATTATTTCAATAGGTTATGTCTATACATTTTATATTGCTTGCCTCATATTTTACTATTTCTACTTTTGTTATTAATGTCATTAACTACTTTTTTATAAATTGCTTGTCCCTTTTCTTGAGTCTCATACTAGTACTTGCCGAACTGACCATCCCCGGATGTTGCATCCTTTCATGATGTAGGTTTCGAAGATTTCCCTTGTTATCCTGCTCAACACTAGGATTGTTTTGGGACAACAACTTGCATGTGTTGAGCCATACATTTACATTGTTCCGAGCCATGTTCTGGCATACGATTTTCATTTACATTGTTAGAAGCTTCGTAGACTGAGTTGGGCATATGTTTCATGTTGTGTTTCAAGACTGGAATTTTTTTTCATCATGTACTTGAACTTCATATCTTATGGGTCTATTTTCACAACTTTTTCTTCTTCATATCCATCTTTAAGTACTCCTCCATAACTGCTATAATAGATCTATTTAAGTTACCTAAGTTATTCGCACCCTTCTACAATTGGTATCAGAGCCTATGTTGTTTAAAGTTACAGAAGTAGTATATATTTGGATTTATTTGATTATGATAAAATAAGATTTAGATATCCACCAAAATATAATAAATATTGCTTAGATGAATAACGAACAAAAATTACAAAAATATAAATAATTAAAACAAATAATATCTGAAAAATGTAAATAATTAAAAATAAACATAGAAAGACTACAGTATAGCATAGTTGTCGGAGTTAGTAAAAACTCAATAAATTCACAAAAGGAGGAAATATCAAATTTAGAATCAACAATAGATAGTCTAGAATATATATATATCAACATAACCAATATACGTTTAAATAAAATGAACATAGAAGAATTTATAATAGATGAAAAAACATATGAAAATCATGAAGGATAAATAAAAATAGTATTCTCTAATTTAGGAAGAAGATATAAGAAAATAGGTGAACACTTATATTTAGTGTTAGAAAAAAAAAGAACTAAAATTAGAAGATAAGTTGGCAGCCATGGTAAGAATAGAAAGAAAAATTGAAGAAATAGACAGAAAAAAGGAAATAGATAAAATAAAATAACAAAACACAGAAGAAATACGAAAAATAGAAGAAACTAAAAACAGTAGGATTGCTGAATTAGAAAATGAACTACAAATGCTAAAAGATTTGTATGAAAAAATACAAAAAGAAAAAGAAGAAAAAGATAAAGAACAAAATTATTAAATGAGATAAATCAATTTAAAGAAAAATTAGAAATAAAAAATAAAGAATTAGAAACCAGAGAATTAGAAATAAATACAATAGATTCTGAAGAAACAGATAATTATGACTCAGAAGTTAGTGAAACATATATATAAATTCTAGAAAACATAGGAAAACTAGAAATTAATGAAGCACAAGAAGTAATTAATAAAGAAAATCTAGAACTAATAAATACTAAAGTAAATACTCTAGATAAAAATATAATACTTAGTACATCAGAAATAAGAAAACCAACCTATAATTACAAAAATAAGTTTAAAAGATATAATTCAAAGGATGAATATAATAAATGGACACCAAAATAAATAATTAATTACAACTTTCTAGATTTAGACTGTATAATAGACACAAATAAAATAATACAACTATGGGTAGGATATATGTCAAAAGAATTATTAGATAATAAAATAGATACAACGAACACACCAGAATATATAGAAAAGACATTAATAGAAACAGTAAAATTATGGTTTTAAAACTTAGCCGAAGCAAGTAAAACAACATTGAGATCTGATAATAAAACAGAAGGAACATCAATAACTACTAAAATACTACCAACAGAAATATTAAAAAAATATGAAATAGCTATAAGAGATGAATTTAGCAGTGTAACAACAGAAGAAGAAGAGCAAAATAAAGAAAAAGATACAAATAGGAATTTAATGTTAAAACTAGCAATATGTAATATGTGTTATACAGATGAGTATATGCGCGCATTTAAAGAATATTATTATAAAGGAACATATAATTCAGAAGAAAGTAAAGAAATAAGAAGATTATATTTTAGTAACCATTTAGTTCAAAAATAATAAAGAGTTGGGATGAAGCAAAAATAGTAGATACCCTAGGAGCAAGAATAAAATTTTTACAACAATGGTATAGAAATATATGTGAAAAATATAGAGAAGAAATAAAAATGGAAAAAAACATTAATAAGAAATTTAGCATGTTGCAAAGATAAAATAGCACCTCAATTTGGATGTAAAGAAAGATATTATAAGAAAAGAAAAAGACATAAGAAATATAAGAAATACAAGAAATCAAAATATAAGTATAAGAAACCAAGAAAAAGATATTATGTAAAAAATTATAAACATAAAAGACCATATAGGAAAAAGAAATCTATAAAAGAATGTACATGTTATAATTGTGGAAAACTAGGACATTTAGCTAGAGATTGTAAAATACCTAAAAATCCAAAAAAGAAACAAATATCAGAAATAAAGATAGAAAATACAGAATATATAAAAATAGACTATACAGATTACGAATTAGAAAGTGAGGATAATATATATTTAGTAGAAAAAAGGAACAATACTATGTAGTAAGTCAAAAAGAACAGGTAATAGATTGTAGATATGCAAAAGGAAGAGCTAGTATACCACTAGTAACAAAGAGAATGATTAATAAAGAAATAAACGATATAAAAAGTAAAGACCCAATAAAATACATACACCTTGGAAGTACAGAGATTTTAATCAAAACATGTTTTAGAGAAAGGATAGATACACCAATAGAATTATATTTAGTAGATGATAGAATTATAAAACCTATAGAAAAAAGTATAATAACAGCCATAAAAGGAAATATAATATACCAAAAATTTAGATTTATAATAAGTGTGAATTATTCAGTAGCAATAACAGATAAAAATAAAGATAAATCTTTAGTATTATATTGGAAAATATTAGGAATAGAACTAACCCCAGGAAGTAAAATATTTACAGCAAGATGTAAAAATCTATATGTATTAACAACAAAACATAAAATGACAGGAAAAAATAAAATTAATAAAATACTAATAGAAAATCCTTTTAAATAATTCGTAAAAACAATTGATAATAATGATTATAGTTACAAAAATATAGACATAGAAGAAGATTTAGAAATAATAAATAATAGAAAAAGTACATAAAAATGAATAGCTCATGAAAAACCAAAATCATCAAGCTCATCAAAAAGAACAAGTTAGAAACAACTTCAACAGTTAATTTAAACCACTATTACATAATAGAAATAATAAATGAAAAAAGAATATTTAATACTCTTAAACACAAGACAAGAAGAAAATTATATAGCAAAATATCTAGTAAAAAGTGAAGAAATAAAATCTAATAGTAATATATGTCCAGATCTACCAAGAAGTCTGATAAACATTAAAGATACGGCAGAAAAAGAAATAATAATAGGAGTTACAAAAATAAAAATAGAATTTGAAATAAAAGAAGAAATGCAAAAAACAGATATAATATTCGGAATAAAATGGTTAGAACAAGTAAAACCATACAATATAGAACACACACAATTATCTATAACTTATAATAAAGAAAAATTATTCATAAAAAGAGCTTTAACATGATATGAAAATATATGTACTTATAAAAATAATAGTAGAAGGATATTATAATTGATATTATACACCTATGATAGATACAGGAGCAGAAGCAAACTTATGTAGATACAACTGTTTACCAGAAGATAAATGGGATAAGCTAAAAGTACCAATAGCAGTCAAATGATTTAATAATGAAGGAAGTTTAATTACATATAAAGCTAAAAATGTAAATATACAGATATGAGATAAAATAATAACAATAGAAGAAACCTATAATTATGAACTAACATCAAAAGATATGCTTTTAGGAATGTCATTTTTAGATAAATTATACCTACATATAATAACTAAAACAAATTGGTGGGTTACAACACCATGTAAACAAAAAGTAAGAGCAAAAAGAGTTATTAATAAAATAAGAAAGAAAACTGATTGGATAAAAGGAAGTAAAAAAATTACACAAAAATTAGAAAATATAAAAAATACAGAAGGCACAGTAGAACTAGTTGTATTTTTTATAAACAAAAAAGAAATAACTATATTTTCAATCGATAAGGTAGAAATAATAAAGAAAAGATTAAGACAATTTTATAGTGAAGATCCATTAAAAGGATGGGAAAAACATAAAACTACTACAAAAAAATTAATTAATAGAGAAAAATAACATAATAACTCAAAAACCATTAACATATAATTTTGACGATTTAAAAGAATTTAAAATACATATAGATGAATTATTAGAAAAATAATATATACAAAAAAGTAATAGTAAACATAATAGTCCAGCATTTATAGTAAATAAACATAGTGAACAAAAAAGAAGAAAAAGTAGAATGGTTATTGACTATAGAAATTTAAATGCAAAAATTATGACATACAATTATCCAATACCAAATAAGATATTAAAAATAAGACAAATAAAAGGATATAACTACTTTAGTAAATTTGACTGTAAACCAGGATTTTACCACTTAAAGTTAGATGAAGAATCTAAAGAATTAACCATATTTACGGTACCATAAGGATTTTATGAATGGAACGTTTTGCCATTTGGATATAAAAATGCACCAGGTAGATACCAACACTTTATGGATAGTTATTTTAAACAATTACCTAATTGTATAGTATACATAGATGATATGCTACTATATATAAAAACTAAAGAGGAACATTTAAAATTATTAGAACAATTTATAGATATAATAGAAAAATCGGGAATAAGTTTCAATTAAAAGAAAACTGAAATTATGAAAAACCAGATAGAGTTTTTAGGAATACAAATAGAAAAAAGTGGAGTAAAAATGCAACAACATATAGTACAAAAAATAATAAATTCAAAAGAAGAATTAGATACAAAAAAAGAAATTACAATCATTTTTAGGATTAGTAAACCAAGTAAGAGAATATATATCAAAATTAGCAGAAAACCTAAAGCCTTTACAGAAAAAATTTAAAAAGGATGTAGAATATAATTACAATGAAGAAGACAAAAAATAAGTTCAGAAAATAAAAATACTTTGTAAAGAGTTACCAAAATTATAATTCCCAGACGAAAATAAAAAATTTATATATATAGTAGAAGCAGATGCAAGTGAATATAATTATGGAGAAGTACTTAAATATAGATATGAAGAAGAAAAATTAGAACACCATTGTAGATACTACTCAGGTACATTTAATGAAACAGAAATAAAATGGGAAATAAATAGAAAAGAATTATGTTCATTATATAAATGTTTATTAGCATTTGAACCATATATTGTATATAACAAATTTATTGTGAGAACAGATAATACCAAGGTTCGATGACGGTTAACAAGAAAAATACAAAACTCAGTTACAACGAAGGAAATTCGAAGATTAGTATTAAATATATTAAATTTTACATTTACGATTGAAGTAATCAAGACTAAAAAGAATGTTATTGCAGATTACATATCAAGACAAAGCTACTCAAACTGATTTACCAATGGAAGAAGCTGATGTCAAAGATACCCAAAAAGACTTAATATTACAAGTGTTTGAACAAATGAAGTTATTACAAGAACAAGTTATCAAATTAACTACTGAAGTTACAGATGTAAAAGTGCAGGTTGAGCACTATAAAAAACAAGAAAAAACTATTAGCAAAGATACTGTGCAGGAAGAGTACATTAAAAAACTAGACCTAGAAGGCGACAATGAGAAACACCTAAAAATTCAAATTACTAACGAAATTACAGTTATACCTGCAGGCGCAGGTGATGTATCCAAGGGAAAGAATATAGTCACTCAAAATAAACCTGAACCACCAATGAAAAAGAATTATAACCTCAACCAGATATTCTCTAAACCATATACACCAAATATACAAAAATCAGAGTCATCTATACCTCCCCAGATACACACATATTCTGAATCACTCAATTAACAAAAGCAGAGTTATAACCATATCACGCGTACATATATTGATAATATTTATGCTTTACAAAAATTGTTAAATACAAAACCTATCTAGAGTAAACATTTAGCAAAACAACACCAAGGATATATTATCCAAAAAAGTCAGAACTATAACAAACTTATTTCTTTTCTTGGCACTAGTGCAAACTTAATTGCTTCATATTACTAATATGGACTATTATCTATAGTTTACACAATTACTGGAGAAGAGTTAACAGGAACTCCAGACATTCACAAAAGATTTATGGATTATAAAAGGATTACGAAGGAACAGTTATTCTATGTCCATTTCTACTTAGCACCAGCAGAAATATTGTTTGATGAAATAAAACAGACAATTACTATTTTCAAGATAGGAATGATACAAGATTATATTATCCCTAAAAAAATATGCGAACAAGAAGAGATAACCAAAAATCAGATACCGGACTTCTACCGAAACAAGAGAGTTATCAGACTTAACAGTATATTGACTGAGTTAGCAAATAATTATATAAATCAAAACTCAGTTTAGATTTTCTATAACAGAAATCAGTTATTAGTTTACTCTACTTGTAAAAATATTAGAGAAAATGACAGAGACGAGATAAGAAAATGGGTCATAGCGATCCTAAAAGTAGAAGAGCTATCAGTCACAAAATCTATTACGAAAGGACTTATTTCAGAAGAAGCTATGGATCAATTCTGTAAACAGGTTGGACAAAGAAATGATGACCACATATGCAGCAGATGTAGTGGAAGACACAACTTTATTCTAGATGTGATGCTACAATAGCAAAAAGATTAAAAAAAAAAAAAAGCAACAGATACGACAAGAAAATAACAACGGATCAATAATAGAGAAATAAAAGACAAAGGAGACAAGGTAGAAAGCGACATATGGAAGAATAGTTAGTTTTTTAACTTATTTTTACGTAAAATGTATAGCATTATTAGAGTGCCCTTGACTTTTTGGCACCTATCATTACTAGTCTTAATAGCCTTTAAGACTTTTTGATTTCTACTTTTTGTAAAGTAGTTTTTGTAGAATTATATTAGGACAGGTGTAAAGTAAAATAGTATACACATTTTTATTTTTAGGTTATAAATAGACAAGCATCCGCTCAGATAAAGGGCAAACCTTTATAAGTTGAAGAAAAACCCTCTCTTGTACACAAAACTTTTGAATTATTTAATAAAAATAGGAATATTTCTAAGGAAAAGCTATGAATCCTCAAACAGCTATGGAAAATCTAGAATTATCAGATTTACCAGAACAGGTATTTATATTTGTGATTATGAATAGCTAAATTCATAAATTCCTGACAATCATGATATGATAAAATAAGTTCATGTTAGTTACTTTATAGTGGAATTATTCGAAAAATAGCATGTCAAAAAGTTTATTAGCAAAGTGAAAAAGAAGAAAAATCCCTAAAGAACTATGCCATCCTAAAGGTGAAATCAGTGAGGCAAGAAAGCCGTGATAGGGGAGTAGCTAGAGTAAAGGCATTGTTTAAGGGAAAACTATCCAGATTACCTTGCTAATAGTGACCGAAGAACATATTATTTAAGAATAATCTAGTATATAGTAATCTAAAATGATCATATTTTTTTGTGTATGATTGAAGGAAATATTTTGAAAAAAGCATCATATGAAAAATGAATACTTATTTATCTGATGAAATGTTAGATAAATTCAAAATACTTGTTTTGTATGTACTTAAGGATATAGAAATTGTAGATATAAAAAAAATCATATTGGAAAAAATATTTGATAAATATTTTATGACTAGAATAAACTACATACCACACCTACCTACCTACTCTTACAAATACTTACATATCAAACCTACACATCAACCATGATAAATTATGTACATTTAGAATATTGGAAAATGGATATGAAAAATATACAATTAGTAGAAAAACTAATGGAAACCAATCTAGAAAAATATATGAGAACTAAGGATATAAAAAATATAGAATTCCTTAATGAAAATATACAAGAATTATTAAAATTAAAACAAACAACTAATAAATACTATGATAAAGCATTTAATTACTAGAATCCAATTCCAAGTTATCCAAGTTATTCATAGAAACCTAAGAATTATATGAATAATATGACAAGATATATAGCTGATGAAACTAAGATACTTGTTTTATATATTATAAAAGACATAGAATTAGAAGACATAAAGAAAATAATATGAAAAAAAATATTTGATTTTTAAGATGAGTTACTAAGTACTAATTGGATAGAAGATGAATTAGAAAATATAGATTTCTTTGGTAGAAATAATTCAGATAGTTATTATTCAGATGGATACTATACAGATTAAAAATGTTAGAATATATTAACAGAGTTAGAGAACAACAAAGTTGGTTATACGAAGAAATTAATTATAAAAACCAGCTTAGAAAAGGAACAGAACAATTAAAAGAAAGATTAATTTAGATAAATAAAACCATAAAACAAGTAGAATTAAAAGACAATTTAGAATATGATTTAGACATAGAATTATTCATAGACGAAAAAGACAGGATAATTAACGAAATAGATAACCTAGAATTTAATATCAGATATAGTACAATTAAAATAAATTATTACAAAAAAATTTGCAGTATCACAACTACTTTAGGATAAAATGATAGACTATGAGTATTTAAAATATTGGAGACAAGATATGGAAGAAACAAGATTAACAGAAATACTTATGAAAGAAAATTTAATTGAATATTTTAGAACAAAAGATATAGAATATTTAGAATAACTTCAATATAATATACAAGAATTACAAAGATTAAGAGAAAAAAATCAAAGAATATTACAGTAAAGCATTTAATCAAATATCATCCAATCACCCCCAAGATATGAACATTAATAAAATTAAAATAAATAAACTAAAAATAAAAATATTTAGAGAAGTTAAGAAATATCAATGCACAAATAAAAATAGATCCATTAGAGCTATAATAAATCTATTTAAGTTACCCAAGTTATCCGCACCCCCCATAATTGGTATCAAAGCCTATGTTGTTTAAAGCTTTATTGGGTTTCATCTATTGGCATTAGTAATTATGTCATTTGCAAAATCATTTCTTTTGACTTAGTAAATGAGAAATGGGGAAGCTTGGAGCTTCCCATTGATGGACAGGTTGATTCACATTTTAGACTAGAAGTTATTGGAAGTGACCTTTCCTTTCTTTATAATCGTCGTCTAGGTGCGACTACTTCTAATATCTGAATTTTCAAGGATTGCAGATTTTGGAAAAAATTGTTCAAATATCCTCAACTTGCTTCACGATATATATATGCATCACAAGGTTACACATTCTCTATGCATTTTCGCCTATCAACTAATAGTGAAATTTTAATTTCGGTTACCGCATTTATCATGTTATTCGATGGTTCAACCAGAAAACTAGAGCACACTACTGAATTTGAGGTATGCAATCCTGTAGAAATTTATGTAGAGAGCCTTGTTAATCCTCTAATGATATCTGACTGGGGACGTCATTAACTTATAACCTGTAAGAATTTTGCTTAATATGCTCTTTTTGCATTTTTTTATTTTTTGGGGGTCAAATACAAGAAAAGACATTGAATATAATTTTTTTCCTGATAAGGTAACAAAACATATAATATAAATGAATCCTTACATCATATATGCTTGTATAGTGGTTTGAATATCAGTTTACTTGTTAAAAAGGAAAGAGCTTGAAAAGAACACAAAGCAATAAAGAAAAATAAATGTAACTCCGTGTGTTTCGATGCGTTTGCTTATGTTTCCTAGAGCCACAGCTACTGCTCCGCGATTATTCGTGAATGACGAAATAAAGCAAGGAAAAATAAGTAGTCTTAGTATGCAAGAGAAAAAGATATTATTCTTGTTAAATTGCTTAGAATATAGAATGTCTCTACAATTAAAAATGGCAAGCTATTTATCAGCCAAAATAGTGAGGCCTCAGCCAATAAGAAAGTTCTACTGTCGGCCTAAAGTACTAGAACCAAAGACCTGAGGCCACGTGGCATTGCCGTTGGTGGTGCCAGCAAATATTCCTCCTGTAGTGTCAGATTGGCATGAGCTCGTCCATGTTCTTGCGCCTCCTGACATTTATCTCCCCATCTATTTTTTCTTCCACGTTATTTGGTATAACTTCACATTATCTCTTTCCATGGCACCTTCAGAAGGATTCTATATTTTCAGAATTTCATTTATCAGCAAGACCTCTCTGCCATGTGTTCATCCATTAGTGTGCCACATACTCGAATCAGTCTTTTTCCAATACAGATATATTATTATGCAGTCTAATAGATGTGACCTATGGCTAGGGGGATGTCGTAGCCGCTAAGATTAGAAATCTACAGGACACTTGTCTAAAGTGATACATTCTAATCCATAAAATCTTATCTTTCCTTATGGAGTTTCGATATGGATATATACTGCAAAAGTAGGAAATGAGAGAAAAATTAGTCTATGGATAGTTAAATTGAGAAGAGAAAAGGCTCAAATATGTCATTGAACTATCAGAAATGACTTATTTATTCCATCAGTTAAAAGTTTGACTCATTCAGGTCATCGCCGTTATAAAATTGGCTCATCCATGCCATTAATTTTTAACAGTGGTTTTCAAAAACAACTTTGTCATGTGGAATTTTATTAAAGGTCCACGTCATTAGTTAAAATAAGGAAAAAGACTCAAATATGCCATTGAGCTATCATAAATGACTCATTTATGTCATCAGTTAAAAGTTCAGCTCATTCATGTCATCGTCGTTACAAAATCAGCTCACCCATGTCATTACTTTTTAATGGTGCATTTTCAAAAATTGTTTTCTATATGGCCTTTTATTAGAGGTCTGCAACATTAATTAAAATAAATCAATATTAATTTCAAATATGTTAGATCCGTTAAAAACAATCAGTTTCTTTAACATAACCCGACCCACACCCATTAAAGTATTTTTTTCCAACAACAACTATTTTTCTGATTAGAAAAAATAGGGATTAATGTATATCTTTGGCTATTTCTTGTTGATTCTAAATCATTATAATGTTACACTTAATAGAAATCTCAAAAATTCTATCCTACATTTTAATAACAAGTCAATGAACGATTAGGGCAAACAGGAAAAAGAAAGAGGCGTATCAATAGATTTCTCCAATATTCTCCCATCACGAATTAGGGGAGCATGCATTATTAAAAAATCATTTCTAAATAACGGCTTAAAAGAAGTGTGTTATCCCAACTATCCCGCCATGTATATGGGATAACTTCTCCCACCACGAATTAGTGGAGCATACATTGTTGAAAAATCATTTTCAAATAATGGCTTAAAAGAAGTCTGTTATTCCAATTATCCCGCTAAGTATATGTGATAACTTCTCCCATAATTATGATATATATGCTGGAATAAATAATATCGATACTAACTAATTTCAAATATTTTGAAATTAATATTGACTTATAATAAAAGACCGCGTGATAAAGTTATTTATAAAAATCCATCATTAAAAAGTAATGGCATGGATAGGTTGATTTTATAATGGTGACGGCATGAATAAGTTGAACTTTTAACTGATGGCATAAATGAGCCATTTCTGATAGTTCAATGGCATATTTGAGCCTTTTTGCTTATTTTAATTAATGACGTGGACCTCTAATAAAAGGCCACATGGCAAAGCTGTTTTTGAAAACTACCGTTAAAAAGTAATGGCATGGATGAGCTGGTTTTGTAGCAGCAATGGCATGAATGAGGTCAGTTTTTAATTGATGGTATAAATGAGCCATTACTGATAGTTGAGTGACATATTTAAGCCTTTTCCCAATTGAGAAAGTCTTAATTACCGGGAAATGGTAGAAACTTCCTCCATTTTCCAGAAAATGCAAAATGTGACATCAGATGGTTGCAAGATGGAGTGTTCACTGTTAAGACTAAAGGTTGGCCCTGGAAATATTTATGGAAGTCTAAAGCACCAGTGAAAGCCGCTTGCTGCCCTTTAAGCATGTTTAACGCAGGATAGGCTGCAGAAGATAGGATTTATTCTTTGCAGCAGGAACGCGTAGCTGTTATTAAATTTAAATGTATACAGAATTTATTGTTTTTAAATAGTTGGTCTTTTGCGACTTATATGTTGGAGTTTCTGGACTTGCTAGAGTCTTTTGTTATGAAATCATATCAAGTCCAATTTGCATAATCTTTTCAGTACCACTGAGCATTAATGTCAGAATTTATAACATTATCGAGAAAGAAAAATGTCATCCAAATGGCGCTCATAAAGCACTCTGGAAATAAGGGGATAAAGCAAGGGACCGTATATCTTTTCTTCTTTCTCTTATTGGGATAGAGACCACCAATAGACTTGCAGAAGATGGTGGATTGAAAAGGGGATTTGAAATTGGCCATGGAAGAAGAGGAAATATAGTCACATCCTATCTATTGTTCACTAGTGATACTACCATAGGTTAGACAATTTCGATAATAGTTTGGCTAAAAACTATGTCTACATGATGTACAAATATATGCAACTTAGAGTCTATTTAGATTAGCTTATCTTAGTTGCTTTTCATTATTTTCGGCTCAAAGATGAAAATGACATCTAATTTCTTTTGTAATTGCAGAAAAAGAATAATATTGAAGATTTAGTAATTGGATGTGTTAGCCTCATACGAAAAAATTGCGCAAGTATGTATATATATTATAAAGAAAAGGGCGAAATTATGTTATATAATATATCTGAATATAATTTATTTAAATATTAAATTAAAGATGAAACTATAGTAATAATAAAAAAAGTTATAGTTTTAGTAAAACGTTATTAAGGATAGTAGTAGTAGTATATTAAATTAACATAATCAAATTAACGTTATTAAAATGTTAGTATTAAATTAACGTTATCAAAACATTATTAAATTAATGCAGGGGCAGACCTACGTGCTTTCCATGGGGTTCACCCGAACCCCCTTGGTAAAAAACTTACGTTGTATATATAAGGTAGAAAATCTATATTTATGTTCGTATATTAATGTTGAACCACATGAATCAAGATACTTAGATAGCCCAGTGGTGTTATTTGCTCTTCTTGGGCGCTTCCTTCAGCCTACTGTGTGGGTTCGATCCTTGCTAGTGGCTTTATTTTTTTTAATTAAAAAAAAACTAGGTGCTGTTGCTATAGAAATAAATAAAATACTAATACTAATAATAATAATAATAATAATTAAAAAAAAAAACACGACACTGTTTTAACACAAAAAATAAAACTTTGATAGTGCACAAATATGACCTTTAACTATTCAAAACTGCACAAATATGACTTCCCTCCAAGTCAGCCCTTTTAACGACGTGGCACCGTGTGATTGAATGGGCTTTCCACATAGGTGCGAGTGAAATCACGCATGGGGTAGCAAAATCGGAGGTCATATTTGTTCACATTTTGAATAGTTAAAGGTCCTATTTGTGCACTATCAAAGTTTAAGATCAGAGTTATAATTTGGTGTCAAGTTTATGGTCATATTTATATATTATGCCTAATTAATACTTTTCTCTTGCAAGAAAATTTTACCCTATAAATAGTGTTTCTTTTGTTTGGAAAGATAAGCACTCAAAAACACTTATCCCCTTGAGAAAACATTTGAGAGACATTGATCAAAAGGTGAATCACTAATTCAAGAATAGAAGAGCAACATCGTTGAATGCTTCTTGTTTTATGGCTTAGTTGAATCCCGAAGATAGATTTGTTACTAGTTCTTCCGTTTGCTTGTGGGAGAGACTCCAACTATCTTCAAGAAGCGAATTTTCGTGCCTCTAGGCCAAGCAAGTTTTATTTTGAATTCTTGTATAATTATCATTTTTATTATAACAATTTGAAGATACTTGTCTCAATGGCTTCTACATCAATACCAAATAGTAGTCCATCTTTGTTTAATCCAATTTTGAAATATTTGATGGGAAAAACTTTCCTAGATGGCGTGGAATGATGAAATTCTTTTTAAGAAGATTAAAGTTGGCATATGTTCTTGAAGAACCTTGTCCTAATACTCCTAGTTCTGAGGTAGCAACTGACGAGACTACTTTGATTAAAGAAGAAATTGCCAAGTAGCAATATGATGATTATTTGTGCAAGAATTATATTTTTGGAGGAATGTCCAATAAGTATTATGATCAATATTATGTTAAATAAAAATATGCTAAAGAGATATGGAGCACTCTTCAAGATATTTATTTAATAGAAGAGGTGAGTTCTAAGAAATTTCTTGTTTCAAATTATATGGAGTTTAAAATGGTTGATGACAAGTCTATCACTGAACAAGTACAAGAATTTTAATTTATAGCTAGTAAAATTGCTATATCTGTATTGCTCTTGATGAAAACTTTCATGTTGGTGCAGTTATATCAAAACTTTCTCCATCTTGGAAAGAGTACTGAAGCAAACTCTTACACAAAAAAGAAGATTTGACTCTTGAACAATTGTTGCAACACTTACAAATTGAACAAGAACATGATGGCGCGATAATAATAGTTTGAAGGAACCTGTCATGAAAGCTCATATGGTTGAAGAAAAATCAAACCAAAAGGAACCTGAAAATAAGATTTTTTCAAAGGCAAAGAAGACTGCAAATTTCAAGCGTAATGGTACCAATTTTAAATATGGTGAATGCTATCATTGTCACAAAGTTGGTCACTATGCGCGTGATTGTAGAATTCTCAAAGACGAAAAGAAAAAAGAAAAAGCAAATAAAAATAAAAAAGATAATTTGGTGGCAATGGTCACAGAAGCATTTGTAGCGGAAGATCAAGTGAAATGATAGATAGATACCGGTGCAACTCGTCACATATAGGTAACCGAAATTCTTTCAAGACTTATGAATTAGTGAGGGACGATAAAATTGTATATATGGGAAACTTCTCCTCTACTAAAGTTGTAGAAAAAGAAATTATTGAACTAAAATTTTCTTCCGGAAAGATAGTTACATTGATGGACGTATTGCATGATCCTGATATTTGAAAGAACTTGGTGTCAGGTATGCTTCTTTTGAAGCATGGTTTTAAAATGGTTTTTGAGGTAAATAAGTTTATTTTATCTAAAAATAGCATGTTTGTTGGAAAAGGTTATGTTGCAAATGGAATGTTTAAACTTGATATTGAAAATGAAAATATTTCTGCTTATCTTGTAGAGTCTCTGGACTTAAGGCATGAACGTCTTGAACTTGTGAATTTTAGATCCATTCAACTTATGGTGAATAATGGATTAATTAAAGATTGTGGAATGAATCATACTACTAAGTGTCTTATTTGTAGTAAATACAAGATTATAAAGAATCCCTTTAAGATAGTTGAAAGGACTTCCACACTTTTGCAATTAATCCACACTGATATTTGTAAGATAGATTATTTGTCACGTCATAAAAAGAGGTATTTTATCACTTTTATTGATGACTACTCAAGATATACTTATGTCTTTCCATTGAAAACAAAAGATGAAATATTTGAGACTTTCAAAACATATAAAGCAGAAGTGGAAAATAAATTGAGTTTGAAAATTAAATCAATTAGGTCTAAGAGAAAATGATCAAATACCCCCTCCCCCCTCCCCAACCTATAGTCGAAATCTCAACTACACACTCAACCTTTCAATTAGACCTATTGCCCCCCTGATCTATTTTTCCTATATTTATTAACCCTCTAAATGTTGAGCTGGCAACATAAACCAAGTAAAAAGACTTTCATGCATTTCACGCGCCTGGCCCGTCTGACCCATGCCTAAACAAAATAAAATATCTCTTTTATTTTTTTAATTTCATTTCCTCTCTCACCTCTCTTCTCTCTAAACCTTTCATCTTTCTCTCTCCTCTATTCTCTACTTTCTAAACTGCGATTTCATCAGTTTTTTTTGGTGATTTTTGTTCTAATGAAAACATTTTGGCTGTGGATTTTCAAACAATCAACTTGTTGCTGTATCAAGGTGTGTTTTTTTTTTTTCCTAAACTGAAAAAATTGAATTAGGGTTTTAAGGTAATCTCAAATTTTACAAATTAATTGAATGAAATTAACTTACTCTTTCTATTATGACGTTGTCCAAGTGTTCGATTAATAGCATAATCCATTCGTAAGTACATGATTTATTGAGTGTTTAAGTGGTTTTATTAGAAATTAGGGATTTTCTCCTAATATGAAAACTTAAAATTTTAGTTGTGTTTAATAGGACATGCATGTTAATATGTTGTTAGTTTGAATGATTTTTCTCAAAATTGAGTTAAAATTAATTAGGGTTTTATTGTAAACCTAGAAATTACGATTTTTGTTGATTATTTAAGTTGGTTTATTAAAAATTAGGGCTTTTCTTTGATATGTTGTTAACATGACAAAATTTAAAAATCAATGGTGTTTAATAGCACGACCATGTTAATATCTTGTTATTTTGGTGTTGAATTATGTAGCATATTCATGAATTTTATTTTTCTTTTTTTTTCCAAATGTTTCAGCTATGCTACAATGTCTTATTTGATTCTTTATTGTTGTCAGGTAAGACATGAATGATTTTACGTTGATAACTCTAAGATGGTACCATGGTGGGGTCTTATATTTTAGTGGGAGGAAACCAGTTTATAGGGGGGGTTAGTAACAAAATTTTTGGATGTTTATGTAGATAAGAAATCATTAGAGCATGTTAACAAAAAAAAGAAAGAGGGAGACCAAAAAATACAACACCAATACCTTCTGCGCCTACTGTTTTCCCAGCATCCTGTTCTGCACCTTCTGATTATTGTGCATTATCTTCAATGGCTGGTACTACTAAAAGAGAAAGGGGTAATGATAGGGAAAAAGAAACTCCATTGAAAAGGTCAAAAGTAATGGGAATGGGTGTGTTCCAATCTGAAAATGGATTCAAAGTCCTAAATATAAGTATCTAGCTGTGTTGTATCTTATGTACATATGAGTCTTTGAATAATTTTTTTTCTTCACTGTATCCTAGCATGCCTAGCAGTAAGATCTGCTCTATTGGTCAAGTAAGGGTAACAAAATCAGCTGATATAACTGGTAACATTGGTTATACACCAACTTCTTCCAGTAAACTGAAATGGAATGGCAAAGCAGCAATATCAACAAAAAAACTACAAGAGATTAAAGAGAAGAAAAAAAAGAAGAATGTGGGAAGCAGTTCAAATAATCCAAGTAAAGAAAACACTTCTTCAAAGTACAAGATGCCTTGGAAATTGTAGTGATGTTGATTATTTTAAGCACTATTTTAAGTTAGATCAGTTGACATGAAAATAATTTTATTTTGGTGTTGGAAAATAATTAAAGCGCTGTATATATATTTTGTTGATGAATGTTTCCTAATGGTTGGTATGAATGATTATGTTGTGCCTAATGGTTGGTATGAATGATGATGTTGTGTGAAGTTGAAATATTTTGTTGATGAATTAATGTTATTGTTACCCATTATTGTTGTGTTAAATGATTGTAAAGTTGATATAATGGCAACACAACATTGTCATTACACAATTTCAGTGTAAACACATGCAGCAGCACGAGGCTTTGCCTAACAATACACAAATTTGCAATTGTAAACAATAACATAGCAACAACACAAGACACTGCAAGTGTGAACAATAACATAGAAACAATACACGACACAATTTTGTAAGTGTAAACAACAACGTAGCAGGAACACAACACAATTTTGAAAGTGCAAACATTAATATACCAACAACACAAGTGCAAATAATAACATAGTAGCTGCACAACAAACATCTGAAGTAAGACTACGCAAAAGACACCATAATAGAACATAGTCTGATATATTTAGAGAAGTATAAAAAATTTACACCACAGTCGACCATATCTAGCAACTACTTTTAGTTCATTTGTTTCTAATGAACATAACAGCAACACAAATCAAAATACATAAGAATATCTTCCTATCCAACCACACCGTCTCCATCTTTCATTGAGTTTCTTCTCCCGCATCAAGTTATCAATTTGGGCCTCTTTAAGCCATAAGTCTTCTTCCAACTCATTGATTTTGTTAACCAATCTTGAAATGATAAAATTTGGTCTTGGATCCACTTTTTCTTTGTCCCTCCATAAAAAAAAATTATATCTTTGAGACTGAATTTTTTTTTAGAAATCAGGACATTATTATAATTTGAATATAAATTGACAACAAAATACAATGTAAAATACATACACCATAGTAGGGGTAAGACCAAAATCTTTTTCTCGGATTTGACTTTGACCATGACGTTTGCAAGTCAACCAAAATACCATGTTTGTATCTCACAACAGCATTGACCATTGGATTTGATTCATCCATACAAAGCTTATTCAATTTCGAATTTGTCATTTCATAAATTCCAAAAAAATCATTCATCAAATTAAAATCCTAAATTAATAATTTAACCAAATTACAAAACAAAATTCAAGAATCGAAGTACAAATTGATATTAAAAGCTAAAAAATAAGTTAAAGAAAGAGAAAAGTAAGAAAAAAATGCTGAAACATGAAGGAAAATGGTAGAGAAAAACATAGGTCATATAAAGCGGAAGAAGATGACCTTTGTAAGAGATAAAGAGAGTAATTTTCCATATTTATTTCATTCAATAAACAATAAATGACGTGTATAATACACGTGAAAGGCTGAACTTTTAATTTTGGACGTGCTGGGACTAAACCAACGCGCCTAGAGGGGGTGTTCTCACCTTCCTTGCCAGCTCAGCATTTAGAGGGGTAGTAAATATAGGAAAAAATAGATCATGGTGGATAATAGGCCTAATTGAAAGGTTGAGTGTGTAGTTGGGATTTCGACTATAGGTTAGGGGGGGTATTTGACCATTCTCTCTAGGTCTAATAAAGGTGAAGAGTACTTAAAGTCAGAATTTATTGATTTTTGTGAAAAAGAAGGCATTGAAAAACAATTGACCATGCCTTATATACCACAACAAAATGGTGTAGCAGAAAGAAAAAATAGGACTTTTATAGAAATGGTTAATTCTATGCTTTATGGATCTGGTATGTCTGAAAATTTATGGACTGAAGCCTTACTTTCAGCATGTCATATTTTGAATAGAATTAATTCCAGGAATCATGATGCATGTCCATATGAACTTTAGATTAATCAAAAATCAAATATAAATTATTTTAAAGTTTGGGGTTGCTTGACTCATGTTCAATTACCAGATCAACACTTAACCAAGATTGACTATAGAGAAGTAGATTGCGTGTTTATTAGTTATTCACAAACCAGTAAGGCTTATAGATTTTTAAATCTTGAGACCCCAAGTCCTCACACAATTATTGAATCTTTACATCCTAATTTTCTTGAGCATATATTTCCCAATTAAAAAGATTCTTTTTAACAAGATTCAAGTTCTTCTGTTTCTCCTCTTAAAATGAAATTAGTAGAGCCATTGAAAGAAAGTCAACCAAGACGTAGTTCAAGATCAGCCAAATCAAAAGACTTTGGATCTTATTTTCAAGCTTTTTTGGTTGAAAAGGATCTTGAAAGTTATGCTGAAGCTATGTCTTTACATGATGCTCCATTTTGGAGTGAAGCCATTGATGATGAAATACATTCTTACTGTCCAATAATACATGGATATTATCAGATCTTCCTCTAGCTGGATGTAAACCAATTGATTGCCGATGGATTTTTAGGAAGAAAATGAAATCTAATGGTACTTTAGATAAGTACAAATTTCATTTGGTAGGTAAAGGTTTTAATCAATTGAAAGATATTGATTATTTTGATACTTTTGCACCTGTAGCTCGGATGATCTCTATTCATCTCCTGATTGCTTTAGCAGCAATTCATGGTCTTGTAATTCATCAGATGGATGTGAAGACTGCATTCTTGAATGGATATCTAGATGAAAAAGTCTACATAAAACAACTAGAAGGATTTTTCATTCTTGGAAAAGAATGTAAAGTTTGTAAGCTTCTTAAATCTTATAATGGATTGAAACAAGCTCCAAAGCAATAGGATGAGAAATTTTGAAAAGTTATGATTTTTAATGGATACTTAATCAATGGTGGAGATATCTTCATATTTAGTAAATTTCAAGAAAATTCTGGTGTTATAACATGTCTTTATGTAGATGACATATTGATCTTTGGAACTGATATCGAAAGAGTCAAAGAAACAAAATATTTTCTTTCTTCGCAATTTGAAATAAAGGATCTTGGAGAAGCTGATATAATTTTAGGCATAAAAATTGTAAGATCAACAAATGGTTTGACTCTCACACAATCAAGTTATATTGAGAAGGTTCTAAAGAGGTTTAATCATTTTGACGACAAGCCTGCTCCTATACCATTTGATCCTAGCATCAAACTAGTGCGAAAATCTGGTGATATTCTTAATCATTTGATATATTCTCAAATTGTTGAAAGTCTTATGTATGCCATGCATTGTACCAGACAAGATATTGGTTATGCAGTAGGAACTTTGAGCTAATTTACTAGTAGCCCTGGAGTTGAACATTGGTATGCCTTAATTCATTTTTTAAGATATGTGAATGGTACAATTAATGTTAGCCTGCATTATTCTACCTTTCCAGCAGTTCTTGAAGGCTACAGTGATACTACCTGAAATTCTAATCTGAATGAACCTAAATCTATTACTGCTTAGATTTTTACTTTGGCCAGAGCAGTAATATCTTGGAGATCAAAGAAGCAGACATGTATTACTCACTCAACTATGGAGTCAGAATTTATCGCTATGTCTTCTGTTAGAGAAGAAGCTAATTGGCTGTGGAGTATGCTGATAGATATTCCATTATAGGGTACGCCAATACCTTCTTTGACTATATATTGTGATAATAAAGTTGCTATATTTTGGGCTTCAAGTAATTGTTACAATGGCAAGTCAAGACAAGTCCGTCTCAAACACAATCACGTGAGAAGATTATTGGACGATGGAATAATATCGCTTCAATATTTGAAGTCCAAACTTAATTTAGTAGATCCCTTGTCTAAAGGATTAGGCAAGGAATTGGTGGTACAAACTTGTAATGGGATGGGAATAAAGCCTGTTGTAGATTGATTGTACTTTATGGAAACCCTACCTAATGATGTAATCTTGGATTAAAAGGGAAAAACAAGTAAAGTTAAAATTGTGAAGCACATCTATAAGATTTTCTTTTTCCCTAAAGAGTGAGTAGATGTGCATATGTTGAAATTTTTTTTCTTGATAAATCTATAAGACTGATCTTGGTTGGAGTAAATAATAATACTCTTGATAGATTTGACAGTATTCCTACAAAAGAGAATAATGAGATTATATTCTCTTAATAAGTCTATACACCAATTTCAGTTGGAGTGAGTAGAAACACTCTTGATAGATTTACTGATACTTTGCTATAAATGAGGATGAGAATAGTTTATCTTAATGAAATTCATAGACTATTTGGTCGCAGTATACAAAGTTACTCTTGATAAATTCACTGCACTAAGTGCAGAGTGGAGGCTGCTTCAATAAGATTTTAACATGAAAATCTTAAAGCACATAGCTAAAAGGATTCAGGACACATGGCCATAAGGTGTGAAAGGATTTTGATTTTCACCGTAACATAGTAATATGCGTGGAGTATTTTTTTACTTCATTCAATGAACCACTTCGTTGAAGATTTTTTCACTAAGTAGTCAATGATTTAGATAGTCTTCACTAGCGGATGGTTCAAATCCAAAAGACACCATTATTGATGCATGTTGCTAGATTGATGTCTTAAATGAATTTTGTTTTTAAAGATAAAATTTCTTGAAACAAGTGGGGGATTGTTATTGTTAAAGGTTGTGTTACAATAAATTTTGAAATAAATACATCAGTTAAAGATTTTGAGTTATGTTTCAATTAATTTTTGAAACAAATGCATTAGTTAAAAGTATGGAGTTACAAAGAACATGAATTTGACAAATTCATTCTTCTTTAAATTATACGTTTTAGGTTCTTGAAAGAAAGTTACTTTTTGTTTTAAATTATTCATGAATCTATTTACTATTAATTAATTAATACTTTTCTCTTGCATGAAAATTTTACCCTATAAATAGTGTTTCTTTTGTTTGGAAAGATAAGCACTCAAAAACACTTATTCCCTTGAAAAAACATTTGAGAGACATTGATGAAAAGGTGAAATCACCAATTCAAGAATAGACGAGCAACATTCTTGAATGCTTCCTGTTTTGTGGCTTAGTTGAATTCCGAAGATAGAGTTGTTACTAGTTCCTCCGTTTTCTCATGGGAGAGACTCCTACTATCTTCAAGAAGTGAATTTTCGTGCCTCTAGGCCAAGCAAGTTTTATTTTGAATTCTTGTACAATTATCATTAGTGTTCTTTCAAAAAGTACAGCCTTGTGTACTAAGCTTCCTCTATGCGATATTCTAGAGAAACATCGAACTACTAGGATTTACTAGACACAGCCTTATCTTGCATTTCTGCAAGAGATTGTTTTCACAGCTTGAACCCGTGACCTCCATGGCTCATGACAATAAATTTTGGTTAAATTTCAAAAATCATTAGTAAATCGGATTGTCTAATACATTTTTGATGAACTTAAGGGCATAAACATTTGTTATGTCAGTTCACGTAATCTCTGGTGGATAAATTGAACTGGTCCAACATTAATGAATACTAGTTGATAGAGCAAGAATGTATAGCTATGCCTTCTGCTAGAGAATAAGTTAATTCACTTCAAAGTATGCTAATTGTTATTCCTCTATGGAGCAAGCCAGTACTACCTTTAACTATCTATTATGATATTTAAGCAGTTATATTTCGGGCTGTACTTTGTGTTGGGTTCAAAATCGAGAGGGCATCATGCCGAACCTTAAAGTTTGCAAACGATGGAGATGATAAATCAGATGACAAACAAAAAGATGATACTAAAAATATATTATTGGTATGTCTGGTCAAACGACCAACATATTAAAAAGTAATATTGCAAAAAAAAACATAAAACTTATTGGAAGAAAATCTCCCCATATACAAGACCCTTTAATGACTACATTGTAAATGTTATTGTGTTATGGTATGAGATTATTGAGTTCCTAAACCTTTTCTCTTAGAAAGAGATAAGTCAAATATGAAATTTTTTTATAATTTTCTTTCAGGAAAAGTAAAAGTAATTATGATATTACTTTTTTTTCCTTCTAAGACAAAATAAGAAATAAATTTTATTAGAAAATCACGGAAAAAATCCTAACACTTTAACTATCTATTGAGATAATTAAGCTGTTATATCTCAAGCTTCATGTGATTGTTTTATTGGCAAGTTTAGATAAGTACGTCTCAGATAAAACACATCAAAATATGAGCGAAGGATAGTACAATTTCTCTTCAGTATGTGAAACACAAGTTTCATTTAGAAGATTCTTTGTCTATTGTTAAGGAAAATAATTGGTAGTGATAATTTGTAAAGGAATGGAAATAAAACCCAACTGAAAATTGTATACTTTATAGGAACTCTAGTAATGATGCAATCTTATAATATTTAAGGGGAAAAATAAGCGAAGCATTCCATTTCCTAAAAGAGTGGGTCTGATACTATTCTGATACCATTCTTTCACTACCCGAGCCGGGCCCTAGCCGTGACTTATTGTAATGCCCTAAAATCCCATCCCAAGAAGTCATACGGTGCTTATGACCCCAAAGGACCACAAGCTAACCCTTTACTGATATTTGTACCTGTATACTGTATAATATCTGAAATAAATGCAAAAAATAGCCATAAGGTTTAACACATCTATGAATACTCAAAATACACATCAACAACATCCGTCTAAAAAGCCTCTAAACTGTCTGAACTATAGAGTTGATGGGACAAGCCCCCAACTAACTCCATCAATTGAAAATAAATAAAGTCTGAAGAAATAATAGTAAACTGAGTTTGTCCTCGAAAGAAGAGGACTCACTGCTACTGCTGCTGACTGGGACAGAGCTGCTGAGGATACTCTGGATCATATGCCTCTGAACCTATGGTGTCAAATAAAACACCATAGCACAAATGCGTCAGTATAGAAATGTACTTAGTATATAAATGGGGTAGGCAAATGCAAGGGGTTATGAATGCACAATATATAAATTGAATAATCATAAAGTTGCCGCATGAGAACACATACATGAATGTACAGACCATGAACACAATTATTGGAACTCTAGATACTGAAACTCAGATATCACTTTACTGCAGACTGAACTCACTACTAACTCTGAGATACTGAATCACTGACTCATCTGATATTGATAACTAAGGATCTGGATGTACTTACATCAAGGAATAAATTCTGAGCTTACTGCTTTCGACTGACAGAATTAGAGATCAACTTTTCTAACAGATTATTCTGGAAGTGATTATCAATGATAAAAATTATGATCATGTCCGAACGTGACAACAAAAATACTCGATAGAATAAAGAATCTGAGATAGAGATCAATCCTATCTGGCGGGAAATCTCTAGATATGATAATAAGAATACTCAACATAGTCTATGACTGAGATCAAGCCTCGCTGATGGGAGATCTCTATATATGATCAAGAGAACACTCAACTGAATCTGAGACTGAGATCAAGCCTCTCTGATGGGAGATCTCGAGTAATGATAATAAGCATCTATATATAAGACCAGGCCTATCTGATGGGATGGTCCACGAACCAATCGAACTATCTGAGTTCTATACTGGGATAGATGAATGTACCACACAGTTATGATTTCTGAAAAGTGATACTGAAACTGCAACTATAGGAAGTAGTTACTTAACCGACATGCTTCAACCTACCATAGGTAGGGTCCAACCTGTGACCCCATCTGGAAGGGTGTCAATACCATGCCACGGGTAAAGACCTCTCTGGTCAAGCCTCTCTAACGATATGGCCCTCGCAGGAAGTCAGCCTGAGGCAATATGATAGTCAAACCTCTCTGAAGGTGATAGCCTCTACTGACGGGAGACTCCTGCATCCTACGCTTGCTATGTAGTTCTGGAGTTCAGGGATTGCTCTTAACGACTCGACATCTTTGATGGGAGAGTCACCATTCCTTCCCTCGCTCGGTGCTAGCTTTTACTCCCAACTGAAAGACTCTGAATGGAATTTTGAACTTAACACAATTGAACTGAGTCTATTACTGATCATGTTTCTCAAAAGATCTGATTGAGTTACGCTGAAATTACTTAGTTTCGTATCTGGTGGAAAAGATATCGAATCATGGTATTTGACTGATGATACAGAGCTTGAATAGATTACTCGAATTGTTTCTAAGAATAAACTTGAATAATATTAGATCTGAGCTGATTACAGGACTGAGGCTAGATTACTAGTGATACAGAGATTAAAGAGATAACTGAGATTACTGAGCTTTCTTAAGTTCTAACTTACATGAGGATACAGAGTTCTATAGTTCACTGAGTTTGGAGAATTATGGCTCGACTGGAGTTATCGAGAAACTGACACGGGTTCTAGACAACAACTCTATTGTCTGGTATAAATACCCCCAGGACTCGACAGTATAAAATTAAAGCATAATCATTCATTCATCATCAAAATCATTCATGTATCATCATAATCATTAATGAATCATCATAATCATTAAAGCATCTTCCCAATCATTAACACAACTTTTTAAGTAATTAGGAATCACAAATGTCTATTCATCATCATAGTTGCCAAGGGGTCACTTTAAGCATGTCGAAATCATAATCATATAATAATGTAGGGGAAATATGCTACTAGGTCGTACTCCATTCAACAAGGATTTACCTCAGCTATTTCATACCTATATCAATCTTGACATGTGTTTGGATATCACATATCTTAGGGAAACTTCTTACTATCTTGTCACAACTTAATTAGGGATTTCATGCTATCTTGGCACATTTCACTCACTAAGGCATTTTATGAAACAATAGGCATGCATGGGTTCACACTTATTTGAGAATTTCCTGCTACCATGGAATAATTCATTCATTTGGGCATTTTTATCAAACCTATGGGGGACATGCTTCACTTATTCAACCATTTCTGCACCCAAAAGTCATGAACACATCACATAGAAAACAACTTCAAGAGGTTCTATCGCATTAGTTCCACATACTAGGGTCAAAGCTCATAAATTTTGTAGAAAAACATAAAGCAAAACTGCACAACACCTTGAACATCCATTTCAGCTCATAAAAATCATTAACAACTCATAAACATAAAAATCTTTTAGTTTTTAAAAAGAGTTCTTGAACTTCTTGGATGAAAGGGACCCAAGAATCAATATCTACATACTGTAACCTTTGAAATCAGATGAATTCTAATGCTTGAGACTCTATTCGCACTTGTAATAAATAATTATCAAAGCCCATACTAGGAGGAATTTAGTTATGGAAGAAATCCTGAAGATTTATGGATGATTTTTTGAAGATTAGCGTTCTTGAATTGAAACCCTAGATATTCTCTCTTTAGTGAATTGGAAGAGAAATGGAGAAATTAGGGTTTGAATGAGGGTTCCTCATATTGCCCTTAAATTACTGGAAAAATATTCTTGAAGATATCCAAGATAGGCTGTCAAGTTGGTGATAGGCCATCACGAATGTCATAAAAAAAGGTGAAATATTGAGTTTCCGATTAAGGTTGATGACATTGGTGATAGGCCATCATGGGCGTGATGGCTTATCATAAAATGTCTTCATTGGGGGTCATAAATCTGCCCAAGGCTGATGACATTGGTGATAGGCCGTCACGGGTGTGATAGCTTATCACGAATGTCGTCACCAGTTTCCTATCCAGATATGTTGGAGTAAAATGCGCATAATTCTTTGCTCCGATATCGGTTTTTGATGAAATTGGTATAGTTGGAAAGATAATTCAAAGATATTTCATTTGGTATATAGTAGGTACTCTAATTTGATATATTCAAGGTGTTATGGTCGATTAAAGTTGACCCAAATCTTGACGGTCACTAAAACTTAAATAATAGGAAAGCTTTCAACTCGTCCATAAGTTAGGGGACCTCTATGATCTCAATTCATGCTCAAATAGATTCCCATACGATTCAAAGTATTTCATACTTGGGAGGATATTTTTGAAACATTTTAACTCATATTTTTGCTTTACCAAATACGCTCTAAGGCTCAGACTGGAAAAGGATTTTATGGGGTATTACATTATCTCCCCCTTGAGAACATTCGTCCTCAAATGTCGCTTGATAGATTGAGAATATAGATCAACAGAACTTACTCAAGAAATGGAAACATCTAAGATCAGGAATACGCAACTGGAACAACTGACATATAGAGTTCTTACACTGGGATGCATATCTGATGCATGGAATTCTCGACTGATGATACTTATAGCTGAATTCTCATAATACACATGCATATCTGATGCATAGGCTCATAACTGGGATGATCTCATGAATACACAACTAAATACACGTTGACAAGATGAACTCTTTCTACTAAATGCACATATCAAATGCATGAATGTCGAGCTAAGCTAACTTTTGAAAGTACGATCGACAATGCAATGACAACTGATGCTAACTCCTTAAAGAAAATCTGAACATGCATCAAAATAAATCTAATGGCATGCAACATCATAATACTATAGGGTATCTCCCCCTTGGGACTCTATGGTTGTCTAAACACACTTCGCTAAAATACTGGAGCGGTGCGCGGGGCACCTACAGGCTGGGTCATAATTGACCGATAAAGATCTGAAACTTATGCATAACTCATGCTAACATATAATCTCAAAATAGGACAAAGGATCTAACAATGCATGTCATAAAGACAAAGGGCTCATAATATGCCTGGGTCTATTTCAGGGAATCCTTCCCGATCAAGGCGAGCCTGAAACGCATGAAGTCTACCCCTTTGATTCAGCACTCTACATTCTCGCATTATATGGCCTGGCTCACCACAGCCAAAAAAAATATCACTACCGGCTCTATACACACCTCGGTGGTGCCTTCCATACTTTTCACAACGCAGATGGGTACGAACACCACTAGCACTACTCTGGGTTTTGGAGCTTGGCGATCCCTCATATCTGACACCCCTAAACACAGGTGCGAGTACACTAGCTGAAGATGGAGATGGAAATAAAAATCTCTGACCATACTGAGAACTACTACCACCTTGATACCCTGCCTGCGGGAAACAACGACTACCTATCTTGGCTCTCTTATTCACTCTCTCTCTCATTCATTTTATCTACCTCAATTTGTTATGCATACATTATTAGCCTAGAAAGATCCATATCTCTATTGAGCATGGAAGCTCTATACTCTTTCAACACATCACTCGACACCCCAGACAAAAACTTACTCATACTCGCTCTAGGGTCAGCTACCAAGTCGGGAGCATACTTAGCTAATTGTTTAAACCTAAGACAATACTCTTTCACGGTCATGGAACCTTGCCTTAGGTTCATAAACTCTACTACCTTAGCCTCTCTCATCTCTAGATGGAAAAAACTATCTAGAAAGGCACTCTGAAACTCTAGCCAAGTCACGGGAGCTGCATTTTTCCCTCTACATTTCTCCAACATCACTACCCAATCATGAGCAATGTATTTCAACCTATAAGATGTTAACTCAGCACTCTCCTCCTCAGAAACATGCATAATCTAGATGATCTTCTTTACCTCCTCTAGAAATAGCTGCGGGTCCTCACCTACTACTGACCTAAAGAATTCGGGCGTGTTCATTTTCATAAAGCTTCTAATCCTGGCTGTGGCAGAATTCCTATCTTGCTGAGGTAGGACTGTAGCCTGATGGTTGCCATGAACATTAGTCACAGCTTGGGCTAGCACCAAGAAATCGGCCCAAAACTCTGTATGTGACACACTCTTATTCTTAGGATCTACTAGCTGAGGGGGCTGGTGATTGACCTTACGAATAAAATCTCTGTGAGGAGGCATACTCTGTAATTGGAAGAAAGAAGTCGATTAGACTGAGGATCAACTTGAGCTCATGCTCACTCGTATGAAATGATCATTGAAAGAAGAGGAACTTCTCCTAAGAACATCCTGTAGCCTCTTGTACATAAATGTGGCACGCTACACACCTATTCACAAGACTCTACTAGATGCGGCTTTCAGACTCCCTAGGATACTCTTGAACCTTGGGCTCTGATACCAAGTTTGTAATGTCCCAAAATCCTATCCTGAGATGTCACACGGTGCTTATGACCCCGAAGGACCACAAGCTAACCCTTTGCTAATAACTGTACCTATGTACTGCATAATATCTGAAATAAATGCAAAAACTAGCCATAAGGTTCAACACATCTATGAATACTCATAATACACATCAACAACATCCGTCTAAAAAGCCTCTAAACTGTCTGAACTCTGGAGTTGATGGGACAAGTCCCCAACTAACTCCATCAACTGAAAATAAATAAAGTCTAAAGAAATAATAGTAAACTGAGTTCGTCCTCGAAAGAAGAGGACTCACTGCTACTGCTACTGATTGGGACTGAACTGCTGAGGATACGCTGGATCCTGTGCCTCTAAACCTATGGTGTCAAATAAAACACCATAGCGCAAATGCGTCAGTACAGGAATGTACTGAGTATGTAGACGAGGTAGGATAATGCAAGGGATGATGCATGGATAGTATCTAAATTGAATAATCATGAAGATGCCGCATGAGAGCACATACATGAATGTATAAACCATGAACACAATCATCGCAACTCTAGATACTAAAACTCAGATACCACTTTACTGTAGACTGAACTCACTACTAACACTGAGATACCAAATCACTGACTCATCTGATACTGATAACCGAGGATCTAGATGTACTTACATCAAGGACTAAATTCTGAGCTTATTGCTTTCGATTGACAGAAATAGAGATTAACTTTTCTAACAGATTATTCTAGAAGTGATTATCAATGATAAGAAGTATGATCATGTTCGAATTTGAAGAGAAGAATACTCAATAGAATAAAGAATATGAGATGGAGATCAAGCCTATCTGATGGGAGATCTCTATTATGATAATAAGAATACTCAACATGGTCAAAGACTGAGATTAAGACTCTCTGATGGGAGATATCTAGATATGATCACGAGAATACTCAACTGAATTTGAGACTGAGATCAAGACTCTCTGATGGGAGATCTCTAGTAATAATAATAAGCATCTACAAATGAGACCAGGCCTATCTGACGGGATGGTCCATGAACCAATGGAACTATCTGAGTTCCACATTGGGATAGACGACTGTACCATATAGTCCTGATTTCTAAAGAGTGATACTGAAACTGCAACAGTGGGAAGTAGTTACTTAACCGACATACCCCAACCTACCACAGGTGGGGTCCAACCTATGACCCCATCTAGAAAGGTGTCAATACCGTTCCTTAGGTAAATACCTCTCTGGTCAACCCTCTCTGACTGGATGAACCTCGCAGGAAGTCGGCCTGAGGCAATATGATAGTCAAACCTTTTGACAGTGACAGCCTCTACTGACAGAAGACTCATGTATCTTATGCTGGCTACACGGTTCTGGAGTTCAGGGATTTCTCCTAATGACTCGACGTCTCTGACGGGAAAGCCACCATCCCTTCCCTAGCTCAGTGCTAGATTTTACTCCCAACTGAAAGACTCTAAACTGAATTCTCAACTAAACACAAATAAACTGAGTTTGTTATTGATCATGTTTCTCAAAAGATCTAACTAAGTTACGTTGAGATTACTTAGTTCCGTATCTGATGAAAAAGGTATCGAATCATGGTATCTGAATGAGGATATAGAGCTTGAATAGATCACTCAAATTGCTTTTGAGATTAAACTTGAATACTATTAGATCTGAGATGATTACAGGACTGAGGCTAGATTACTAGCAATACAGAGATAATTGAGATTACTGAGCTTTCTTAAGTTTTGACTTGTCTGAGGATTCATAGTTCTATTGGTCACTGAGTTCAGCGAATCATGGCTCGACTAGAGTTATTGAGAAATTGACACGGGTTCTAGACAACAACTCTATTATCAGGTATAAATACCCCCAGGACTCGATAGCGTATAAGTAAAGCATAATCATTCATTCATCATCACAATCATTCATGTATCATCATAATCATTCATGCATCATCATAATAATTAAAGCATCTTCCTAATCATTAACACAACTCTTTAAGTAATTAGGAATCACAAACGTCTATTCATCATCATAGTCGCCAAGGGTTCACTTTAAGCATCTCTGAATCATAATCATATAATAATGTAGGGGAAACATGCTACTAGATCGTACTCCATTCAACAAAGTTTTTCCTCAGCTATTTCATACCTGTTTCAATCTTGACATGTGTTTGGATATCACATAGCTTGGGGAAACTTCTTACTATCATGTCACAACTTAATTATGGATTTCATGCTATCTTGGCACATTTCACTCACTAAAACATTTTATCAAACACGCATGGACGGGTTCATACTTATTTGGAAATTTACTACTACCATGGAATAATTCATTCATTTGGGCATTTTTATCAAACCTATGGGGGACATGATTTGCTTATTGAACCATTTATACACCCAAATGTCATGAACACATCACAAAGAAAACAACTTTAAGGGGTTCTATCACATTAGTTCCACATACTAGGGTCAAAGCTCATAAATTTTGTAGACAAACATAAATCAAAACTCCACAACACCTTGAACATCCATTTCAACTCATACAAATCATTAACAACTCATAAACATAAAAATATTTTAGTTTTTAAAAAGGGTTCTTGAGCTTTTTGGATGAAAGGGACCCAAGAATCAATATCTACATACTTTAACCTTTCAAATCGGATGAATTCTAATGCTTGAGACTCTATCCGTACTTGTAATAAATAATTCTCGAATCCCACACTATGAGGAACTTAGTTATGGAAGAAATCTTAAAGATTTATGGATGATTTTTTGAAGATTAGGGTTCTTGAATTGAAACCCTAGATATTCTCTCTTTAGAGAATTGGAAGAGAAATGGAGAAATTAGGGTTTGAATGAGGGTTCCTCATATTTATATAGGCTCAAAAAAATGAAAAATGACCAAAATAACCTTACAAAAATGCCCTTAAATCTCTGAAAAAATATTCTTGACGACATCCGTGACAGGCTGTCAAGTTGGTGATAGGCCGTGACGAATGTCGTAAAAAAAAGGTGAAATATTGAGTTTCTATTTAAGGCTGACGACATTGGCGATAGGCCGTCACGGGCGTGACGGCTTATCACAAAATGTCATCACTGGGGTTAGAAATCAGCCCAGGGCTGACGACATTGGTGATAGGCCGTCACGGGCGTGATAGCTTATCATGAATGGCGTCACCAGTTTCCCAGCCAGAGATGCTGGAGTAAAATGGACATAACTCTTTGCTCCAATATTGGTTTTTGATGAAATTGGTATCGTTAGAAAGATAATTCAAAGAGATTTCATTTGATATATAGTAGGTCCTCTAATTCGATATATTCAAGGAGTTATGGTCGATTGAATTTGATTTAAATCTTGACGGTCACTAAAACTTAAACGATAGGAAAGTTTTCAACTCATCCATAAGTTAGGGGACCTCTATGATCTCCATTAATGCTCAAATATATTCTCACACGATTCAAAGTATTTCATACTTGGGAGGATATTTTTGAAACATTTCAACTCAGATTTTTGTTTTACGAAATATTCTCTAAGGCTCAGACTGGAAAAGGATTTTACGGGGCATCACATTGTATCCCGGACCATCAAGGACCAAGAGCCCCCTGTCTCTGCCCAACCCACTAGTGATATTGTCTGCTCTGGGCCCAGACCTGCACGACTTTAAAATGTGTCGTTGGGGAGTAAAGCTTTCTTACTTATATACCCAGCATCCTTCCTATGTTTTACCAATGTGGTACTCCTTTCTCAGTTAGGGTGTTACACAACTCCAATATTACAATAAGTAAATTTAAAAGTTTGTTCATAATTGATATTTTTTTAAGAGAAAAAATGTTGTTACCCTCTTGAACTATAGCGAAAGTTGTTGAGACACCCCAATTTAAAGGAGGTCGTTTTACCCCTGAACTATTTTTAAATGTAATAAATACGTCATTCAGTGCTGACGTGACACCACAACCAAATTCAATTAATTGTGATGCTATATACACGTTGCCATATGTATAGATATTTTTTAAAAAGTTCTTTAGATACTTATTTTTATTTTTTATTTCATATGATAAAAGGAATAATACATAAACATGTCATTTTAACTTGACTTCAAATCATATCTATGACCTGCAAATTTGAGTATGCAAAAATAGGCACATAAACTTGTATAAAGTTGCGCAAGTTGATACACACGTTCTATGTGACATAATACACATAGGACACCACGTAGGACAAGAATTGGCCACGTTTGACGCCACATAGGACTCAAGTTGTTCAAATTTATACAAGTTTAAGTGTTACTTTGCACACTCAATATATATATATATATATATATATATATATACACTTATTTACTACCTTAAAAGTATCAACTTGAAAAACTCAAAGTAAAATTACTAACATACCCCTACATATTTATTTTTAGAAAAAAAAACTCATACAAAACCATGCTATAGACGCCTGTAGAAGGGATGCTTTGAATGGTCCTCTGCATAAAGACACATATGTGAAGAGTTGTCACTGTAGTTTACTTTGTTCTCTCAAAAAACTAAATCCTCAAGTAGCAGTTCTCTGTCGAACACGATAAATCCTCAGCAATATATATCATTGTTGAACTCTATTTGTATTTTTTTTCATTTACACACAAAAAACGTTCATATATTTATGAATTTCTAATGTTGCTTTGATTTTTTAACCAATGGTTTGATAGTATTTTCTTAATTAATTTCTAAAATCCATTTATAATTTTTTCTTTAGTTTACTAAGGTTTGTTCATCCATTTATAATCTTATGCTATTTTTGTCTTCTTTAGTTCAGTGTATGATTTTATATCTTTTAAGCATACAAATTTATTCTTTCGATCTTTTTTTTAAATGTTTCATCGTGTGTCCTGTGCAGGAATATTTTTTCTCTAGAGGTTTCTATGCTAACTCCACTACGCATAGCGATGTAGTCAAGGTTTTTGAAGATATGCATAAAACAATTCAGTAATATTTATTTCTTTTTCCATTTTTGTTCTTTCTTCATGTCTATTTCTTTGAGAAAGCTTCTTCCATGTCTCGCCTCCGCCGTCCAAGGTGCTTATATTGCGGGTTAGTAGCAATATATTTGTGTGAAACTTAGGGTCTCTACTATTGCTATACATTCTTGCTTGCTTGAGTAATAACAATGTGAACTTTCAATATAAAACTAATAATTGCTAAGAATTCCACAAGAAGGTATTGTGTAACTGAGATTCCAGCTTTCTAGCATTCTCACCTTTTGTGTTGAATGTCAGGTCTTCAATATTTTGTTTTAATGTCATTGGTTGATATTTAAGTTGTTTCGTTTTGTGCTTTATATTTTTCTAAGGGACCAAGATTATTTCTTTTTTGATTACGTCGCTTGATATATAATAAAATGACTCGGGCAAACTGGTACATTTATGAAGCATGCCAACATTTCATTGGAAATTTTTTCCTTTTCTCCCCTCGTATTATTTACATACTAAAAATAGATAACATTATCCTATAACTCCTCATTTTTGAAAAGAATATGTCTTCTTTCATCAAAGCATGAAAGAGCTTTTTCCTTGAAAACCACATTACTTCACCAATTCTGTGAAAGATCCAACATTTTAGTTGTTCGAATGGATGAGGTATATCTATTGGTTCAAAAGTTCATCTTAGTTGCTGCTATTGGCATTGTATATGATACTATGCTGAAGGAAAACCCCCCAAATTCTTCCATGAGCCATACTTGGAAGCTGCAAAATTACAAAGGAAACAAAGAACATTCATTTAAATGAGGGTCTTAGTCTAATAAGATCCAATGAAATCATTGGTCTGAGTTCGGAATGCTTAAAGCCTCCCCTTTTGTTTGTACATTGCATAAGGTTGACTAAATTTTACATATGTTTAGAGTTTTATTGACTTTTAATTTTAACACCCTTAGATTTCTATGTTTCTGTGGCTTGTGTTTTCAAGATGATATGGACTAACTTCTACTGAATACTTCATTAATCTAATCAAGGCCATATTTTATTTCATTCGTTCATGTTCTGATACATTATTTTATTTTCCAAGTCAAAATTCTAAAATTTAATCAAATACTTAATAAACTATAAAGAATGCCGGAAGTGTAACTAGATTCTTATTGAACTATAAAGTATTTTTCCTTATAAACTCAGTATAGTTGAAAACCTCAGCATACTACTTGATAATTATTAACAATCATTAAACTGCGTAATAAATGACTATCTAAAAATTGAATTTTGTTTGCTTATAGACAAGCTTCAGTGTCCCCTGAATCTATTGCAAAAATAGTAGATTAGGCAAAACTTTTGAGGAATAGCTATAGTTGGTAGCATTTTTGCGGTTTCTGTTGGGTTTGAAATCGAGAGGTTGCAAACCAAATCATTGATAATTCAAATGACATAATATAAATACTAAAAAATATAATATTATTATATGATTTGGCCATTGGCCTACATATGAAATTCTAATATCGAAAAATCATTAAAACTATTAGGGGAAATTTCCCCCTAAATAAGTGTCACGACCCGAACCGAGGCCCTGGCCGCGATAGGCATCTCGAAACTCAAAGTCCCAAGAGACCCCTTAGTATACTATCATAAGCAAAATCTATACATAAATCAAACTGCGGAAGATATAACGGTGTTAATTGGAAACTTGTAATCAAAATTGTGTCAACAAGATATGACAATACAACACTTCAACTTTAGTCTACGAAGCCTCTACTGAATACTAACTGTCTAGGATAGGACAAAGCCCTCGGTTAGACCAGATACTGAAAGACTCAACATATAAATAAATGCCTTCCGAAAGATGGATGGCTCACTAATTCTGTCAAATCCCAAGTGTTCTACTGATGCGATGGACTATGGGACTATACCGCATAACCTAAAATATAAAGGGTCAATACACAGAGGTACTGGTACGTAGAACAAACGAAAAATAAAAAATATTTTTATACAACATAGGTGAGAGAATTTCACAAAAGTATGTCAGCATAAAATAATTGAAAATACATGGCAATAATTTGATGAGCTTCAATACATTTTCTTGTAATCATGACTCAAGTCTTTGTCTTACTTTCGAGCTAGATGGTACACCCTACAAACGTACTTATCCACGGGATATATGGACTCCTACCTTGACTCGACGGCCAAGCCCCCAATTTGAGTTTGCTGCAAGGATTGGGGTCTTTAATTCGTACTACACCATAAGGCCATCGCAAACGTACAATCCATATTATAGGACATCATAAACTCGTATCGGCAAAACAAGATTTCGAGCGTTAAGTTATCTGAACTTGAACCTTCTTCAGGTAACTATCTAACTCTCTTTAAGCTGAATTTTTTTCCTTTAAAACCATGCTTTATGTTTTTCAAACATCCAATACTTATTCCATTAAGAGCATATCATCACCGGGTATCATCATACCTTGACTTGCAAAACATTCATATCATATCAAATCCACAACCCATCTCATTTAAATTGTGTAAATTACTACCAAAAGATTTATCAAATAACAAGAGAGAGTTCTTATTATCAAAATCATATGAAGACTTTGAAAAATACTCTCTTGATAAGACTTTAACAATGTCACAAACTGAACCGAGGCCTTGGCCGTGATGGGCATCTTGAACCATGGAGGCTCGAGAGCCTTTGCCTAACTGACAATCATATACACAATTCATATAATGTAAGGAAATGCAAAAAACATAGCAAAATAGAAACATGACCATTCACTTTTACTTTAATTCCCTAAGTTCTGCTAGAGCTATTCTGTATGGCAGAATAGATATGGGCTAAGTAGCTGGGAGAAGATCGATTCTGAAATCAAATTCCCTTTCAGGAGGAACTCCAGGAAAATTTTTGGGAAACACATCTGGGAATTCACAAGCTATTGACACTGATTCAAGAGTAGGGGTTTGTGATCTAGAATACTGGACCCGAACAAGATGGTAGACATATCCCTTAGCTATTATTTTTCTAGCCCAAAGGTAAGGAACAAGCTAACCCCAAAGTGCTGGAGTATTCCCTCCCCCCCCACTCTAGGATGGGCTTATTCAAAAAATAAAACTGGACAAATCTGTGTCTTAAGTCGACTGAGGCATAGAAGAAATGAAGCTAATCCATGCCAAGAATGACATCAAAATTAGTCATCTCTAATTAGACTAAGTCTGTTGAAGTGATTATCTGAGATATCATAACCAGACAGTTCCTATATACCCACCTGGCTATGATAAATTTACCCATTGAAGTAGAAGCCATACCAGTGACCACATCAGGAGAACTTTTATGATCCTGCCGGGATTGAAGATCATAGAGTCTATTTGGGCGTTTCCCACTGGTGGCACTGGAAGAGGCACCCTGCTGATTTGGGCGATCGATTCGGGAGATAGGACTGAGCTGGGGGATGATTATGCTAACTCTATGAACATACTTGAGGACACTGTCTGACCTTGTGACCTGGATTGCCACATCCGAAATACACATCACTGGTGAAGGCTGCTCTGAATTCACGGTGGGAGACATGTTCGTCCAGAGGATCTGGCTGGATGGGCTGGGGTTTCGACTAGTCCCCCGTTCCTCTTCCTTTAGTCCTCTTTGGAGACATAGTCTATAAATGGAAAAGAAACTTGTATTAGAAGAAGAGTGTAATATAAGCTCATGCTCACTTGCACGACATGAATACTGAAAGAATAGAAACTATTCCTAAAATACCTTGTAGCCTCTTATCCACAAGTGTGGCACATAAATCACTCATGCACATGACTCTACTAAATGGGGCTTTCAGACTTCCAAGGAAACTGTTAAGCCTTAAGCTCTGATATCAAGTTTGTAATGTCCCGAATTTGTACCTCGAATGCTACACCATGCTCATAATCCTAAAGGACCACAAGCTAACCCATGACTGGTACCTGCTGCAATAACTGACTAATATTAAGGTATACATGCAAAAAGTTGGTAAAAAATTGTCCATAAGATTCAATACTATAAATAATACTGCATATTGTATCACAATACCAAAATTGAACATCAATACTGAAAACTGAACAACTGTTTGAAAATACTCGTCTGGAAAGTCTCTAAACTATCTGAACTATGGAGTTGATGGGAAAAGTCCCCAACAAACACTGACTATTGAAAATAATACTGAAATACTGAAAACAACCATGTTCTCGAACTATGAGGACTCACCACTATGCTGACTGCTAAAAATCTAAACTGCTAAGGCTGCTCTAGAGCCCGTGCATCTAAACCTATGATATAAGACGTCATAGTGAAAAAGAAAAGCATGTGTCAGTACTTTGAATATACTTGTATGCTTAGTGAGGTAGGTTGAAATGAATGGGTTGAAATACATGGGTTCATATGCATGAACAATAATATCTGAGTGACATGAGTATGACTGAACAAAAATACATGCATGAATACGTATACTATAACTAAGATCGTGATAATACTGAATACTGAATCTAAATACTAATCGACTGGGGCTGTATTTTTGACAATAGAATGACAATATCTAACAGTCCTGAGTTTGTGGAAGAATACTGAGTTCCATGCTTAGCTAAATGACTATACCTAATAGTCCTAAATCTTTAGAACTGAACTGAGTTCTATTATAAGACTGAGACTGAAACATAGAATATGGGAGGTAATCATCTAACTGATATGACCCTCTCTAAACTGATTAGGGTCCAACTTGTAACACCAATTAGAAGGGTCTCAATACCATGCCACGGGTAGAGACAAGCTGTGAGTTAACCCTCTCTAATAGGAAGCTTTTCCATCAACCCTCACTAGTAGGAAAACTCAGATGGAATGTATCAACCCTCATAGTAACTGGCAAGGAATATATCGCACCCTATACTACCAACGTAGTTATGTAACACAGGTATTGCTACTTAGGGTTAAACCCTCTATTGAAAGGAATGTCCCTATCACTAGGGTTGTTCGGTACTGAATCCTTCTCCCAACTAAACGGATACCAAACTGATTTCTAGTCTGTACTAGACTAGACTGAATAGTTACTGATAGTACTATTTGACTGAATTGAACTGAGTTCACTGATTTTTATGAACTGATGGAATACTACAGAATTTTGTTAACTGAGAAAGTCTACTGAGGTCTGATTTGAGTATTGTGACTGAATTACAAACACTACTGAGATTACTTCGTTACTGACACTGGATGTAAGTAAACAACAAAATTGTCGGGTATTAAATACCCCCATGACTAGATTGCATGAAAATAAAGCATCACATTATCTTACTTAGCATAAGCATACACATTGAATTCATAATACTTCTGTAGAGACATCTTATCAAACTCTTGCATGGTATAACTTGCAAATAAGCTAGCATTACATGATTTCTTTCACTTATTAATTCACATGAACAATTCATCAAGCACTTGATGAGCATACATTTGCACAGAACACAAAATAACAAGTAGACTTCATAATTCAAATCCCCATTGACAATTTCAAGGGTTTTACATAGATCCTTATAATATTACATACATATCAATTAACCTCACATGAAACGTATCATAAAACATGGATTAGTACCCCAATTAGTCATTATAATATGAGCATAATCAAACTCAACATGGAATTCATGAAATCCATAAACTTGAAGTTTAAAAATAGTTTCTTGGACTCCAAGTGTGGAAGGGACCCTTGGATGAACACTTCACACAGCTAAGTTGATGAATTTCTTAAAGTTAATGGTGAGTTCTTGAGTTCTCGATTTGAAATTTGAACACCTAAGGTTCTTGTTCTTGGGAAATTTGTTAAATAATGAATATAATAGCTCTCCAAAGGGTTTAATTTCATGTTTTGAGGGATGAAGGCCATGGGAAAAGACCTAATTAACCCTGAGGATGCGGTCTTTCAATGCCTGTAAACTGCGTCACCAATGCATAGGCCGACGCACTGCATCATTAGTATCAACGCGATAGCTAATGCACAACATTGAGTCTACATCAATTCATTGGAATGTGCACTGAAGCTGGGGAAAAACTATCTTATAGATGCGATGGTCGACGCGATACATGAAGATCGTGTCGAACCACTACTTTGGGCACTCAAACATAGTTTAAACGAGGTCCAAAAAATCTAAAACTTATCCAAAAATCTCCACTGACATTCGAGATCATGAATTGACTCAAATATCAACATTTAAAGGACGTAAATGTCATGAAATAAGATTTCCAACTTTCAAAGGCTAAAATGGCATTAAGTCTGAATACTTAATATATTCTAAGTATGGGACCCCTAACAATCTCAAAGGACTGATTTAAGCTAGAAAATTTTGCGGGGTCTTACAGGTGATTCTTTATATAGTGTAGAGTATAGGGTCCTATAGTTTATATTAGCACCTCTTTTCTCTGAGTTAGACTTCAACCAAGAAGTATTTTATTACGGGACATAAATTCTTGTGGTTAGATGTGTTACGGGAGAATTGTGAGTTGGAAATGATGAAGTATGTTGATTAGTGTTGGGGTATAGACAAGTAGCGTCACCAAGTTTAAGTCTTTTTGTTATGCCTTGTAAGATAAAGAGTGCTAACATTCTTATGTCCCACGTGAATCTTATCTTATGTCTTGTACCAATCTTAATCAGGTCGAGGACTCTTAGGAAAATTCATGTATTACAACATTTTGATCACGTTCCATAAAACACATGCCAAGATCATGTCGATGTTAAGTTTTGTTATCTCAGGTTTCGTGTTTACCCATTTCCCTAGAAATTATCATGAAGATCATGTGATGCCTTTACATATTTTTGTTGAGGAAAAAAATGTTCAAATCAATATTACATTATTTATCTAAACTTTATAGCTTCAAGAAGTCCATACCCATCATTCGGGGATGAATGGTCCAAAGGGGGAAATAATGTAACATCCCGTACTTTCGGGCTAGAATTTAACCCGTCGTTCCTACGCATATAGATCTACAATAAATTATTCCTTGTTAATATATTTGTAGTGATAACTCCTATAGTGTGGGCAAACCTTTGAATATGAATTGAGGTCACCAAAATCCCCTAACTCAAAGACGAGTTGAATGTTTTCCTATCCATTGAGTTTTAGTGGCATCTAAACTTGGGGGTCAAATTCCATTGACCATAACATTTTTAATATATCGAGTTAGGGGTCCTACTATATATCAAATGAAATATATTTGAAGTATCTTTCCAATGATATCGATTTCCCTTAAATCTGATACCCGATCAAAAAGTTAAGACTTTACAAAGTGGAGCGCATCGCCTAGCAATCTCCTAAGGCTACTGGAATTGTTGTGCCATGGGTAATGCATCGCTCATCCCATTTTGGGCGATGGAAAATGTGATGCCAAATATATTTTTGTTGATGGACAATGTGTGGCACTTCCTAGCTTAGGTAATAGGCAATGCGTCGCATGCCCTATGGCCCAAGGGCGTAAAAACGTCATTTTTAAGTCATTTTAAGGGTAATCAAGTCTTTCTACAATCCAAAACCATCCCTAATTATCCTTAAATGAAATTAGGATTATTAATAATTTTTTAACTTTCTTAATATCTCTAATTCATCTTCCAAGACCACCACAACAGAAAAACAACTTAGGGGTAAACATTCAAGCTCAAGGGATCAACTTTTCTGTGAATTCTTCATCCAATAAGATACGTAGGGATGTCCTAAAAACTCTATGAGTATAAGCTATAATTTTATCAATATTTTGAAAGTATTTTATGATGTATATAACAAGGGTTTGAACAAACATTTTGAGTATCCAAATCATGACACCCTTTTCAATGAAAGACATATTGTTTTGGTCTTGAGGCCTCCCCATAAAAATTGATTTTTACTCGTGTATATGTAGGTATGTGTTTTAAGTTTTGCAAAGATTAAATCGAGAGCATGAATAAAAAAACCCCTCTCTTGTTATAATACCCCTTGATTTCACATGTGGTGGGTTGTTCAAATGCATATTTTGAAGCGTGAGATAAGTGTTTTACTATTATTTTGAACTTAATATTGATTATGAATTGAAGAAAGGGTGTTTTATTGTTTATAAATTTAAAGTGATAATTGAAAGATATTGCATGGTTTGTTACATGATACTTGATCACCACGTGTTTGTGAATTGAAATTGAGGATCTTTGCCTACGCTTTCATAAGTTTCACTATAGCTCATATATTGTTAGAATAGTTTGGTGTTCTGATCACAAGGTTTTGAAAGAGAAGACTATAACATGATAATGTATGGCTTAGAGATACGACTTGCAAGTATTGGTATGATGATACCAAAACAGATAATGCTATAACAGACTTAGAACAAATAGAAGTTAATTTTATTCAGATTTTAAGAATTTGAGTTCTTAAATATGCATGTTCAAAAAAGGTTAAAAATGGGCTTAAGAGATGTTAGGTGGTCACTGAAAGAAGGCACGAGTTCAGATAACTCATTGCCCAGAACCGTGTTTTGACGATATGGGTAATTTTCTCCCCAAGAGGGATTATATGCTGGCCTAGTGCCCTGTTGCATATCAGACTCAAAAACTCCAACTCTTGTGAAAAACATGGGTTGGGGGCTTACCCACCGAGTCAATGGAAGATTCCACATAGCCCATGGAATATCAGACTTGTAGGGTGTACCACCTAGCTCAGAATTAAGTCAAAGATGTAGAGTTGATTTGCAGAATTATTTTTAAAGGCTTATTTACTAAGCCGATGGATTTTCAAATTGTTTATGATGATGTATTTTTTTTTCATAAAATGCTCTCACTTAAGTTATTTATTAAAGTACTTTATTTTTTATTTCCCTGTGTACCAGTACATGATCTGTATTAACCCTCTATATTACAGGATCTGAGGCACAGCCCCAGGATCCCGCTAAGCAGTAGGTTGAATTCTGTCAGAGGTTGCAGATTGGTGAGCCTCCTTTATTTCCAAAGGCCTATTCTCAAACATTGTTAGTTTAATTAATTTGTAGTTCACCTGGGGGCTTTGACCCAGAGTTCAGTTAGTAGAGAATTCCCAGACTAGAGTCAAGTACTTTGAATGTTATGAACTTCATTTTGTATTGTCCAGTTGAATTTAAAAGCGCCATGTTTCCATTTATTAATCTTCCGAATTTCTTTACATTGTATAAACGTTGTGTATGATTACAAGATAGAATAGGGGTGCTCCGGCCTTCACAGTTTGGGATGTCCATCACGGCCAAGGCCTCGATTTACGTCGTACCACCTCAGCATAAGACCCATTATGAACATTCCCTATCATAAAACCATGATAATGAGCCTCTAGTTTATCCACATATCGTCTCACTTTCTCTCTCAGGTCTACAACCAAAAATGGAACACACCTGGTCATATGAGAGTATTCTACGATGCCGAGAACAAATACAAACACTAAAGAAACAATAAAATTGACAAATGGAAAGTAAAAGGATTAAAAGAATATATAATAGAAAGATAGACACAATAAGATATCTAAAGGACACCTAAAGGGTGTATCAAGTCCAAATACCTCCCTTATTTATTACCTACGAGCACTTAGCTCTTACTTTGACCGAATGGGGTATCGAGTCTCTTTTAAAACCACTGTTTCTAGAGAAGATTAAACTTTGGCTTTTCCAATCACTCAACAAACCCAATAGAGTTTTCATGAATTCATCATCATCATTATAAAAATTTTAACTAAAATAAGCCTAGATACCAAGTGTTTATAGTTTGGCTAAGTATTACATAATTAGGGCCTAAAAGAGACCAAAATGTGAGAAAAGGCCGATAGGGGTTGTTTGGACCAACTCTTGAAATGCTAGAACGAATCAAAAGCAGATCCAAATCGCCTTGGATACATGGCACTTCCAAGGGGCTTTCGAGCCCCGTTGCACTTCTTCGACATCGTCAAAGTCCTTTGACCATCTTTAATGGTATTCTTCATCCTTGTGGAATCTTTTAAAAGCACTAAGGAGTCATCAAGCACCTCGAGCATCATACATATCTCAATTATTTTAGATGTTGCAGCGTCAAACATTGGTGGCTTAAGATATATGAAATTCTTAAGATCCTTAGGTTTCCCCACAACTGCAATTGATTGATCAACTTGTTAGGTGACTGAGTAGCCACAACATTTAACTGAACATGTGTCTGTGTCTGTGAATTATCCTGAGGAGCTGGAACTCGACCATTATTGGGATCCAATACCTCAATTACATTTAAAAATCTTACCATTAAGTCTATAAGCAATCCCACAGTAGGTACAGTAACTGGCACTACAGCTGGATCCTACGGATCCACTTGATCCCACACTTGCTCAGAAGAAACAACATTGGGTTGGCCTCTATTTCTAACTTTAGGCTAAGGATCAGTCTGTGTCCTATTGTGAGTCCTAGTTGGATGAGACCCAACTCAACCACCTCCACGGGTAGAATCTTATCCCGCACCATGCATGGCAAGTGCATTAGGTTGACTAGCGAAGGAAGAACCACATCTCTTAACCATCCACAAAATAATATTTAAGGGTCAGACTTAATTCAACTAAATGCACAAATAATGAATGAAATGGGAAAACTTCCTAGAAGTTCTGTAACCTCAGTTCAGAAGTATGGGCACCTACAAACCCATGAACAAAAACCTACTAAACACTGCTCCATGACACGAGATCTATTGCCTAGCCTCTGACACCAACTTTGTCACATCCCAAAAATAACCCCGAGGCATGACTGGCTCCTACTAACACCACTTGTCGGGAGAACCAATTCTCTATACATTCACAATGCCTATAAAAACTGAGATAAAACCATATGCAACTCCAAATTCATGAAATAATCCTTAACACAAAGTAACTGACCAACAAGATATCGTTTAACAATTTATCAAAACAAAGATAGCTTAGATATAAATTTTCAGCCCAAATACCACACTAAGACCATTGGAGAATCTAAAAAAAGTTACATGAGTTCAACTTTTAGGCATGGAAACCCAAAGAAAAGAAATATAATATAAAAATAGTTAAAGCTAGATGACAGCCTTCACGAACAATGAGAAGACTCACCTCAGGAATGGAATCCATACGTTAAGACCGCCAGCCACTAGTCTCCCTACGCAACCGTATCTACAGACATGCTAGTAAGGAGTGAGTTCTCTCTCCCTCTCTATGTATATATATATATATATACATATATATATATATAAACATCTATAACCTAGTACAATACTCGACTCACTACTTTAATACCCCTGGAACAAGTGATAGAAAATACAAGGCACAACAAAATACATAAATAATATGCACATTATATCTCTTATATGGTAATGCTTAATAAGATCCAAATGGAAGTTCAAAAGGACACTATGTACAACAAAAACAACAATCCCAGTGTGTTCCCACAAAGTGGGGTCTGGGAGGGTAAGATGTACGCAGTCCATACCGCTACCTCTGAAGAAGTAGAGAGGCTGTTTCCAATAGACCCCCGACTCAAGATAAAGAATAAGAGACAAGGAGATGAAATACATAACCAAAAAGGTGTAAGGAATACTAAAAAGTAAATCAGAGCAATACAAAAATATGAGAGATACGGAAACACGAAGTGCGCAGATAGCAACTGAGAAAATATGAAAGGGACCCCACGTATAAGCAACGCATATTTGCCGCCATAGACACCTATAGACACAGACCTAAGGTTACTAACCCGGCTACACAAGATCTCTCCTGATGGCTTGCTACAACTGATATCCTCCCACTAGAGTGCTACCCTTATCCGCGACCTCCATACCTTCCTACTTAGGGTCATGTCCTTAATAAGCTATAGATGCTCTATGTCATGTCAGATCACCTCCCTCCAGTATTTCTTCAAACTACCTCTACGCCTCCTGAAGCTATCCAATGCTAGTCTCTTATACTTACGCACTAGGGCATCCACGTCCCTCCTCATCACATGTCTAAACCATCTTAGCCTTCCTTCCTGCATCTTTCCTTAATCGATGCCACTTCTATCTTCTCCTGAATAATCTCATTCCTAATCCTATACCCTCTAGTAAGCCCATATATCTAACGTAATATCCTCATTTCCGCCACCCTCACATTTTGGATATGGGAATTCTTGACTGGATAACACTCCACGCCATACAACATGGCCGGATAGAATGCCACTCTATAAAATTTTCCTTTAATAAGGGGCACTTTCTTATCACATAGCACCCCCGAGGTGAGCCTCCACTTCATCCAACCTTCTCCAATACGATTAGTGACATCCTCATAAATCTCACCATTTCCTTGACCAAAAAACCCAGATACTTAAAACTATCCCTCTTATAAATATCTTGGGATTCCAACCTCACCGTCACATCGTCCTCCTGCCTCAAGTCACTAAACTTCCATTCCAAATACTCCATCTTGGACCTACTCAACCTGAACCCCTTCGACTCAAGGTTTTGCCTCCAAACCTCCAATTAGTCATTCACGCCCCCTCCCCGCCCGTATCTCATCAATCAGCACTACATCATTCACAAATAGCATACACCAAGGAACCTCACCTTGAGTACTCCATATCAACGCGTTCATCACCAATGCATATAGGAATGAACTAAGAGTCGATCTCTGATATACCCCTATCTCGATTGGAAAACGGTTCGAGTCTCCTCCCGCCGTCCTCACCCTGGTCTTTCCTCCACCGTACATGTCCTTAATAAATCTGGTGTACATCACCAGGACCCCCCTCACCTCCAAACACCTCTAAAGAACCTTTCTTAGGACTTTATCATACGCCTTTTCTAGGTTAATGAACACCAACTGTAAGTCCTTTTTCATTTTTCTATACTACTCCACCAATCTCCTCACCAAATGGATTGCCTCTGTCATTGAACGACCAGGCATAAATCCAAACTGGTTCCCCAAATCACACACAAACCTCCTCAATCTTCGCTTAACCACTCTCTTCCAAATCTTTATAGTACGACTCAATAACTTAATACCCCTGTAGTTGTTGCAACTTTAAATTTCACCCTTCTTTTCATAGAGCGGAATCATCTTACTCTATCTCCGAGCCTCAGGCATTCTCGCAGTCTTAAAATTACCATTAAGCAAATCTGTCAACCACCTAAGCCCTGCCCCGCCCGCATAGTTCTAATCCTCCAGAATCTCATTTGGCCCTATTACCCTACCCCTCTACATCTTATGAATAGATTTTTTGATGTCCTCTACCTTAAAATGACTACAGTATCTAAAATCATGGCTCTTTTCCAAATACTCTAGCTCTCCTATCTTAATGCCTCTGTCCTCTTCCTCATTGAAAATTTTATGAAAGTAGTCCTACCATCTCTTCTTAATGTGAGCATCCTCCACTAGAACACTACCATCCTTTCATTTAATATACTTCACTTGATCTAGGTCACGACCCTTCTACTTTCTAACTTTTGCAAGCCTATACAACCTCTTATCCCCTCTTTTCTCCTCTAACCCAGCATATAAATGCTCAAATTCTGCTGACTTGGCAGTCGTAACTGCCAACTTAGCCTCCCTCCTTGCTACCTTGTATACGCTCAAAAGGCCACTATGTATCTCAACTAAATCAACTCTCACATCTTGTCATAAACGATAGTGAAGGTGATCATCCTAGCACCCCGACAAGTCCACAATAGCATATATAATCGCTAAAAGTCTACTATACCAGCATGTACAAGCCCCTAATATATTATGACAACTATGTATGCCCCTAGAGACTATAACAGAAGCGAAGAAAATATATTCAATGTCCCAATGTCACCTCACATATTACCATTATGTAATTCTCATTACACTCTATAAAATACATATTCACAGCTAGTCAAAGACCACCGATTCTACCATGCCCACACTTGTCTCAACACATGAACTAGGTAGAAAAAATACATTTTTTAAATTAGGTTTGGAAAGCAAGTATCAAAGCTTAAAGTCTCTCTTACCTCGCTAATGAAAAATTACCCAACTTTGCAATGTGTAGGACATCAACTAAAAATCACCAATAGGATTAATCTAAAAAAATATTAAATAACAATATCAATTATGCTATTTGGGGTCAAGTTTCAATATCCCTAACTTTTAAACTTAAAGTTAAACCTTAATATCTCACACCTTAACTCATGAATTTAAGATAAAAACTGTCACTGTCCAACCTAACTTCTCAATTACAATCTTATATAAATTAATTACCTAACCATATGATCTCATTAGCACAAGCATTATAAAAACCTCTTTGCTGCACATCCAAACTCCTCTTATACAGAAAATGTGCATCTTGTGAAATACATACTCTTATATTTTCTTTCACGTACATTCAATTAACATGGTATAGATCAATTAATGTCAAGAAACAATTAGAAGTCTCACAAAACTAATATGATCCCTCTTCTCTCTCTGTCTCATTATCAATGTTACCACACATATTTACTGTAAAAAGGGTTGGGATGATGGTGTTATGCAGCAAATGGTTTAGTAAAAAATCTTCATCATCTTCCCATTAGGTCTACTAACCATTACTACATCATTGGTCCATTTTAAGCCACAATTACTTATACTAATACGGGAGTACACAATAACAATAAGATTTCATACTTGACTATGAACACGCTTTTATACGAGCTTTCTATCACCATATACGAACAAGCAAAATCACTCTTCAAGGCTGCTTTTTCCAGTTCAAAATAAAAATAGTAACTAAACAATTGCTCGATTGGTTTTCTGCCCCTTTTTTCCCTATGCAGCTTGCTACTCCAAATAATGGGATCAGAAATAGCCCTTGTCTTCTACTTATACTATTTTTAAACGTGAAATTGAAAAAGGGAAAAGGTCATGCTTTTGGCTTATTCCTTTTAATTCCCTTAATTAATATTAATAATTGGTCAAAATTATCAATTAGCCCTTCATTAAAACAATAAGTTGGGCTATTAGAGTTTAGAAGTGGTTTCTAAAGCTACTTCATGTAGTACATCAGTAGAGAGATTTAGTATAATACTATACCTTGCGTTTTTATCAAGGCTATCAAACTCCTTGTCCGTTATTTTTCTAAATTTTCTTGTTTTCTTGCAGTGTCATATCCTATAATATAATGCCCCGGGGGTTTGGATGTCCCTTTTGAGCGAGAAATGAGCCTACGTGACCCCTGCATTGGGGAAGCATTTCAAAGTGTTGGGGAATGTTTAGGATAAGGATGTGTTCCATGCGTCGCACAGGGGAGGCCATGCCATGGCCCCCACATTGCACTACACTGTGCAAGAGTTTGCTGGACCACCCTTGCGAAAGGCTATGCTCCGCAAGGGGAGGCCCCGTAATGACCCTACACTACATGGGAGAGGGTCACGCGATGGGGTGCGCACCACACCCCTTGTTGTACATAATGGGATTTCATTTAAATGCTATTCTAAGGGAAATTGTGTCTTTTACTCCATGAAAATTGTTCCCCATCCATACTAAACATTCCTAAGTCCCCAAATATGACATTCTTCTATCATAAATTCATTATACTTTTTCCTATAACACTTAGAATCAATAGAAGCTAGGTTCCAAGTTCAAGGCTTGAATCTCTAACTTTCCTCGAGATTTTCATTAAAAAAGTATGTCTAAATACCCCCTACTTCAAACTACTCATACAAGGTATTTATCTCAAGTTATTAGTATTTTCTAGATGATGGATTAAAACTAGAATTGAGGATTTTATTTGAAAGATTAATATAAACTTTTCCTTTTCTTTATAAATGATTTTTAAATCTTTGTTTAGGGTTTTGAAACTAGAATGACTATTTGAAAATGATGAATCCTTGTGTCTTGAACTTGAATGTTAAATATGTGAATATCAAGCCATGTTTATAAAGTCTCTTGAAAGCTCTGAGTTTAACAAGAAATATAAATGACTTTTCCAATATATGGAGCTTCGTAACCAGCCATGGAAGAAACATAGAGGCACGGTTCATGGAATGCACGACCTAGATTTCATGGGAAATGAACACAACAAAGTAAGATATGAATTCGGGTATGAGCTATAGGGGTATCTTAGTTATATGAATTGGGTTCACAAGGCATGAATGACATGATGAAGAGTTGGAAATACACCCCATTCGATCTGTAGTTACATAACATGAATTAGGGGTGCATTAGACACAGAAATATGGGTATTTTTACCTGTAATAATGGTAGCATTAGATATTAGCAACACCTTTTGAACCTACCTTCCCCCCTGAATAGTACACTTCATTATTTCCAAAGTACAATCCTCACATGGGTACATACAAGTACTAAAGTATTATTCTAACATATGTTTACCATGTCCAAGCCTACTTAGAGGTACAAGGTGCCATGCCTAAAATACTCATGCCCATCTAAACTTCAGGATCCTATATTATATTTCCCTTTAGGAACCTTCATATGTATTGTTAACTTGCTCTTAGGTTTGTTCTAAAACTCAACAAGGTTTCTCTTGCATCTATAATTATACCCATGGACACTACTTTTTCCCATCATGAAAACCACCATCCTTGAACTCTAATTAAAAAGTCAAAATATCATAGTGTATTTATTCAATTGGTATCAAAGTGATATCCAAGCTCATGACTATACCAACTTCATGGTTTCTTCCCAGGTAATACTATATAAAAAGAAACATCTTCTCCATGTACCCTAGAACCTCTATGAACTACAATTTTATGTACTCCTATATGGGGACACCCCATATGAATTCATCTAACTATTACATATCGCTAATCCTCATCTCGCACTTCATCCATGCTATCGTGACCTTGCTAATAAATATTTGACCTGGGAATAAAGCATAGTAGGCATGATTATTTCATGTGTCAAATATATAAAGCCTGAACAGAGAGTCATTTTGGGCAGTCATGACATAGAAAAAGATAGGAATATATCATAAACTATGGTTTCTTAGGGGTGAACCTAACGTAAAACATAGATTTTTGGCTCAGGAAGAACGTAGTGTAGAACCTGGTTAACTAGAACCCTAGGTAATACTGGGATAGCGGTGTGAAGTTATTGTTTCCTATTCTAGGGTTAAAACATGGACATTAGTTTAAGAATAAAATTTGGATCTTAGCCATAGCATAAGACATGTATAGAGTGTCTTCTTGGATGAAGTCTTTAAATATGATAGAATAAGAATGAATGATAATGAATCACATCATTTCTCATTTCTAAAAAAACTTACTATCTGCATCTCATGAACAAATTTTGTTCTTTTCCCTATCATCTCTGTGCGGACCTATTCTCAAATCTAAGCTATCATTACCTTACTCCCTTGAATACTATATCTTTAGGTACACAACTCTTACTAGGAATTCATCCTGAGATACTTCTCTTAACATTCTCTAAACTTTGCAGCAATCATTTTATATTTTATGCTCTTATTGGAATAAATGACCACTTCATCTATACCTGATCTTCCATTCTTAGTCTACTAACATCACACCTCTAAATTCTTATCCACCCACTAACTATTGCATTGAAAGTTCATTACAAAATAGTGGATCTAAAATATCGCACCATCTATCTCATTGTATCCTACAAGTACCTTCTCCTTCACAACATTATTACTACTACCTATTGACATAATGACATACCATGATAAACTTCTTCCCTAGAACATGTATATCCAAGTCATATAGACCAACCATTTTACTTCTACAAACTACAATAAAATTTGCAAGTCTTGCTATACCCTAGAAAACACTAGAGGACATACCATACCATTACTCACTAATTGGATACAAGACTCTAGCTATATACTTTGATTAATTTACTATCTCCGCTTTCAGGCCACTACACTTCTGAATTCATATTTCCAGCTCTAAAATTCATTCTACTACTTATGACTTACAATCCCTAAAATCACATCATCTCTTGGGTGGCAACACTATTCAAGAGTCTAGACTCACCCATCCCCCCTTAAGGGTGTCACCTTAAATAAGTTTATGGAAAGAGTCTGGGAGAACAATCTTAATATGGAAAGTACAATTTATATGAACAAGTGTGTATATTTTTTTTTGAATTGGTAGACTCCAGTACACTAATGGGCTGCTCAAAAGCCCTTGTGTAGTCGGTTAGATTTCTTTTGGCTCTATTGGAGAGAACCTCATTGATAGGAATATAAGTTTCACAACTCCAACCACCTTAAATATGAGGAGTAGATAGTGAAATTTGAGAAATGCACAAATCCGAGTAAGTATATCTTTTATTATTGCACCGCTATATTGCACGATCTAGAGTATGAAAGAAAAAAAACATCTCCTAAATGCCTCGTAGCCTCCTCACTATAAGTGTAGAATGCTTCACACCCATAAAAACAACTCTACTAGACACGGCTTCACAGACACACTAGGACACTTGAACTCTAGGCTCTGATACAAAGTTTGTCACACCCCGAGCCAAGGCCCTAGACGTGGCACGCACTCAATACTATTGCTAGCATGAGCGAACGTTCTGGCATGTCACATGAGCATACACCTAACATAATGAATAGAGAGAAAGAAATATAAAATAAGTTGTCTTAAAGGAGAAAGTTTTTCATCAATGTTCTTTAATATCATATAACGACTGGTGATACAATAGTCATGATTAATATGAATAAAAATTACAAGATCTTTGTGACCACTAAACCAGTCTTTGAAGCCTCTACTGACTAACTATATCTATCATAAAAAGGCCCCGGCATACCCTAATACTAAAAGGAACATAGAGAGATTTTCATATCTAAATTTGCCCTGGGTAGAAAGAAGGCTCACTAATTGCAGAAGATAATATTCCTAATGAGGCGCCTGTGGATTTGAGGTCCAGAACCTACACCATGAAATGATGTAGCACCAAAGATAATCAATAGGTGGAATGTATTTGTATGTAAAACCACTTCAGGAGGGTAGTATATCAAGAGATTAAAAATGACAATAAAATTCAAATATAAGTGAAGGAATCTGGAAAGGAAAAAGAATATAAAATAAATTTATAATTGACCAATTAAAGTAGATTTAAATTCCTTTGGTTATTTGTGGGAGAAAGTAGTGAACTTTCATAAACCACCATGTGAGCGCATGGAGTCTGATTTCGGCCTGATCAGCTAAGTCGTTCTATACCTTGTCGAGCACAAGATGTGACGTGACATAATTTGCTAGAAAGTATCCATGGTTAGCCCTTTTTTGGGACACATGAAATAAAAGAGAGTATCCGACTTGTAGAATGATCTCTATCCTATGTCAGCAAATATAGTTTTGGACATTTGTTGTTTAAACCTATTCCTTCATGGTCATCTAACTTACTCCCTTAAGCTCATGATGTAATGTGTTTATCTTCTTTGTTCTTGATCAAAATATTTAATATTCATAGTTTAGCCTTTTTAGGCTCATATTCATAGTTTAGCCCTTTTAGGCTAACGTATATAATTTGGCCATTTTTAGGCACAACGTCATAGATTTGCCACCGTAGGGCTTATTCCTGAGAATTTTAATATTAGGTTCACAAATCATGGGTTATTATCATTCCATAACATGTTTGGGGTGTCACTAGAGGTAAATGTCATCATACTTTATGTCATCGCTCATTGTCTGTCTTTTATAGAATTTAGAGGAATTATGGAGTAATTTGAAGTATTCTTGTTGAGGGTGAATCATATGATATCAACAGTGTTGAAATTCATGTTATTATTCTATAGAAAAATAATTAAAAATTTAGCCCTTTTAGTTATGAGGAAATGAAAGGAGTTGGTTAGGGATTACAAAAAGTCAATCATTTATGAAATGTTCAATTGGGGTTAATTCAAGAAAATATTATAGTATTCATGGTTCATATAAAAATAATGGAGGATTCAAGTTGGGATTGTACAATAACTTTATGTTGCAATAAAAAAAGAAGAGTAGTTCAAGGTTAAGATCTTAAAAATCATCACAAAATTCATCATTTATGAAGTTCATACACTAGGATTTCAATAGAATTTAATATCGTTCATGCTATAATTCAAATCATTATACAAAATAACCACAAGATTCATGATTTTCACAAATATAATGAGTTTCATAATTTTTCGGATTCAAGAGGATCTCATTAATATATATGGGTTAGTGAAATTCATTAAGCTTTTTGGAATATTCATGAAGTTGAAAGTGTCACAACCCGAACTAGGGCCTGGCTGTGATGGAAATCCCAAACCATGAAGGGTCGGACGTCCTACTCTATTTGGTAGTCATGCATAACATTCATATAATAAAAGAAAATGCATAATTTTTAGCTAATATAGAAACATGATCATACTCTTGATTAAGTTTAACAATAAGGAATGAAATCCAAAATCAACTAAACAACATCTGGAACAGTCAGCGAAATCTCTACTACATAAAAATCTGACAACTATCTGAAAACTATGACAAGGCCCCAGGCTCTAATGGTTTTAGGCCCTTGTAGTTTTTATGATAAACCCGATGTACCTTAAATTATAAGATCTGAAATGCGGAACCTAGATCTTGATAGATGAAACCCGGATCTTGATTTGTTTCTTAGAGATCTTGAACTTAAGGCTTGATTTTCTTGAATTTCTTGTTCTTGAAGAAAACCCTAATTTGATCTTATTTTGAGAGTGAAGAGGAAGTTTTTGATGTTGTAAAACTGATAATGTTGATTAATAATGCTTAAGGGGTGATTTAATTCGTGTGAATGTTTTTGGAGTGAGGGAAAGACAAAAATACCCCTAAGGAACCCAAAAAAAAATTGCATAATTAAATCAGTTGACAACCAGGGTTGATGGGCCGTTACTCAGGTGATAAGTCATCACCCAGGTCATCAATTTTGGGCTGTTTTTTACAATTCACAGCCTTAGGCTGATGACCAGGTCTGACGGGCTGTCATATAGCTGATAAGTTGTCAGCCTCGTCGTCACGTTTTGGCAGACAAACACTTTGAAGTAAAATATGAATAATTTTCTACTCTAATACCGGATTAAAGAGAAACCAGTGGCGATGGAAAGTGGACTCAAAGACTTTTCATTTGATATATAGTAGGACACCTAGTTCGTCATATACAAGGAGTTGTGGTAGATTGAATTTGATCCAATTTTTGACGCTCACTAAACTTGAACGATAGGCAAGCTTTCAACTAGTCCTTAAGTTAAGTGACCTATATGATCTCAATTCATGCTCAAATAGGTTCCCACACTACAAAATTATTTATCATGCAAAATTTGAATAGGATTTAAGGCTTTTGGATCATCTACACATAGAAATGATGATTTTCGTTCTAGCCCAAAATGCGGAGTGTTAATTATCTTCCCCTTGGGATCATTTGTCCCCGAATGATGGGTAGGAATGTTGAAGATTAAAGGTATAAAATAACGCAGACATGATGTGTCTTCTAAGAATGGAAATAACTAGTCTGAAACATTTAAATTTCTATCATGAAACTAAATTCTACATTGATTTGACTTTACTTGCTTTAAAGAGCTGATTCATGCTGAGAATTTTGGATTCCCTTGAAGTGTTCATGATCCAATATATATATTGAATTGAGAAGTGATAACTTTGGAAAGTACAAATCATGAGGTAAAAAGACTTAGACTATACCAGGGTATTACACTGTCTGAGCTAAAATACCTGGAAAAATTTAAGATTATGCGCTGGACTCTTATGAACTGAGTCGTGACTAAATAGCTGAATCTAAAACATGATGCTTGGACTGAACTGGATTCGCAATTTACATGTATGGAATAGATTATCACTTGGGGATGGTCATATACATGAGACTCGAATAGTAGGACTGGGTGAAAAGGTGGAAAACCACAGTAACTTGTCTACCTGACTGTTAAACTGAATTGCTGGCTATACAGACTGAATTATACTTGGAAACTTACGCTTAACTGGAGTATCTCTTCAATACTCTTTCTAAGGAAGTTCTAGTAACATTAGGGAGCAAAAAAATCTTGGGCATAATCTACACCAGAGATTTGACAAAGGAATCACAACATTTATACTACTCTATAGCATGGGATATAGACATATAACACATAAACTAGGGTAGAATTACTAGGCCTTAGGCAATGCAACTTCTTACTTTCTAGCTTAGCACACTTCCCGAATACTCCCTTAACTATACTACTATTCGGGTGGAAATATTGTTCTAACATTCTGATACACATCATTCCCCTTTTTAGGCATGACATTAGCAACATAAACTTTTAAAAGGACTGAATATATTTAATACTGTAGGCTATAAAGCAAGATCTCAATA
>NC_061121.1:215291511-215292982 GCF_002878395.1 Capsicum annuum
GCATTTGTGCTATGGTTCTTTCTCTTATGTTACACCATAGGTTCAGAGGCACGTGTTCCAGAGCAGCAGTAGCATTATAGATTTCAGTTGTCAGAATTAGCAATGTCATTCTCTGAGGACATGATTACTACTTTATTACTTTAGTATTTTATTTAGGCTTTTAGTAGTCGGGAGTTAGTTAGGGATATGTCCCATCAACTCCTTATTCAGGTTATTCAGGCATTATTATTATTCAGATTATGTTCAGTATTGAACCTTATGGCCTTTTAATTCATGTTTTTAAATTTATATTTATATATTATGCAGTGTACAGGTACAAATATCAGTCATGGGTTAGCTTGTGGTCCCTAGAGGTCATGAGCAGCGTGTAGCATTCCAGTTCAGAAAATTAGGGCGTTACAGGGGTCAATACAGATGTACTGGTACACAGAGAAAATCCAAAATAATCATTTATAGTTTACATATTTGAGAGAAATTTAAAGAAGTTCATAAACATATCATATAGTAAGAAATCACATGGATATTTTAAAAAACTCTGTGAAAGCATCTAAAATCTGTGATATTCTTTGTCTCACTTCTGCACTAGGTGGTGTACCCTATAATCTATAATTCGATGGGCTATATAGGATCTACCACTAACTCAGCAGCAAAGCCGACAACCCAAGTGTGCCGCAAGGGTCGGGGTCTCTGAATGTAATACGCCATATTTTTCTAAGCTAGGAAGTGAATAAGTATTCCTATGTATGAAATCTCCTATCCTAGGATTCATACTTGAGTACATGACTTAAAATGAATATCCTAGTGATATTATAGCTTATTTTGTATTAATCATGTTCATATGAGTCACTCAAGGTAATACAAGCTAAGAGTTTTTGAATCCATCAAGTTTTAGTGTTCGATTTTGCAAGGGTCATCTTTGAATGAGTATAACTCGATGTTAATATGATATTTAGGCTGATTTAGACCAAAAAAATTGTAGATAATCAAATTATCTTTCCAACGATACCAATTTCATCTTAATCCAATACCCGAGCAAAAAGTAATGCCCATTTTCGTGAGAGCAGTAAGCATAGGTGATTGGTTAGGCGCTGCCCAACCCAAGCATAGGCGATCACTTGGGCACCACCTATGTAAATTCCAGGTGTCAAAAACACTCCGTATTGAGTTATTTTAAAGGTAATTAAGTCTTTAAATACTCCTTACACATCCCTAAACTTAACCTTACGCAATATATATCTTCTAAACATACTGCAACCCTATTTTCAGCTCAAAGCTCATCATCCAAGAGCCCTAAAGGAGAAAAACAAATAGGGTTTCCTAATTAAGCTTGAAGATCCGATTTCAAGGTAATTCCTCCGTCAATCATCAATAATCTTCCTTCTAAGGTTTGCGTTGTGTTCATCCACAGATCCCTTTCGTCCGTGGAGTTCAAGAATCAATCTTTAAAATAGAAAAGCTTGGTTGATTGTGG
>NC_061121.1:215293082-215308209 GCF_002878395.1 Capsicum annuum
TTGTGGTGATATGATCATACCCATGTTGATGCTAGTTTGTTTTCCTCTTTTTCATTATAAAGTATGATTTCTATATTATTGGGTGTTGATGATCATGTTGTTGATATTGGGTGATTCCCAAGATGGAATCTTTATATGTTTTTGTGAATTCATGATATCATATGAGTTGGAAACATGTAAATTTGGTTATTCATGATGTATAATTTGGTGATTTCACCTATGCTTAAGATTTGTATGTAAGGTGTTTGGTAAAATGCCTAAGGAACTAGAAACCATGCAACATAGCTAAATTATGACTAAGTGAAGGATTCATGATATGCCCTTACGTTCCAATGACTTCTATGTTGTTAATGTGCCTGGTAAATGTTGTTGGAATACTCATGAACTATTCTTATGAGATCATGCTATGTTTACTTGCAAATCCTACTTATGAACAAGATGTATGATAACCATGCAATCCACATGAACTTCCATGTTATTAGTATGTGTTGCCAATATGATTGTGCAATGAACATGATACTAAGATTGTGCAAGTACTTCCATGTGATATGAAATCCTTTCCATGTAATATATTGTTGATAACCATGCTTAGTATGAGATCCCTACTGATGATATTATAAATAAGTCAGTCATGTGTGTCAGTTTCCTTCCATCGAGTCCCGGGGTTAGTTGTACCCCAAAACTATAGCTGTGAGCCAAGATCCATGTCATGTTTCATGATATCCGAACTCAAGCTATGATTCAATAGACTTCAGTCAGTGATGTGACTCAGGAAATCCTCATGATCTTAGTTAGTTATTAGATATCAGTAACATTCCGCCTGTCAATGGAATTTAGTAAGATTAAGTCATGCACAATTAGTTATTCATGTCCGGTCCCTCTAGATGGGAGTAAAGGTTAGCACCGAGTGAACCCAAGGATGGGAACTCACCCGCCAGTTTAGGGTGTAATTCTTAGTAGCAATCCTTGTGTTCCAAAACTACGTAGCCAGCGTAGGTTGAGGCATCTTAACCCATCAGATTAGGGTTGATGAGGTGGCTTAACCCGTCAGTTTAGGGTTCCCACTATTCTCATTGAGTACCTGCCAAATAAGGGTCACTCACAGCTTTCCTTACCAGTGGCGCGGTATTGACACCCCTCCAGTCGGGGCAGAGATTGGACCCCAGCTTAGCCATACCGGCATACATGGGGCATGTCGGTTAAACACTACTTCCCACAGTTTCAGTATCAGTCTTAGTAAAAGAACTCAGGCAGTTCTTCTGATTTCAGTATATACAGGACTTTCACATACAGTCATCCATGTTATCATTTTCAGTATCAGTCAGGATAGTTATTAGTAGACCATGTATTATCTTACAAGTCATGCTATCACGTATTCACGGTCCCAGTTTCTATATATGTGTGATTGCACTCCCACGTTCATATTAGTCAGTCAGTGTTGTTTATGCATGAAATCATTTATGTTTAGCCTACCTTCCTCGTATACTCAGTACCCCAGTTGTACTGATGCATTTACACTATGGTGCTTTCTATTCATGTTACACCATAGGTTCTGAGACACGAGCTCCATCCCAACAGTAACGGTAGAATTCCAGTTGCAGAGGAACAACGAGTCCTCATTGATTTGAGGATAGAATGATTTGACTCATTTATTTATTTCTTCAGTTCAGTTTTACGGAGTTAGTTGGAGACATGTTCCTTCAACTCCTTATTCAGATAGTTTAGAGGCTTTCAGATTTACTTTCAGATTTACGTTCAGATTTAGCTGTTTAGGGTATTTTTGCTCACATGATTTTATTCAATTGAACCTTATGGCCTTACAGTTCCATGTATTCCGCATTATTATATTATGATTTGTAGTATACAGGTACAGATATCAGTCATGGGTTAGCTTGTGGTCCCTCGGGGTCATGAGCACCGTGTAGCATTCCGGTTCAGCAAATCGGGGTGTTACACTGAATCTACTATGCCACATGACCGTCGCCAACGTACAATAATAATCTACCCGTATCGGCAAATATGGTTTCAGGCTAAGAGTTACTTGAACTCATGCCTTCTTCGGATAACCACCTAACCCTCTTGATGCCCATATTTAGTTCTTTAAACATGCATGCTCTAAAAACATACACTGATATCTTTAACTCTGTCATGGCATATACAAATATATGTTAACGTCATACCATTGCCTTGAAAGTCACATTCTCTGCGCCATTTATAGTAATTTATATCTCTTTTTTCAAATCATGAAATTCAGGAACACCATATCAACAATTCTTTCAAGAAACTCATGTAAAACCATGCAGTTAATTCTCTTTATCAATGATTCAGTAAACAAAGGTGGTCATGTTAAAAGTCTCAATCTGATGCAATTCTTTGTATTTAACATCACATAGTTATCTGAAGAAACACCCTCTCAACAATTCTACATGATATTCAAGTACAAGGACATTGAGAAAACATCTTTCAAATCATAAAACATGCATTTCTACTCTTTTCCAACAAAGCCATAATCTTTAATCAAATACAAGAGAGGGAGTTCATAATTTATGCTCTCAAATAATCTTAAATCTCAAATCCCATACATATACATATACATGTAAATAAATTTAGGGGATAGGACCACAAGGTCAAAACAATAGTAACATTAAAACATTCGGAGTACGTAATTTAGAACATAGATTCCAAAACCCTTTTGAAATTCATGCATAAAAATGTTAAAATCATGCTCTAATGGTTTTAAGCCCGTGTAGTTTTTAGGATAAACCCAACATACCTTAAATTATAAGATCTAAAAGATGGAACCTAGATCTTGATAGATTAAACCCGGATCTTGATTTGTTTTTTGTAGATCTTGAACTTCAGACTTGATTTTCTTGAATTTCTTGTTCTTGGAGAAAACCCTAATTTGATCTTATTTTGAGAGTGAAGAGGAAGTTTTTGATGTTTTAAAATTGATAGTGATTGATTAATAATGCGTAAGGGGTGATTTAATTCATGTGAAAGGTTTTTGGAGTGAGGGAAAGACCAAAATACCCCTAAGTAACCCAAAAAAAATTGCATAATTGCATCAGTTGATGACCAGGGTTAACGGGCCATCACTCAGGTGATAAGTCATCACCCAGGTCATCACTTTTGGGCTATTTTTCACCATTCAATGCCATAGGCTGACGACCAGGTCTGACAGGCTGTCACAAAGCTGATAAATCATCAGCCTCGTCGTTACGTTTTTGCAGACAGACACTATGAAGTTAAATGAGCATAAGTTTCTACTCTGATTCTGGATTAAAGCGAAACCAGTGGCGTTGGAAAAAGGACTCAAAGCCCATTCATTTGATATGTAATAGGAAACCCAGTTCATCATATACAAGGAGTTATTGTCAATATAGAAATTGATCAAAGTTTTAACGCTCACTAAAACTTGAACGATAGGAAAGCTTTCAACTTGTCCTTGAGTTAAGGGACCTCTATGATCTCAATTCATGCTCAAATAAGTTCCCACACTACATAATTAAATAACATGCCAAATTTGCATAGGATTTAAGGCTTTTGGATCATCTACGCATAGAAATGATAGTTTTCGTTCTAGCCCAAAATGCAGGGTGTTACAGAAAGTTTATCAATGAGTTTCCAAACAAGTTGCTAAAAGAACTCTATTCTTTGACAAGGGCATGAAAAATTCTGCAACCTAACTAGAATGAGAGTAATTAGAAATAATGGAGAACAAACCCCAATAAAAAAGATGAAAGGAGTAGTCATACATACCAAAAATAATCCAAGGAACTTAGTGATTGTGAAGGAGGGAAGTAAGCCTAATTTTTGAGCCAATCCTCTTGGATTTCTTAAGCTTGAGAGAAGGGAGAGAGGTGTTAAGACTAAAAAAATGTTTGAAAATGATGAAGAAAGATTTTTAAAAAGGTATTAGGGGTTATTGGAAAAGTAATGGATGAAATCATAATGTGAAAAGATAAGAAAAGAATAGCAAATTTTCGTCTGCTAGGCTGTTCTGACCGTTCTTAGCAAAACACACACTTTTGACTCGGGACTTAGATTGATAAGCTGTTGATGCTGGAAAGATGTCACAACCCAAACTAGGGCCCTATCCATGACGGACATCCTGAACCATGAATGTCCGCGGGCCCTTCTATTTTGCAATCACATACACAATTCATTTTGCAAAGAGAAAATGCATAATACATAACAAAATAAAATCATGGTCAGCTTTTAATTCAATTGGAAAATACTGAAATGAGTTCATAACGATCAACAACATATAATAGTAGTCTCCAAAATCTCTACTGATTGAAAATAACCTTTGTTTGAAGACTGGGACAAGGCCCCCAATCGGACCATGAATCAACATAAAATAACAATAGCAAGTTCTAATCCAGGCCTTCCGAAGTAAGGGAGGCTCCCCAGTTGTAAACTTCTGACAAGTCAATCTACTGCTTAATGAGACCCAGGACTGTGTCTCAGAATCCTGAAATATAGGGGGTCAATACAGGTGTACTGGTATGCAGAGCAATCCAAAATAATGTGTTTACATATATATATATATATATATAATATAGATGAGAGAAAGTCTGAAATATCATGAATGAAATAGTTTAAAACACATGGGCAGTTTCAGTGATCTTAAAATAAATTTTGATAATGTAGTTCTAATCTTTGTATTACTTCTAAGTTAGGTGGTACACCCTACAATTCTTCAACCCCATGAGCAATATGGAGTCTACCCTTAACTCGATGATCAAGCCCCCAACCCAAGTTTGTCGCAAGATTTGAAGTTTCTAATTCTGATAGGCCACAGGGCACTAGGCCAGCGTACAATCCATCTAAGGGACATAATAATCCCATATTGGCAAAACACGATTTTGGGTAGTGAGTTTTTTGAATTCGTGCCTTCTTCGGATAACCACCTAACATATCTTTATGTCCATTTTTAGCCTTTTTTGAACTTGTATCATTATAAGTTTAAAATCTGCAAATCTGAAAGAAAATCCACATTTAGTTCTGTTCTTATTACTATTGCGTTATCTGAATTTGGTATCGTCATACCAAGACTTGCAAGTCATATCTATGAGCCATAAAATGTCATGTTACAGTCTTTTCATTCAAAACATCAATTTTGGACCACCATATCATTCAAACATTTCAAAAGAATCCATATTTCAATTATATGTCAAATAATGCAAATAATCACACTTTTCAACATTTCAACAAACATGTGGTGGTCATGTATTTTTGACAAACTATGTAATTCTTTCATTATAAATCTTCAACATTTATCAATATGTAAAAATCCCCTCTCTTCAATTCAAAACAATAAATAAGTCTTAACAATCATAAGTCATTTGTAACATACTTCACAGAAATACATTCAAATAAAATCATGACTTACGAAAATACGAAAACATTAAATGAGAGAGAAATTTCCAATAATTGATGCTCTCACTTCAACATCCAAACTCGATTTCATACATACATATATAAGATTACAAATCAATTTGGGGAAAACATCTCAACACCAAAACAATAATATCATTAAAGAATTCATAATGCAAGACTGTAAATATAATTCTAAAACCCATAATAGATCCATGATTTTTCAACATTCAAAACATCATTAAAAATGTTTTCATCCTGCTCATTTAATTTAGGAAAACTCTACGTACATTAGATTACTTAGTTCAAAGAACAGGATCCGAATCTTGATTTGATTCTTGGAAATCTTGAACTTAGGGGATGGATCTTGATCTTGGGGACGGGAGTTAGGATTTTTTTCTTGAGATATGTTGATAGAGAATGAGGGATTTTGTCCTTTGAATGGAATGAGGGATTTTGTCCTTTGAATGGCTAAATCTCGTGTTTGGGTGAGAAAAAAGACCAAAATACCCCTCAAGAAACAAAAAAGGTCGCAGAAATTTCTGCCAGTAGACAGGCTGATGTGCTGAAATAAAATGGGCATAACATTTTACTCCGATGTTGGATTTGGACGAAATCAGTTGCGTTGGAAAGAATACTCAAAGAACTTTCATTTGATATATAGAAGGCCTATCAGTTTGTGATATAGAGAATGTTATGATCGATTGAATTTGACCCTGAAACTGTGGCCTAAAATGTGCCCCATCTGTGCCCAATATGCTGGAGCAGATGAAAGGCATCTCAAACGAGAATGTTATGCCCCTGAAATGCGTCCAAAATGCGCCCAAGATGCTGGAGCATATGAAAGTCATACTAAACTAGTGTGTTATGCCCCTGAAATGCGCGCAAGATGCACCCAAGATGCTGTAGGATATGAAAGGCATATTAGACTTCAGATGGAAAATACTCAACTTTGCAAAGTCATAACTCTTAGCTCGGGTATCGGATTTAGGCGACCTTGGTACCGTTGGAAAGATACTTCTAAGAAATTTCATTTTCTATATAGTAGGCCTTCTAATTCATTGTATACAAGAAGTTATGGTCGATGAAATGTTACCCAAGTTGGAGTGTCCACGAAAACTTAATCGATGGAATTGGTTTCAACTCGTCTTAGAGTTAGGGGATTCTTGTAACCTCAATTCATATTAAAAGCTATTCACACACTATAGAATTGATATCCACACATGTATTAACAAGGAATCACTTAGTTTGAGTCTATACGTGTAGGAATGGTGGTCTAAATTCTATCCCGAAAGTACAGGGTATTACATTATCCGCCCATGGGATCATTTTTCCCCGAATGATAGGCAGGGACTTATTGAAGCTCTAAAGGTATGGACTAAGGAATGTAAGCTCGCATTTAACATTTTTCCTCCACAAAAATATACGAAGGTATAAGACAATCTTCATGATAATCCCCTTTGGAAACGGGTACGCGCAAAACCTGAGATAACGAAACTTGACATCGACATAATCTTGGCATGTGTTTTATAGCACATGATCAAAACATTGTTAGACATGAATTTTTCTTAAGAGTCTTCGGCATGATTAAGACTGGTACAAGACATGAGATAAGATTCTTGTGAGACATAAGGATATTAGCATTTCCATCTTACAAGATACAACGAAAATAATTTAACTTGGAGACACTACTTGTTGTATTGCAACATTAATCAACATTCTTCACCATTTACAACTTACTATTCTCCTATAACATATCTAACCACAAGAATTTGTGTTACATTGTAATATACTTTTATGTTGAAACCTAACTCAGAGGAAACAGGTACTAGTTTACACTACGGAATCCTGTACTCTACATTCCTTTAAGAATATTGTTTCATCTTATTGCTATCGTCAAACACACTCAAGATTTATTTTAGAGAGTACCAACCACATACTACATAGGTTTGTGTTTTCAGCAACCACAATATTCAAGCCTAATCATTACTACACCCACTACATGGATCTCTCCCCACTAAGAACAACGATTTCAATCACTCTCAAATATTTTCACCACATTTCTCCTTCTTAGCTATTTTGCACAATAAAAGTTCATCTCCTTCTTTTCCCTTTTACCTTTAACCTCATCTCGAGAATCACATAAATATTTTTTTCACCTTCAAGAACACCTACTCCCATACCTAACACACTACTACGCTTCCACAACCACCCTCATACTAACATACAGAGGGTCATTAAGGGACCAAAGCATAAACATCATGAATGGAAGTAACATTATCAGACCATCACTCATACTTATTACACTACTTGAGGAGGGATATGAAGTAAAGAAACACTAGAATCGACATAGAGTGCTTCAGATATCAAGTGCTTGGATCATAAGAAAAAAGGCCGTTCGGCATAACCACAACACAACATGATTTTCTTAGGACATACTACGGTAAGAAACATAGGTACACATATCTCATGATTTGTATAACATAAGGCCAAAATTCATCAAGTTAATGATTGATACTTGAAGCTATTGGTTCTCATTTTCAGAGATGCGATAGTCATAAGTTCGCACAACTTTATCATTTGGCTAATCCCAACATAAAATGAATCAGTAACATACGAAAAAATGGTTTCTTAGAACCAAGTAGGATTTGGGACACAGATTTATGGATCATGAGCAACATAACATGTGGCTTGGATACTTGGAATACTGGATCACTGAGGGACATTATTTCCCTTGTTTGGATATCAGAACATTACATGAGTTACACAGAGAGCTCAAACCTAGGCATCAACAAGACTTGAATACATAAGACATTGGTAGAATGAATTCTTAAACTGAAGTAGGAGGAACATGCTTGAATAGGAATAGATTTATCATGACTTTGGCTACAATGAGAAAATTAGAAAACTACCTTAACTCACCATTTCCCCCATAGATTAAAAGTCACAATCCTAGACTTGAGAATATAACCTCTCATAAATCTATAACCAAAATTCTCTAAAGAATAGGGGGTATCAATATACACATGAATGTAACTTCTCTCATTTATTGCTAATACAATGACACAAAATTCTTTCTAGGACATCTGTTCAGGAACACTAATCATAACTTCCTCTAACACCCAAAGTCACAAACTTATGACTAACACTATTATGGGTATGGACATCCACGCTTCCAAACACTTAACACTCTATCCTCAACTCCTTAAATACTCATATTACACCGCTAATCACATAACTTACAACTTAACAAAGTTTGTAAAATCATACCTGAGGCTCGTATTATGTACCAGTATTTCCTAAATTCAAATCTAACAAACACCGAACAACGACTCACCAGACTTCTCTCTACCACAATTTTAAGAACACAAACTAGGAACGTAAAACACTTATACACATAAATGCTAAACTTTTCCCTTTTTAAGTATACTCTAAAGGCATTGCTTACTTATAACGCTACTCTTAATTTTTGCTATCCTCTATCATTATCAACTTACAACACGCAGTCTCATGAGCATACACAACCTCACTCCTTATCACATAAGAACCCACTTTCCACTACTTAGGCTTCTTAATTGCATAACTCATATCATAAAATCTTGTCTAATGAGTAACGCCATACTACCATGGGGTGTAACTTATTCTTATATACTTACGCTTTTATCTACTTAATGACTCACCTACATTTTATCATTTTAACTCTAGTCCCCATATACATATATACCTCACAATTACCACTTAAACTTTTCATCAATTATCAACCGAGTCTCTTTCACAAATCATATCAAGCCTACTAATTCATTCCCACAAAACATACTTGATTAATCTTAAGCTACTATTCTTACCACCATATTCTACATCTAAAATTTAAGCCTATAGTTTAGCATCAATCATCTACCACCAATGAAGAATGCAACATAATATAATAGTCCATCAAATGGGAAAAATTCTACCCAAATACCTCATTTCACCTAGGAACTACCTACAACCAAATCACCTCCATGAAATTACTACTACACCTCAAAATTTACTACATACCTTCTCACAAGTAGTACTAGTTTACAACTACTAAAGAAAAGAAGGTCAAGGGGGGTAAAGTCACATAATAAAGTCACATAATAGACATGGTCAACCTTAATATTATATTATAACCCTATACAATCTTATCTACATATTCTACTTTCTCACATCATACTTACTTGCCCAAGCATATATTTAAACTACCTTCGAATTCCACAAACAACAATTAGTCTATACTTATAACTTATTGGCAAATCTAAACATTTCTGTTCACAACCTACAAGGGATTTCTATAACCACCATAACTATCCACTCTGAGATCCTTCCCTATTTTTGAATAGATAATAATCACAGTCACACACTTCCTCTATCGAATACCATACAATCTACAAGTATTACTACCATATAAGACTATCACTATAAAATGATAAATCATCCCTCAATCAATGTTTATACAACTAAAATATTTATTTACACGAAAGTCACCCTCACTCTGGCTTCTAACCTTGTGACTTCATATCACCAACTTCTTGGTCCAATTCATTACCAATGGGTCATGACACTGAAACTTTAACTTATACTACTACTCGGGTGAAAATACAGTTCCAATATTCTGCGACACATTATTCCCCTTATGCATGACATCTGCAACATAATTTTTGAAAAGAAATGAATACACTTAATACCTCAGGCTAAAAAGCATGACTTCATCAGAATAAAAGTTTGCACTAAAATCATTACACCTTGAAGCACCAACGGACTCCTCTTAAGTCCTTGTGCAATCTCATAATCTTTTATGACCCAATCAGAAAAGGACCATATTATTTAGATCCTAACCTTCTACACTTGAATCACCTCAAAATGAGACATATCTAAGAACATCAGAGTAAGAAAAGAATTAGGATAAATTTACATTCGTATAGATGATTCCAACTAGAGTATGAAAAAGGGACATTCTAACTCCATAGCACGAACTAGAACATGAAGAAAGAGAGATATTCCTAAACTCCTTATAGCCTCTTGGTTATAAGTGTGGGGTGCTACACACCCATAATCAAGATGCTACTCGATGTGATATCACAGATACCTTGGGACCATGAATCGTGCTTTGATACCAAGTTTGTCACGATCCGAACCAGGGCCCTATCCGTGATGGGCATCCTGAACCATGAAGGCCCGAGGGCACTTCTAACTTGCAATCATATACACCATTTATATACAAAGAGAAAATACAGAATACATAACTAAACGGAATCATGGTCAACTTTTAATTCAACTACACAATACTAAAAAAATTTCATAACAATCAACAATAAATAACACTAGTCTGCAAAATCTCCACAGATTGAAAATAACCTCTATCAGAAGACTTGGACAAGGCCCCCAATCAAACCATGAATCAAAATAAAATAACAATAAAAAGTTCTAACCTAGGCCTTCTGAAGTAAGGGAGGCTCACCAGTTGGAAACTTCTAACAAGTCAATCTACTGCTTAACGGGACCCAGGACTGTGTCTCAGAATTCTAAAATATAGGGGGTCAATACAGATGTATTGGTAAGCAGAGCAACCCAAAATAATGTGTTTACATATATATATATATATATATATATATATATATATATATATATAACATAGATGAGAGAAAGTCAGAAATATCATGCATGAAATAGTTAAAAACACATGGGCAGTTTCAGTGATCTTAAAATAGTTTTTGACAATGCAGTTCTAATCTTTGTCTTACTTCTGAGTTAGGTGGTACACCCTACAATTTTACAACCCCATGGGCTATATGGAGTCCACCCTTAACTCGACAGCCAAGGCACCAACCCAAGTTTTCCGTAAGAGTTGGAGTTTCTAATTCTAAAATTCCACAGGGCACTAGGACAGTGCATAATCCCTCTAGGGGACATAATAATTCTGTATCGGCAAAATATGGTTTCGGGCAATGAGTTTTCTGAACTCGTGCCTTCTTCGGATAAACCACCTAACTTATCTTTATGCCAATTTTTGGCCTTTTCTAAACTTGTATCATTCTAAGTTCAAAATCTAAAAATCTAAAAGAAAATCCATATTCTGTTTGTTCTGTATTACTATGGCATTATCTGAATTTGGTATCATCATACCAAGACTTGCAAGTCATATGTATAAGACATAAAATATCACGTTACAGTCTTTTCATTCAAAATATCAAGTTTGGACCACCATATCATTCAAACAGTTCAATAGAATTTATATTTCAATCATATGTCAAACAACGCAAAGAATCTCTCTTTTTTCAACATTTCAACAAACATGTGGTGGTCATGTATTTTTGACAAACGATGCAATTATTTCATTATAAATCTTCAACATTTATCAACATGTAAAAACCCCTCTTTTCAATTTAAAACAGTAAACAAGTCTGAACAATCATAAGATATTTTTAACATACTTCACAGAAATACATTCAAATAAAATCATGACTTACTAAAATAGGAAATCTTTAAACGAGAGAGGGATTTCCAATAATTGATACTCTCAATTTAAAATCCAACCTCGATTTTATACATACATATATAAGATTACAAATCAATTGGGGGAAATATCTCAAGACCAAAACAATAATATCATTAAAGAATTCATAATGCAAGATTGTAAATATAATTCTAAAACCCATTACAGATCCATGATTTTTCAATATTCAAAACATCATTAAAAATGTTTTCACCATGCCCATTTAATTTAGGAAAACTCTACGTACATTAGATTACTTAGCTCAAAGAACAAGATCCGAATCTTGATTTGATTCTTGGAAATCTTGAACTTAGGGGATGGATCTTGATCTTGTAGAGGGGAGTTAGAGTCTTGTTCTTGCGATATTTTGATAGAGAATGAGGGATTTTGGCCTTTGAATGGATTAATCCCGTGTGTTTTGGTGAGAGAAAAGACCAAAATACCCCTCAAGAAACAAAAAAGGTCGCAGAAATTTCTGCCAGTTGCCAGGCTGATATGCTTAAGTAAAATAGGCATAAATTTTTACTTCGAAGTTGGATTCGGACAAAATCAATTGCGTTGGAAAGAAGAATAAAATACCTTTAATTTGATATATAGAAGGCCTCTCAGTTTTTATATATATATAAAGGTATGATCGATTTAAGTCGAGCTTGAAACTGTGGCCTGAAATGTGCCCCATCTACGCCTAAGATGATGGAGCAGATGAAAGGCATCTCAAACCAATATGTTATGCCCCTAAAATGCACCCAAGATGATGGATCATATGAAAGGCATACTAAACCAGTGTGTTATGCCCCTGAAATGCGCCGAAGATGCCGGAGCATATGAAAGGCATATTAAACCAGTTCGGTTGGAAAACACTCCACTTTGCAAAGTCATAACTCTTATTTCTGGTATCGGATTTAGGCTAGATTAGTACCATTAGAAAGATACTTCTAAGACCTTTCACTCTATATATAGTAGGCCTTCTAATTCATTGTATACAAAATGTTATGCTCGATGAAAGTTGACCTAAGTTGGAGTGCCCTCAAAAACTTAATCGATGGAATTATTTTCAACTCGTCACAGTGTTAGGGGATTCTTGTGACTTCAATACATATTCAAAGGTATTCACACACTATAGGATTGATCTCCACACATGTATTAATAAAGAATTACTTAGTTTGGGTCTATATGCATAGGAACGATGGTCTAATTTCTAGCCCAAAAGTACGGGGTGTTACAAAAGAAGACTCAATAATCTTTAATTTGATATGTAATGGGTCATCTAGCTCTAAGTATTCTAGGAGATATTCTTCCTTAAACTTGTTACTTGTATAAACGTGTACGAAACCCTAATCATTTATTTTGTTTTTAGTTTGAAAGTTCAAGGAGTTACAATATTATGATGGCCAAATTATGTGATCTCAGTTCATGCAGCAAACATGGATTGAGGGCCCCACCATTTGGGCAAATACTAGAACTAAATAGCCCGTGAGTTACTAGATATTGGTGCCAACTACATAGTTCAGAATTAATGTTTCAACTGGTTATGTCTATACATTTTATATTACTTGCCTCATATTTTACTATTTCTAATTTTGTTATTAATTTCATTAACTGCATTTTTATAAATTGCTTGTCCCTTTTCTTGTGTCTCATACTCGTACTTACCGAACTGACCGTCCCCGGATGCTACATCCTTTCATGATGTAGATTTTGAAGATTTCCGCCGTTATCCTGCTCAACACTAGGATTCTTTTGGGACAACAACTTGCAAGTGTTAAACCATCCATTTACATTGTTTCGGGCAATGTTCTAGCATACGATTTTCATTTACAATGTTAGAAGCTTCGTAGACTGAGTTAGGCATATGTTTCATGTTGTGTTTCACGACTGGAATTTTTATTCATCATGTACTTGAAATTCATATCTTATGGGTCTATTTTCACAACTTTATTCCTGATTATACTTCTGATGTAATGCTAAGGGGTCGTCTTGGACCTTTACTGATTTGGGATGTCCGTCACAAGAGTAGCCTTGGCTTGAGTCATAGAAGAATCATTTTGAACTAGGATAGGGTCCATTTTCAACTGCCATATTTCACAACTAAAAAACTCGGTAAAACCAACCACAAAAAACTGACCACAAGATATGGTCAGAAAAAACCGACCACACGTGGTCAGTTTTTTTTTTTTAAAAAGTGACCACAGGTGGTTTCTTTTATATTTTAAAAAATCAAAATAATTAATACAATAATTTTAATAATTATTATTATTTATTTAACAAATAAAGATTTTATAAAAATAAAAAATCGACCACCAACGGTTGGTTTTTTTAAAAAAACATAATTAAAAATATTTATAAAAATCGACCACTTGTAGCCGATTTTTAAAATTTCTTTTTTAATTTATTTTTAAAAAATCGACTACAATTGATCAGTTTTTACAAAAAAATAAAAAAATACTTATAAAAACTGACCACAAGTGGTCGGTTTTCTAATTAAAATAAAAAAACAATATGCTTTGAATCATGAAACTGGCATATACTTACCATGGTAGGGGAGGGAGACAAAAAATTGAATTATAAAACTGGCATATACTTACCATATGCTTTGAATTTGAATTTTGAACGACCGCCAAATTTTGGAGGTGAATTTGAGTTTTTTCACTTATAAGTTTTGTATATGAGTATATGTGAAATATGTTGAATATTATTTTCGGGTAGAAAAGTCGCGTATGTGATATTTATATGTAACACCCCGATTCGCTGAACCAAAATGCTACACGGTGCTCATGACCCCGAGGGACCACAAGCTAACCCATGACTGATATCTGTACCTATATACTGCATGATATAATAACGCGGAATACATAGAACTGTAAGGCCATAAGGTTCACCTGAATACAATCATGTGGGTGAAAATACTTAAAACAACTCAAACTGAATGTAAATCTGAACTATCTGAATAAGGAGTTGAAGGAACATGTCTCCAACTAACTCCATAAAATTGAACTGAAGAAATAAATAAATGTATCAAATCATATTGTCCTCGAATCAATGAGGACTCACTGTGTCTCTGCGACTGAAATGCTACCGCTACTGCTGGGCTGGAGCTCGTGTCTCGGAACCTATGGTGTAACATGAAAAGAAAGCACTATAGTGCAAATGCGCCAGTACAACTGGAGTACTGAGTATACGAAGAAGGTAGGCTGAACATAAAGGGTTTCATGCATGAACAACACTGACTGA
>NC_061121.1:215308309-215309146 GCF_002878395.1 Capsicum annuum
TGAATACAATCATGTGGGTGAAAATACTTAAAACAACTCAAACTGAATGTAAATCTGAACTATCTGAATAAGGAGTTGAAGGAACATGTCTCCAACTAACTCCATAAAATTGAACTGAAGAAATAAATAAATGTATCAAATCATATTGTCCTCGAATCAATGAGGACTCACTGTGTCTCTGCGACTGAAATGCTACCGCTACTGCTGGGCTGGAGCTCGTGTCTCGGAACCTATGGTGAAACATGAAAAGAAAGCACTATAGTGTAAATGCGCCAGTACAACTGGAGTACTGAGTATACGAAGAAGGTAAAGGGTTTCATGCATGAACAACACTGACTGACTAATATGAACGTGGGAGTGCAAACACACATATGTAGAAATTGGGACCGTGAATACGTGATAGCATGACCTGTAAGCTAATGCATGGTTTACTGATAACTGTCATGAATGATACTAAAACTAATAACATGGACGACTATATCTGACAGTCCTGTATATACTGAAATTTGAAGAACGCCCTGAGTTTTTTTACTGAGACTGATACTGAAACTGTGGGAAGTAGTGTTTAACTGACATGCCCCATGTATACCATTTTGGATAAGCTGGGGTCCAATCAATGCCCTGACTGGAGGGGTGTCAATACCGTACCACGGGTAAGGACAGTCTGTGAGTGACCCTTATATGGCGGGTACTCAATGAGAACGGTGGGAACCCTAAACTGACTGGTTAAGCCACCTCATAAATCCTAATCTGATGGGTTAAGATGTCTCAACCTACGCTAGCTACGTAGTTCTGCAACACAAGAATGACTACTAAGAATCACACCCTGAACTAGCG
>NC_061121.1:215312146-215454828 GCF_002878395.1 Capsicum annuum
GTAAGTATTTGCAATATATTTAAATTCATACATATCTTTTTTAAATATAGTAAACATCTAACCTTAAGATTGTACAGGACAATTGAAAAATTAAAAAGGGGTCCCAAAAACAAATATAGGGTTGAAGGCTCTAAATTTGAGGCATATCTTACGAGAGAAACATCTCAATTTTTTTATACTACTTTCGTGATGAAGTTTCCTATTCAAGAAACCGACCGAACCATCATTAGGATGATGTGAATGAGCCTCATTTGCAACCGATTTAAATATTCAATCAATCTGGTTGTAAGGCTAAAAAGACCATAACTCGCTGGCTCACTCCCACGGAGCGCAGATCAGCAACTTTGTATGTCATGCTGAATTACCCGAAAATTGAGCCCTTTCTGAAGTAAGGAGATTAAAATTTTAACATATCTTATTTGATTACTCATTCCATTAAAGAAACTAATTGTGTTTCCTATGTTGGATGTTCAGTTCATTTAAGACTCAATTCCACGAAAATCAAGTGTATGCATCCTTTTCAACATGGTTCAAAAATGAGGTTAGTAAGTTTATTAATATTTGTACAAAGTTTAAACATTTACAAATTCCTTAACTAAAATATATATATATGTATAATATTTTTAGGTACACCATTCACCAAATACAGTTGCATATGATTAGCTCTTGAGAGATATTTCTTTGGGTCCAGTTGAAGCTAATACAATGTCCGAATACAAAGTAAATAGGTTTAAATTTTCCACCGAACAACAGTCCAAAACAAGGAAAACAAATAATAGTGGTGTTTGAATTAAGGGTGATGACGATGTTGATTACTTTTGCATCATACACAAGATCTTAGAACTGGAGTAGGTTGGTTTCCCAATAAAAAAATTGTCCTCTTTCTATAAAAGTGGTTTGATCCAAGCATAAGAGGAACAAGAGTACATAGGGAACATAACATCATTGAAGTAAAGCAAAATAGCTCGTATCAAATTTACAATCTATTTGTTCTAAAGAAAAATGCTAAACAAGTGTATTATGCTCCTTATCCGTTGTGCAATGACAAGTCTAATTGGTGGGATGTAATCAAAACAAAGCCTATAGGCCTGGTGGAAGTTGAGAATGTGCTGGAGACTCCGTATCAAAATGAAATACAGATTGATAATCATCTAGTGAACGTTGAATTAGTGGACGGTTTGAATTACCCAGAAAATATATTTGAAGAAGTTAATATTGCGGAAGAAGAGGCTGAGTAGGTGGGTAGGAGATGAGGAAACTTCCAAAAAGGGTGAATGGTTTAGTGGAGAGTCTTCAGAAGAGGAGGATTAGTTGTGTAGGTTGTATTTATTATGTATTGATGTCTTTATGCTTTGTACTATGTATTTACCTTTATGTTTCTTGTTTAAGATTGATATGTAATATACTATTTAAGTTTGTTGTTTCCACTTTTCTATGATATATATATAGTAATCAAAAAAATTTTGTCTGTATGCCATGTTGTTGGAGTGATTTGAAATGTTAATTAGTAACTTGAAATTATTTACTTGGAATGTTTTCTTATACATTCATTTTGTAGGAACTAACTACTTGTTAACTTAACATAATTTAGATGTCAGGAAAAGGTAACAAAGGTAAAGGAAAAGTTGATACTACGAAACCAAAAAAGAATAGACAACCTCCGCCTTATAGACGACCGACAGGCATTTATATATCCGAGGGTCAGTTCGCTGACATGACAGCACGACCCTCATATTCTATGTTGCCCGAGGATTCGATACCTACTCCTATGCATGTGAGCCACTAAATGGGTCTACACTAGCTCATTCTGCTCCTATGACCATGCCACCGCTAATACAGTACTATCGGACAGCCGTTGGCCCCTCCAGACATCTACCATCATCGATACCCTCCTGCAGTAGTCACGCAGATTCACATAGTGATTTAGCTGGATCTATTAGGTTGTTGGATCTTCAGCTTGGAGCCACTCCATCTGGTGCTTCAGATCCGCTCACGCTAGTGCATTAACCATCACTTACTAGGCAGCCAGGAGACAGAGATGATTTTGGGAGGATTTATCTTGTTCTAGTTGTGATAGGGTAATATTTCTAAATATAATAACGTTACTAATTTTTTCATTACTATATTATTATTCTCTATGAAATTACAGTTTGATCTTGTGTTGTAGGTTTAGGCCAGATTCTGGAGTTGGACAAAAGGTGCGAATATGCATTACTCGACATTTCAACGGTTACAGGACTTGCTGGTAAAAGGTTCCAGAACTTGATAAGGATAGAATATTTGAAGAATTTAAGGTAAGGATTTAGCTTATCGACTACTTATTAGTAGTTTGTTAGAACAAAAGATTGAATATTATATTGTTGTTGTAAAACTTTTACTGGTAGGATGATGCAAAAACATTTCTTATAAAGAAGAACTTTTTCATAAGATGTAGAGGCAGATTTAACAACCTCTTGGATTATGCCCAAAAAAAATTGGTAAAACCTAAGTGGATTCTTGAAGCCGCATGTCAACTGTTCCTTCGCCATTGGAGTAGTGCAGAATACCAATTGTTTAGTGAAGGGAAAGAAAGTTCAGGTATCATCCAAGGGTGGCTCCCTACATACTGCGGGTGCCAGAAGTACTCTTACTGTGAAGAAAAAATGGTATGTAACTTCTACAATTTTAATTATTTGTTTCTATTTAAATTTTTTTATTATTTGAACATTGATAATTTTTTCATATGCTAGAAAAAGAAAAGAGTAGGGAAATACCAACTGATGAGCTATTCGTGCAGACTCATCTGAAAAAGAAAAAGAACCCGACTGATGAAGATGTTTGGGTTGAAGCTCGTGCAAAACCTGTCCACTTAAGAAGCAAATTTGAATTTATGAATCTTTTTTCTCAAAGTTAACATTATTCAATTATAACTACTTTAATATTTTTTGACTTTTAGTATTAACTTTACTTTGAATATAGGACGAATATATGCATCTTGTTGGTGAGTATCGTAGTAGTCAGCCTCCTGAAATTCAGGGTGACCCAATACCATAGCTTGTACAGGAGGAGTTATGGACAAAAGCTGCGGGTCCTGCAAATAGAGGCCATTTCTACGGATACCACACAAAATTTTTTGGCGATAATATTAGCTGTTCGTCCGGCACTGCATACTCTAGCTCTTCAGTTGATAGAGAAACCATTGTAAGATTACAAAATATGGTTTCTCAACTACTGAAGAGCTTGCTGAACACAGAGAGAGGTTTGATGAACAGAAAGAGAGGCAGAAGAAGATGGAAAAGGCAACAACATCAAAAATCAAGATGTTGAAGCAGTAGTTCATCTCTTTCATTTAGACTGCGGGGGTTATTCCTCTGTGTCCTGGTGATGCAGTTCGGGCTGCAAAAGGTCTAGGCCTCCTGGATGAATTCAGTGCGGATGATGATATGGAAGTCGAGGACGAATTTGATGATGATGACTTTTTTTTTTGTATGTGTTCTACTTTGAATTTAGACATTTTGTTCTTTGAAACTATTGTTGTAGTTTTTTCATACTAACTTTTGTTGGACATTTTGTATGTGTTGTACACTTTTGAAAGTACTTACATTTGATTTTTGGTTGTTGTTGTTGCTGTATTTGATTTGGTTATTGTTGTATTGGATTGTTGTTGTTACATGTTGTATTTGAGTTTTGATTATTTTTTTAATTTCCTAGAAAAACCGACCACAAGTGGTCGGTTTTTGATTTTTTTTCCAGAAAACCGACCATAGGTGTTCAGTTTTATATTAAATTTAATTAATTAATTTAATAAAAACCGACTACTTGTGGTCGGTTTTTTAATAAATAAATTAATTAATTCAATAGAAAACCGACCACAAGTGGTTGGTTTTCTAATAAATTAATTAATTAACTTATTAAAAAGACTACCACTTGTGGTTGGTTTTATATTAAATTAATTAATTAATTTAATAAAAAATCGACCACAAGTGGTCGGTTTAATATTAAAATTAATTAATTAATTTACTAAAAAACCGACCACTTGTGGTCGTCTTTTTTTCTAAATTATTTTTTTCTAATTTTAATAAAATAATAATTAATTTTAAATATATTTATATATTTTTTTAAAAAACGACCACTTGTGTTCGATTTTTAAAAAACTACCACTACTTTACCGACCACACATTTTGATCCGTTTTGTGGTCGGAAATTGGGAAAAATAGATCACATGTGGTTGATTTTTGTTTTATATTTTCCCAGTTTTTTTAGTAGTGTTTCATGGAGACTACTAGGATAAAATTGAAATTAACTAGGCTCTGATGCCAATTGGTTCGGATCAAAACCCTAGATAGTGTGGAATTAAACACAACTATTAATTAAATTCAATAACAAAGATGATAAAAACGATAAATTGAGAAAAAAAAGGAATACACAAATTTAACATGGTTTGTCAACTTGACAAATGTCCACAACCAAAAAAAGGAGCAATTTACTAAAACCAACGGATGCAAAAGAAAGTACAAAAGGAAAAAGTAAAAAAGAATACAAAATTAGAGTAAGTAAATATTCTAATACCCCGAATACCTCAAGAGAATAACCTCACAAGAAGGGTTAACTGAATTGTTTCCTCACACAACTATCTCACTAAATACTTTCAATGAAGAAGAAACCCAACACAACTAAACTCTTCTAAAATTGGTGTGTTTTTAAGGTTAAAGAACTCTCCTCTATTTATAGGAGGAGGTTCTTGGGAGAAAAGAGATCTCAAAATAATCCCATCCACATGAGAAGAATAAATCTTGGTAGAGATTTTCAATATTTCATTTATCATGAGATTTTCACAAAAATATTGACAAAAAATATGAGCACATTACATTACACAGTAGAGGTGCAAGGCTGATAGAAGTACCACAACAACCACAATATATTGATCCCACTGCAGAACTTGATGTGATGTTGACTAGATTTAGTAATGAAAAGAGTAAATATGTGTCCTTTGTTAGAAGATAAGCTTATATGCAGCATGAAAAGGATCAAATATGCCACTGAACTATCAGAAATGACTCATTTATTCCATCAGCTAAAAGTTGAGCTCGTTCATGTGATTGCCGTTATAAAATCAGCTCATCTATGCCATTACTTTTTAACGATGGTTTTCAAAAATAACTTTGCTACGTAGCCTTTTATTAGAGGTCCATGTCATTAATTAAAATAAGCAAAAAGTCTCAAATATGCCATTGAGCTATCATAAATGGATCATTTATTCCATCAGCTAAAAGTTTGGCTCATTTATGCCATCACCGTTATAAAATCAACCCACTCATGCCGTTACTTTTTATTGATGAATTTTTAAAAATATCTTTGCCACATGGTCTTTTATTATAAGTTCACGCCATTAATTAAAAAGAAATCAATATTAATTTAAAAATATCTAAAATTAGTTAGCATCGGGATATTTATCTAAAATAATTTTTCAATAATGTATACTCCCCTATTTCGTGATGGGAGAATGGAGAAGTTGTATTGGTACGCCTCCTTCTTTTTCTTACTTACCTAATCATTCATTGGCTTATTTTCTTGCAACTTCGGAGTATATATTGGAGTCACTGGAATTTAAACTAATCAGTTACTGTAAGATAGAATTTTTGAGGTTTCTGTATAGCGTAACATTTATAATGATTTAGAATGAACTAGAAATAGTCAAAGGATATACATTAATCACTATTTTTTCTAATTAGAAAAATAGTTGTTGTTGTTAGAAAAAAAATGCTTTAATCAGTGTGGGTCGGGTTATGTTAAATGAATCGATTGTTTTAATGGGTCTAAGATATGTTGAAATTAATATTGCTTTATATTAATTAATTTTGCGGACCTCTAATAAAAGGCCACATGGAAAAACTATTTTTGAAAACCCACCATTAAAAAGTAATGACATGACTGAGCTGATTTTATTACGACGATGGCATAAATTAGTTGAATTTTTAACTGATGGCATAAATGAGCCATTTTTGATAGTTCAGTGGCATATTTGAGTCTTTTCCCTTGTTTAATTAATGATGTGGATCTTTAATAAAAGGCCACGTGGCAAAGCTTTTTTTGAAAACTACCGTTAAAAATTAATGGGATGGTTGAGCCGATTTTGTAACGGCGATGGCACGAATGAGCCAAACCTTTAACTGATGGCATAAATGAGCCATTTTTGATAGTTCAATGGCATATCTGAGCCTTTTTCCCTTCTTTAAATGAGAGATATATCCTCTCTAACCACCTAGTTATGGGTATATTTACTCCTTTTCCCTTTAATATAAGTGAAATTTATTCTCTCAAAAAAGATTTTAGAACTAAAAATTAATTAACACGTTCTTTTCATGTCAAAGACACAAGTTTTGATTCCCGTAAATAATAAGTACTTATTCTAGGCTAATAGCAAATTTAAATGTTACTATTACCTCTTTTCAAAGTTCAAACAACTCTCACATACATCTAATATATCATATATTTAGATAAAGGTTAAGGTATCAAAACACGTCTAAACGATAATATAATTTTGTCAATTACATATCTAAACTATGCAAGGTAGTATCACCCTTGAACTTAATTTTTTAACGTTAGTATTTCAAATATATGTGGTGGTCAGAATCTCTACAGCCTTAAATAAACGAGTCAGACTCCTTTTAGGAAAACATAATTTGTTAGGTGACCCTATTAGATGAATTATTCACTCACTGCCTGGGAGTCTTCGTCACTTCACTTGATAAAATTGAACTCCTTAGCGATATTCACTCACCACTTTCTGATCTTCACAAAAATATCTTTAAGAGCCCGGTAACCTAACCATGTTTTCGTTTGCTTGCTTTTGGGATTGGATTCATCAGGTTATTCAGACCATTCTGCTCAAATTCCTCACTTTATTTTTCACTCCATTTACTTCTGTTGCAACTCAAACCAATGTTTTGATGATCCCTGATGAGATCATAATAGAGATCCTGTTAATACAGTCCCCTAAGTCGTTGTCCATATTCACATGTATTTCAAAATCATGGAATCAATTGATTTCTAGTCCTGATTTTTTGAAAAACCATGTCATGTTAAACAAAGAATGCAGCCATTATATTGTTTTATATTTGGGGCTGAAAGGAAATTTCAAGGTTTGTTCACTCTGTGCCCTGTTTAACAAACAACAACCCATTGACGAGCTATGTGACGTGGATTCTCCCACTTCATCAGCTATCGTAGTTGGTTCTGCCAATGGACTCATTTGTCTGTTCAATCCAAGGGAGGCATATATATGGAACCCCACCATTAGCAAGTCTAATAAATTACTTAATTTGAAGTGGGGTTCCTCTTTCCCTGCCAATTACTGTTTTGGGTATGATGAGTCACGTGACGGTTATAAAGCTCTATTTATCATTTTTTGTAGTAATTCTTCCCGTCATCTGGTCAACATTTACAGTTTGAAGACAGATTCTTGGACTACAGTCCATGAGCAGTTTCAAGGCATCTTCTAATTAAACATTCGGGTAAATTTGTAAACGGAAAGCTTTATTGGGTTTCATCTATTAGCATTAGTAATTATGTCATGTGCAAATCTTTTCTTTTGACTTAGGAAATGAGAAATGGGGAACCTTGGAGCTTCCCATTGATGGACAAATTGATTTAGATTTTAGACTAGGAGTTATTGTAAGTGACCTTTCTTTCCTTTATACATGTCGTCTAGGTGTGACTACTTCCGATGTCTGGATTTTTAAGGACCGCATATTTTGAAAAAAATTGTTCACCATCAAATATCCTCAACTTGCTTCGCTATATATATTGTTGGGTACAATATGTATGGAAAAGGTGTGAATGGAAAATAGAGGGATACAACCTTTGAGGAAAAGACATATTGTTTTGGAAAAGGAGTGACTATTCAGATAGTTGTGTCTATTCAGAAAAAGACACAATGTTTCGAATGAACAGACATGACTCTTCCAGAAGGATACACCTTTTCAGATGAACCATTTCCAACTTTGGGAAGGGGCACTTGATGTCTATATAAACCTGCATTTATCCACAGGTTTAGGTATGAAATTCTGAATATACAAACTCTTCTTGTCTTTAAAACATTCTGTGTGATCAATCAAATAGTTGAGTTAGTTCGAAGAGATTCCAATTGTTTGAGGAATCGCTACAGTTCGTTTGTTTGGCCATTTTATCCGGGGAGGAAAATTCCATAACCTCGGGTACTTGAGGGGATTTATTTCCTTAAGGACACTCCATGAATTCGGAGGACTTGGCCATTTCTGTTTCATCTTAATTTCTGAAAAATAAGACATACTTCTTTGAAAGATTTTTTTGATATTGTGTTGAGAGTGTTGTTGTACTTCATAATGTTCTTATTTTAAACTTGAACTAGTGTTGAAGTAGTGTTGCAAAAATACAGATTGTGTAAACCCAAAAAACTACAATCTTAAGGAAATAATTTTGCAGAATCTGTATTGCTTGTTTTTGGAGATTAAAACTTTAAGATTTCTACTCCGTTTGAACATAACTAGTGATTCGAAGACATAAAATCTTCATCATATGTTAAAGATCACTGTGGTGACGATTGGAATCGATAAAAACTTCATCGTTAACTAGAAATAAGAAGAAGAGTTTAAAGTAGCTTAACTTTATAAGTAGTATTCTGAAAATACTAGATTTTATTTTCTTGTGATGACAGAAAAAATGACAAACAAAAGTCAAGTGCAAGATGCGGCTATGACTGTGGGGGTAACTATATTGCCTCAACAAGTCGAGCAAATGCTCCGCAACCAATGGCACCTACGGAGTAGCCCAAAAAATTTACGGGCATTGACTTTAAGTGATGGCAGCAGAAGATATTCTTCTACCTCACAATACTATGTCTTCAAAGGTTAATTAGTGAGGATGCTCCTGAGGTGCCCGGAGGAACCTCGGACAAAGAGTGTTTCCTAATTGTAGAGGCTTGGAAACACTCAAACTTACTTTGCAGGAATTATATTTTGAGTGGTCTCCAAGATGACCTCTATAATTTTTACAGTGGAACTAAGACATCGAAGAAATTATGGGGGGCACTAGAATGAAAATACAAGACAGAGGATGTGGGAATTAAGAAATTGTTTGTTGCAAGATTTCTGGACTTTAAAATGATAGATAGAAAATCAGTAGTCTCTCAAGTGCAGGAATTGCAAGTAATCATCCACGATTTCCTAGTGGAAGGTATATCTTTGAAAAATACCTTAGTTGAACAAATTGAAAATGCTTTTAGTACTCATATAAAATGTTTTATAGGTTTGATTGTGAATGATGCATTTCAAGTAGCAGCAATCATTGAGAAACTACCACCTATGTGGAAGGACATCAAAAACTACTTGAAGCACAAACGCAAGGAGATGACTGCCGAAGATCTTATTGTCCAATTGAGTATTGAAGCGGATAATAAGGTTGCCGAGAGAATGTCAAAAGGGAATTCTAGAAGTAATGGAGCACATATTATAGAAGATGACAAAACAGTTCTAAGAAAAGGAAGAAAGTTGAACAATGAAGCAATCAATCCAAGAAAAAATTCAAGGGAAAGTGCTTCAACTGTGGCAAGATTGGCCATAAGTCCACAGATTGTCGTGCCCCTAAGAAAGGCAAGAAAAAGGACCAAGAAAATATGATTAAGTCCAACAAAGAATGTGATGATCTGTGTGCTATATTTTCAGAATGTAACTTGGTGGGGAATCCTCGTGAGTGGTGGACGGATTTTGGTGCCACCCACCATGTTTGTGCCAACAAAGAGTTGTTTTCATCATTCGCTCCAGCTTAAGTAGAAGAAATGATCTACATGGCTAACTCCTCTACGTCTAAGGTAAAAGGAATAGGAAAAGTGGGCTTGAAAATGACTTCAGGAAAGGTCTTGACACTTAACAATGTCTTGTACGTTTTGGGATTACGTAGGAACTTGATTTCTGTTTCAATTCTAGACAAGAATGGATTCAAATGTGTAACCTTTTTTGGAAAAATTCTAATTAGCAAAGGAGAAGTGTATGTAGCAAAAGGTTATCTCACCGAGGGCCTTTATAAGATGAATGTAATGAATGTTGAAATCAATAAAATTTCAAATTCTTCTTACTTGCTTGAGTCGTATGATTTGTGGCATGAACGTTTAGGCTATGTTAATTGCAAAATGTTACGAAAACTGATTAACTTAGAGGTTTGTGAAAAATTTGAGTGTAATAAATTAAAGTGTCAAACGTGTGTGGAATCAAAGTATACAAAGCATCCTTATAAGTCCGTTGAAAGGAATTCCAATCCCTTAGACTTAATACCCACTGAAATTTTTGATACGAAGTCAACACCATCACATGGTGGGAAAAATTATTTCATAACTTTTATTGATGATTGCACTAGATATTGTTATCTCTACTTGCTAAATAGTAAGGATAAATAAATAGATGCGTTTAGGCAATACAAAACTGAAGTAGAAAATCAGTTAGAGAAAAAGATAAAAATGATAAAAAGTGATAGGGGTCGAGAATATGAATCTCCCTTTGCCGAAATATGTGTAGAAAATGGAATCGTCCATCAAACTACAATGTAGAAGCAAATGATGAATGCCTTACTTATAAGTTTCAGTTTACCGCAAAACTTATAGGGGGAGGATATCCTTACATCCAACTGTATACTCAATAGAGCTCCCCATAGTAAGACATAATCAATTATTTTTGAAAATGGAAAGAAAGGAAACCCAACTTGAAATATTTCAAAGTGTGGGGGTGCCTAGCAAAGGTCCAAGTTCCTATGCCTAAAAGTATTAAGATAGGACCTAAGATGGTGGACTGCATGTTCATAGGATATCCTAAAATCAGTAAAGCATGTCAGTTTTTGGTTAATAAATCCGAACATCCGGATATAAATGAAAATATGATAATTGAATCAGATAATCCTGAATTCCTTGAAAACATTTACTCGTATAAAGTTAGACATGAACAGTCTAGTGGAGTATCTAAAGGACCTCGAGATGGACAAAGTGATAATGTACATAATGAAGAGAATCCAAGACTTAGTACATGTCAAAGAATGCCAACTTCGTTTGGACCAAATTTTGTAATATTTCTCTTATAAAATGAGCCTCAAATATTTAAAGAAGCGATGTCATTGTCAGACTCATCCTTTTGGAAAGAGATAGTCAATCATGAGATTGTTTAAATCTTAAGCAACCATACATGGGAATTGGTTGATCTTCCTCCAGGAAATAAATCTTTAGGTTCTAAATGGATCTTTAAAAGAAAAATGAAGGCAGATGGTACTATTGACAAATTCATGGCAAGACTTTTAGTAAAAGGCTTCAAATAGAAAGAAGGCCTTGATTACTTTGATACATACTCGCCAGTAACAAGCATAACATCAATTCGAATGTTAATTGCCTTGGCGGAGGTATATGATCTCGAAATACATCAAATGGATGTGAAAACCGCATTCCTAAATGGAGATTTAGAGGAAGAAATTTACATGGAACAGCTTGAGTGTTTTGTGGTTCTAGAAAAGAAGAATAAGGTGTGTAAACTTACTAAGTCATTGTATGGACTAAAGCAAGAACCTAAAAAATGGCATGCGAAGTTTGACCAAACCATGTTAGCAGAGGGGTTCAAGATAAATGAATGTGAAAAATGTGTTTACATTAAAGACACTCCAAATCACCAAGTCATTGTTTGTTTATATGTGGATGATATGTTGATCATTAGTAGAGATATTTCTGACATAAATACAATGAAATGAATGCCTGAGAGCAAGTTTGATATGAAAGACCTTGGAGTTGCGGATGTGATCTTAGGTATATAAATCCATAGAACTCCACAAGGGTTGGCATTGTCATAGTCTCATTATATCAAAAATGTACTTGACAAATTCAAGTGTATGGAATTGGGTATTGCCAAGACTCCTTTGGATGTAAGCTTTGCACTTTAAAAGAATGAAGGTAAAAGTGACTCACAATTTGAGTACGTAAGAGTATTGGGATGTTTAATTCATATAATGAGCTGTACACGACCAAACATAGCATTCGCTATCAGTAAGTTGAGTCAATACACGAGTAATCCCATCAAAACTTATTGAATGGCAATGCAAAAAGTTTTGGGGTATTTTAAATACACTCAAGACTATGCTTTGCATTATCATAAATATCCAGCGGTACTTGAAGGATATAGTGATGCAAATTGGATCATCGGGTCAAACGAAGTAAAATCCACAAGTGGATATGTATTTACTATCGGTGGAGGAGCAGTCTCTTGGAAATCATCCACACAGACTTGTATTGCTCTCTCTATAGTGGAATCTGAATTTATCGTATTGGATAAAGCCGGTGAAGAAGCAGAATGGCTCCGAAATTTGTTGGAAGATATTCCTTATTAGCCCAAACCAGTGGCACCAGAATGTATACACTATGATAGCCAAGCAGCAATAGGTAAAGCAGGGAGCATAATGTATAACGGTAAATCTCGTCCCATATGATGGAGACATAATACCATTAGGGAACTTCTCTCTAGTGGAATTATCTCTATTGACTATGTAAAGTCAAAGAATAATATGCCGGATCCACTTACAAAAGGCCTATCTGGAGAAGGAGTGGAAAGAAAATCCAAAGGAATGGATTTAAGGCCTAGAACAAGTCAGGATGGTGGTAACTCTACCTAGCAGACTGGAAATCCCAAGAGCTAGGTTTAAGGAGATCAAACAAAGTTGTGTCTGACAGGTTCAATATTGTCAAAATACCAACCCATTCTCATGATGTAGATAATGTTTAGTAAACAAGGACAAGACTTAAGGTGAGAAGTCTTTTAATGATCATCTAAATTTGGCAGATTTGACCAAGTAGTTTAATCTATGGGATTGAAAGTTTAGAAATCACCTATGTGAGGGTGAAATGGAAGCCGCTTCAAGGAGAATGTTAGTAAAAGACTATTCTCTAAGCTCTCATGAATCTAGGACGTGTTCATGGATGAAAATAACAAAATCGTGAGAACCATAAATGGTAAAAGGTTGGTTGTGTGACATGTGTTATCTAGGTGTACATTAAAGCTCGATGGTTCAAAGATATCAAATCTGCCGATTGACCGAGTGCATCCGATGCATATTCACTATAGAAAGTTTAAATGGAAACCATTTATCCAGATGCAATTAGTCTTTGCTTGATGATCACATACTTGTCCATAAAATTTTATGAAAAAATAGTCATTCTCCATTCATATGGGGGATTATTGGGTTCATTATGTATGAAAAAGGTGTGAATGGAAAATGGAGGGACACAACATTTGAGGAAAAGACATATTATTTTTTAAAAGGAGTGATTATTCAGATAGTTGTGTCTGTTCATAAAAAGACACAATGTTTCGAATGAATAGACATGACTCTTCTAAAATGATACACCTAACCATTGCCACCTTTGGGAAGAGGCACTTGATGGCTATATAATCCTGCATTTATCCATAGGTTTAGGTATGAAAAATTTTCTGTATATACAAACTCTTCTTGTCTTCAAAACATTCCGTGTGATCAATCAAATAGCTAATTGAGTTCAAAGAGATTCCAATTGTTTGAGGTACCACTACAGTTGGTTTGTTTGGCCATTTTATCTAGGGAGGAAAATTCCACAACCTCGAGTACTTGAGGGGAATCATTTCCTTAAGGACACTCGTGAATTCGGAGGACTTGACCATTTCTATTTCATCTTAATTTCTGAAAAATAAAAGACACTTCTTTGAAAGATTATTTTGATCTTGTCTTGAGAGTGTTGTTTTACTTCATAGTGTTCTTTTTTTAAACTTAAATTAGTGTTGAAATAGTGTTGCGAAAATATAGATTGTGTGTACCTGAAAAACTACATATATTTCCTTCACAGGGTTACACATTATCTATGCATTTTCGCCAATCAAATAATGGTGAAATTTTAATTTCGGTTACCCCATTTATCATGTTATTCAATGGTTCAACCAGAATACTAGAGCACACTACTGAAGTTGAGGTATGCAATCCTGTAGAAATTTATGTAGGGAGCCTTGTTAATCCTCCAATGATATCTGACCAGGGACGTCATTAGCTAATAACCTGTAATAATTCTGCTTAATATGCTCTTTTTGCACTTTTTTATTTTTTTGGGGTCAAATACAAGAGAAGACATTGAGTATAATTTTTTTCCTGATAAGGTAACAAAACATATAATATAAATGAATCCTTACATCATATATGCTTGTATAGTGGTTTGAATATCAATGTACTTATCAAAAAGGAATGAGCTTGAAAAGAACACAAAGCAATAAAGAAAAATAAATGTAACTCCGTATGTTTCGATGCATTTGCTTATGTTTCCAAGAGCCACAGCTACTGCTCCGCGATTATCCGTGAATGACAAAATAAAGCAAGGACAAATAAGTAGACTTAGTATGCAAGAGAAAAAGATATTCTTGTTAGATTGCTTGGAATATATAATGTCCCTACAATTAAAAATGGCAAGCTATTTATCAGCCATAATATTGAGGCCTCAGCCAATAAGAAAGTTCTACTGTCTCCTTAAAGTACTAGAACCAAAGACCTGATGCCACATGGCATTGCCGTTGGTGGTGCCAGCAAATATTCATACTGCAGTGTCAGATTGGCATGAGCTCGTCCATGTACCTGCGCCTCCGGACATTTTTCTCCCCATCTATTTTTTCTTCCATGTTATTTGGTATAACTTTATATTATCTCCTTCCTGGGCACCTTCAGAAAGATTATATGTTTTCAGAATTTCATTTATCAGCAAGACCTCTCTGCAATGTGTTCATCCATTAGTGTGCCACGTACTCGAATCAAATTTTATCCAATACAGATAAATTGTTATGCAGTCTAAATAGATGTGACCTATGGCTAGGGGGCTGTCGTAGCTGCTAAGATTAAAAATCTACAGGGAACTTGTCTAAAGTGATACATTCTGATCCATAAAATCTTGAATTTCCTTACAGAGTTTCGATATGGATATATATTGCAAAAGTAGGAAATGCGAGAAAAATTAGTCTATGGACAGTTGAATTGAGAAAGTCTTAATTACCGAAAAATGGCAGAAGCAGCCTCTATTTTGCAGAACATGCAAAATGTGACATTAGATAGTTGCAAGATGGAGTGTTCACTGTTAAGACTAAAGGTTGGCCCTGGAAATATTTATGGAAAACTAAAGAACTAGTGAAAGCCTCTTGCTGCCCTTTAAGCATGTTTAACGCAGGATAGGCTGCAGAAGATAGGATTTATTCTTTGCAGCAGGAACGCGCAGCTGTTATAAAATTCAAATGTATTCAGAATTTATTGTTTTGAAATAGTTGGTCTTTTGCGACTTATATGTTGGAGTTTCTGGACTTGCTAGAGTCTTTTGTCATGTAATCTTGTCAAGTCCAAGTTGCGTAATCTTTTTAGTACCACTGAGCATTAATGTCAGAATTTATAACATTATCGAGAAAGAATAATGTCATCCAAATGGCGGTCATGAAGCACTCTGGAAATAAGGGGATAAAGCAAAGGGACCGTATATCTTTTCTCTTTTCTCTTATTGGGATAGAGACCACAAATAGACTTGCAAAAGATGGGGGATTGAAAAGGGGATTTGAAATTGTCCATGGAAGAAGATGATACAAGACAGACAAGGAACACACGAAAATACACTCCAAAAACAGTCCACTAGTTCAAAAATCGAGGACCCTTTTGAAGACCACTCTCGGATTCGACAAATACAGCAAGAATACAAGAGACAAGGGTGTATTTGACACCAAATCAGCCACCACAAACTAACAAAGAGATTAACAAGATAACAAGATGAAGAACAAGAAGAGCAATAACACAATGGAAATAACAGTACATGTTTTTTACTAGAACAAGATCAAAGAGGGCAAGAAATGTAAATATAGGTAGTGAGACATATTACTACAAGACCTAAGAACTAGGGTGTGTATTCAACAACTAAACCCTTACAAACATTTAATAAGAACACATACACTCTTCGTGGACACAAGAGGGACCTCAATCCTTCAAGCACCCAACATTCCAAGCCATTAATCCAACACGAGTGATTCCACACTCACGTTGAAACCTAGTTTCGATTTTGCCTCAAAGGAGAGAGGACTTGGTCTTTCAAAAGTCATACAAGAATTACAAATATCATGAATAATCTAAGACTAAATGACCTAAAATGTTCTATTTATAGTAGGTTACAAAAAGAGTGTGAAATGTCCAAAAGACCCCTTAGTCAAATCCTTTACTTTGTGCACCCTTGGAGTGTAGTTTGAGGACTGTTTTGGAGGTTATTTAGGCCTTACTTTGCACTTCACTTGTACACTCCAAGTCTCAGGTTCAATACATTTCACATCCATCCATCCTCGTGGTTGTACTTGTATCAGAAGAGGAAATATAGTTACATCCTATCTATTGTTCACTAGTGATACTACTGTAGGTTAGACAATTTCGATAATAGTTTGGCTAAAACCTATGTCTACATGATGTACAAATATATGGAACTTAGAGCATGTTTAGATTGGCTTATCTTAGGTGCTTTTGAACCAAAATATCTTTTAAGCACTTGTGATTAAGCCAAAGTAACAAAACATAAGTCAAAGTCCTAAGTTAGAATTCCTTTGTTTGTATGTTGTAATTTTTATGAGCACGTATTATTTATCGCCTAAATGTTGGTAATTTGTAGCCTCCTCTCTCCTTCTAGAACAATGTGGTGTTATAAGTCTATCTTGAAGTATGAAAAGTTGTGTTTATTTTTTTCTAGAAGGGTTTCATTCTTTTATACCTTGGTTGCAAAAGGAGAATCTTCTTTTCTAGCCTATACTTGACATCGTCTTGGTGAATTATCCGTAGATAAATTTTTGTAAATTATTTATGATATACGCTTGACTTGTTGTTTTTCAAATTTTGTAAATCTGTGTTTTTCAAGAATAGCTTCAAACACATGTTCAAACTAACATATGAGAAATCAAATGATGTTGTAACTCTGTATTCACAACTTTGAACTTCAATAGTAAGTTTAACCCAACTTATGAACATGTACTTTCAAAAGATAGCAAAACTAAACATTTAGAAAAAGAAGAAGATTGGAAGATTCAAGTCCATTGAATTCAAGGTGTACCCTTAAGGATCAATTGATCAAGTTTCAAATGACGATGGCACGAGTGTCACGACCCAAAATGGGGCCCTGGCCATGATGAGCATCCCAAACTATGAAGGCCCGAACGCGCTTCTCTCTCTGGTAATCATGCACAATATTCATAAGTTATAATAGAAGATGTGGAATTATAAATCATTATGGAAACATGGTCATACTCAGAGTTCAGTTAAACTATGAAAAATAAAATCCAATATCAACTACACAACATCTGAACCAGTCTACGAAATCTCTACTACAACTGAAAATGACAATTGTCTGAAACTGGGACAAGGTCCCCAGTGGACCTGAAATAAAATAAATAATATAATCTAAAAGATATAGGCCTTCTGGAATAAAGAAGGCTCACCAACTGCACACATCACTTTTTTTTGAATACTCTATGGCCTAGCAGGACCTCTGAACTGAGCTTTAGACCTTGGGAGGAAGAGGTGTCAATACAAATGTACTGGTACGCAAAGTTATCCAAAATAAAGTTTTTATATAAATAAAGTAATGGAGAGTAATTTGTCCAAAAATCATACATAAAATAGTTTTCAAAACACATGAGCATCTTTTCTATAATCATAAAAACATTTCTATCAATGCAATTTCTGATCTTCGTATTACTTCTGAGTTAGGTGGTACGCCCTTACAAGTCTAAAACCCTACGGGCTATATAGAGTCCACCATTGACTCGGTGGGGAAAACCCCAACCCAAGTGTGCCACAAGGATTGGAGTGTCTGAGTCTAATATGCCACAAGGTACTAGGCCAGCGTAATATAATATACCCGGATCGGCAAATCACGGTTTTGGGCAATGAGTTGTCTGAACTCGTTCCTTCTTCGGGGGACCAACTTACATCTCTTTATGCCCAATTTTATCCATTTCTAAACATAAATCATCCTGAAATCTTAAGTAATGACAATCTGTTTTCTATGTTTGCATGAGTTTATAATGTCATTGTCGATTTTGGTATTGTCATACCAAGACTTGCAAGTCATAATTCTAAGCCATAATGCATTAAGTATAATTCTTTCATTAAAACTCAATTCAGACCACCCAACATTTGCAATAGTATGAGATGATTTGATGTTCCAAAACACAAGTCAAAACTATGCAAGAATTCTTGAAATATATGGTGGTCATGTCCTTTTGGCAAAACATGCACTCTTTCATTATATGTATATTCAACATTTATCAACATGCATAGCTCTCTCTTTTTATTTCAAAACCATATTCAAGTCATAGTATAAATCAAGATATTTTGTATCATGCTCTTCAAGATGCATTTCAAAAAAATCCATAGAATATCATGAGTAAAGGAAAATCATAACAAGAGAGGGATTTTTTATGAGTCTTGCTCTCAATTCAATCATCAATCTTTAAAACGCATGCTTACATATATATACAATTTCCAATCAATTTGGGAAAGGTCTAAAGACCAAAACAATACTGTCAAAACTTCTAAAACATGTTTATATTCATAAATCCAAAATCTCATTCTTAAAATCATGATTTCTACGCCCATGAGATTTTAGGAAAACCCCGTGTACCATAATTTATGACTCTTGAATCAACTCGTGCTTTAGGAATGCTATTCAAATAATTGATGGGTGCTTATTTTAGCCCTCGCAATGGGGATTCAGAATCTCGATGAATTTTAGAAAACCCATGGTGAAATCTTAGTATATTTGGGTTTTTAGTTTGAAACCCTAGAGAGAGTTTCTTGTAATTTTTTGAAGAAAAAATGAATAATGTGGTCACTTGGAAGAAAAATCCCATGTTTAAGCTGATAAGGGGGGTGAAAATTACCCAACATAACCTTAATGAGACAAAATAAAATATAACGAGGAGCCCAATTTTACGGGCCACGTGACGCACTACTATCGCAGTGGATCACTGAAAAATAACAAATGGGATTCTTGGGGTCACCGCGACGTGGAGCCATCGCGTTTGTCCCACTGGTTGTGACCTGGAACTTCAGCACGATGTGCCACAATCGCGCTAGGCTACTGGAATTTGATAATTGTTAAATAGACCACCTCCACGATGCGCTAAGTACCAAAATAATGGTGTTTTATGACTAGCACTAAAATTAGCCATAACATCTTGCCTGGGTATCGGATTTGGGCGAATCTTATATCTAAAGAAAGCTCAAACAATTTCCCACACTACATAATTGATTAACATGGAAAATTTGCATAGGATTTATGGATTTTGGATCATCTACGCATAGAAGTGATGCTTTTTTCTTCTAGCCCAAAATTTGGGGCATTACATTATCTTCTCTTCGGGATCATTCATCCCCGAATGATGGGTAGGAATGTTGATTATTAAAGGTATGGAATAACGCGGACCTGATGTGTCTTCTAAGAAAGGATATAACTGATCTGAAACATTTAAACTTCTATCGTCAAACTGAATTATGAGCTGACTTGACTTTTCTTGCTTCAAAGAGCTTATTCATGCTGAGCGTTTACGATTTCCACCAAAGTGTTTATGCTCAAATAACACACATTGTATTTGGAAGCGATAAATTATGTAGCTACGAATCATGAGGCAACAAGATTTAGATCGTACAAAGGTATTACACTGTCTGAGCTTAAATAGCTGGAAAAATTTAAGATAATATGTTGAACTCTTATGAACTGAGTCATGACTAAATAACTGAATTTGAAACACGATGCTTGGACTGAATAGAGTTTGCAACTTACAAGGATGGAATAGATTATCTTTTGGAATGGTCATACATATTGGACTTCGGATAGTAGGACTAGTTGAAAAGGTAGGAAACCACAGTAACTTGTCTGCCTGACTATTAAGCTGAATTCCTGGCTACATAGACTTAAAACTTATACTTCATTGAAGTATCGCTTCAACACTCTTGCTAAAGAAATCCTAGTAGCATTAGCGAGAAAAGAATCTCTAACATGAGTTACACAAAACATCCAACTAAGGAATTACGACAATGATACTACTCTATGGAATGGAATATAGACACATATCTCGTAAACATGGATAGAATTACCAAACCTTAGGCAATGCAACTTCTTACTTTCAAGATTAGCCACACTTATAAAATATTCTCTCAACTATACTTTCCCCTTAAACACCATACTCTTTGATTTCACTTATTTTTTCTCACATGGCCGCTGATATTTCCATCTACTAATGTCTAAACTGAATTAAATCCCCTCATCATCTTCAAGCCTAACTCAAAATCACAAGACGCACCACATAATACTGTAGTACTAGTCTGAATCATAAATTAGTACACCCTGTATTTCATATCATCTAATGCCTAATTCTTTTAGCAACTCCAACACTCACCTTCAACTTCGTATTAGACATTCACACACTCAAAGCATCCATCCGCATGTATACAGACACAATATTCAAGCCTATATTCATACCCACATATACACTTCTAAACAAACACTCATAAAGCATCTTTGTCATAATCTCTAATACTTTCATCCATAACAACTTCCCTGCATACTTAGATGATACACATAAAATATTATCAACTAACTAAACCTTAAACGAAACTTCACCTCAAAATTCTTTCAAACTTAAAAGGTTACATAAAACAAGTACAAAACAATTTTTCCAAAATATAACACATAAAACTTCAACTAACTTTGACAGGCATCAAAGACTCGGCCACAATCTTACTCCACAATTACCTCCTTAACTCAAATAAGCACCCATCTTTCATCAACAAGAAATGTTTACTTTTCCCCATCTAAACAATTGTTCATCATCACTATCTCGACCTAAGGGAAAATGTCACTGAAATTTGGAATATCAGGATCTGGAACATAAGGGGAGTACTAAGCATAACTTGATACCCTACTGAGGCGTGAGGAATAGAAAACTCACGGTATGGACTTATTAAAGAGATCTAATCTGAGGATGTACCTAATATGAATCTGAATTTTCACTAATCGTTAAGAGTATCACATGTGCACAAGAGTCATGAACTGCATGACCTGAATTTTTGGAATTCATAACTTACGAAAAGTGATTCTGACTGCTGAACAAACTAGGAACTCGTCATAATAGGAAATAGGAGAGTAAATGATTCCTTATCATATGCATGAACACGAGTTATAATCATGAAGCTGAAACATAAAGAATGAGTATTTATTATAATAACTAAAGTAAACTACTGAAATAAGAATAGATTGAGCATCATTCTTTCTCGCGGCCAATTTCACAACTTACTGGCACATCTATTAGCATCTAAAAACTTGACTTGGTTACGAGTTCTATCATCCCACCCTTAGATTTAAGCCATTACTCTAAGTCTGTGAACAACTATATACACTCTGGTGTAAACTGAAATCACTTTACTCTAGAGTCGGGGATATAACAATACACATAAAACTAAACTTACCCTGTAAGATGGTATCTTCATGTATAGAAACCAATGCTAATACCTCTTTCTAAGATTCAACCCCTTAGGTTTCTATCGCCCCAAAAGTCATCATATAACATCTTAAACATTCACCAACTCGGATTCTTCTAACACTAATCATGGGTATCTCTAAACCTTTGATGGACCATACCACTTTTGTCATAGTCTACTAGCAACACGACTCCAGACTTATATTTCTAAACCATGAGAATCAAGTTTATGAAAAATGGCTCAGCATCATTAATCATAACTATATAACTTAGCTATCAAGAACATCGCATATTATCTAACTAGTCTTTCTCCACCTAGCAACTCAACGGTCCTACTAAACACACAACATGCAATGATCCTTGAAAATAATGCAGCCCCATAGCACCTTGGTTGTACTTCTTCATCATACTTACAACATCAGACTTGATTACGAATCAAATAAACTTAATCCCTTGTATACAATGTTCAAGCCTACTAGATCACTTTCACATAACTAACACCCACCACATCAATTTATTATATCCACCTTGATCACAATCTACTATTCCAACTTAGTGTCTACTTCTAGCTATGATGAACCACCACTTCATACAATATTCTTACATGCCAAAACATCTGGAAACATTAATCTGCCAAAACTTCATAAGAATAAGGATCAATCATAATCCTATGATCTATCTTATTTAAAATCCATTAACACATCTTCCATTTACACATCATTACTATCTACCCCTTTTATACAGCTACACTTAGTTCATGGCTCCATAAGTCCCAACTAAACTCCCTTTTATACACATGAACCATGCTTTGATACTCCTTCTCTACCTTACCTTCAACTAATCTAACACACAGGGACATATCACTTCATTACCAACTCGATCATATGCAAAAAGATTCGGCCATACACATTTTCAATAAATCTCCCTTAATACTTTTCTTGCCATTAGGCCACTAAACCCTAGTTCCAACCAACACAAAAATAACAAAATGAACAATAAGTTGCTAGTGAATCAAATTAGGCCCCACACGTCTCAACTAGACTTTGATTTTGTGTTTTGAACAATAAATGAGATGAATGACAAGGCAACTATGCTAGTGAATTGAAAGAGCCTCACACGGCTTCACTAGACTTTCAGTTTCAACGACACAATGATAACAAGATTGCAAGAGATAGAAACTTGACGCACATCATTCCATGATCTAAGAATACACATCTTACTCTGTATATAAAAAAATTCTGATTCAAACACTCCCCCCACAGACTACCATATAATCCACACATGCTACTAGCTACCACATTAGTCTATCACTTTAAATGGTAAATCATTTTCAAACATTAGTTATTCAGCTAAACACATTTATCTACACAAAAGACACCCTCACTCTGATTTCTAGCCTTGCGACTTCATATCACCAACTTCTTGGTCCAATATCACTACCAATAGGTTATGACATCGTCACTTTAACTTATACTACTACTCGGGTGGAAATATAGTTCCAACATTCTGCTACACATCATTCCCCCTGAAGCATGATGTTTGCAACATAAATTTTTAAAAGAACTAAATACACTTAATACTGCAGGCTGAAAAACACAATTTCATCAGAATCAAAGTTCACACTAGAATCAATACACCTTGGAGTACTAATGGGCTCTTCTGAAGTCTTTGCACAAATTTTAAAATCTTATATGACTTAACCAGAAAGAACTATACCATTTAGACTCTAAACTTCTGCACTTGAATCACCCTAATAATGAGACATATTGAATCATATCAAAGTAAGAAAATAATTGGGATAACTTTACTTCCGTATGGGCGACACCATAGCACGATTTAGAGTATGTAAGAGGAACATTCTGACTCCATAGCACGAACTAGAACATTAAGAAAGAGAGACATACCAAAAAGACTAGTAGGCTCCTGCCCATTAGTATGGCATGCTACACACCCATAAACAAGACTCTACCCGATGCGATTTTAGAAACACCCTGGGACCATGAACCTATCTTTGATACCAAGTTTGTCACGACCCGAACTGGGGCCTTAGCCGTGATGAGTATCCCAAACCATAAAGGTCCGGATGCCCTTTTCTTTTTGGTAATCATGCACAATATTCATAAGTTATAATAAAAGATGCATAATTATAAATCATTACAAAAACATGGTCGTACTTTGAGTTCAATTAAACTATGAAAAATGAAATCTAATATCAGCTACACAACATCTGAACTAGTCTGCAAAATCTCTACTATATCTGAAAATAACAACTGTCTGAAACTGGGATATGGCCCTAGTGGACCTAAAGAAAAATAAATAACAGAATTTGAAAGACATAGGCCTTCTGGAATAAAGTAGGCTCACCAAATGCACACTTCACTGCTGTTGAAAAACACTACGGCCTAGCAGAACCTCTGAACTGAGCTTTAGACCCTGGGAGAAAGGGGGTCAATACAAATGTACTGGTATGCAAAGTAATCTAAAATAAAGCTTTTATATAAATAAAATAATGGAGAGCAATTAGTCCAGACATCATACATAAAATAGTTTTCAAAACACATGAGCATCATTTTGAAAATCATAAAAAGATTTCTATCAATGATATTTCTGATCTTTGTATTACTTTTGAGTTAGGTGGTACGCCCCTACAAGTCTAAAATCCCACAGACGATATGGAGTCCTCCAATGACTCCACGAAAAATGCCCCAACCCAAGAGTGCCACAAGGGTTGGAGTGTCTGAGTCTAATACACCATAGGACACGAGGCCAGCATAATATAATACACCCAGATCAGCAAATCACGATCTTGGGCAATGAGTTTTATGAATTTGTGCCTTCTTTGGAGGACCACCTAACATCTCTTTATGCCCAATTTTATGCATTTCTAAACATAAATCATTCTTAAATCTTAAGTCATGAAAATCTGGTTTCTATGTTTGTCTGAGTCTGTTATGGCATTGTCTATTTTGGTATCATCATACCAAGACTTGCAAGTCATAATTCTGAGTCATAATGCCTTCAACATAATTCTTTCATTAAAACTCAATTCAGACCATCCCACATTTGCAATAGTATGAGATGATTTCATATTTCGAAACATAAGTCAAAACTATGCAAGAATTCTTGAAACATATGGTGGTCATGTGCTTTTGGCAAAACCATGCACTCTTTCATTATATGTATATTCAAAATTTATCAACATGCATAACCCTCTATTTTTATTTCAAAGTCATATTCAAGTGATAGTATAAATCAAGACATTTCGTATCATGCTCTTCACGGTGCATTTCAAAAAAATTCATAGTATATCATGAGTAAAGGAAAATCATAACAAGAGACGGACTTTTCATGAGTCATGCTCTCTATTCAATCATCAATCATTAAAACGTGTGCTTACATATATATACAATTTCCAATCAATTTGAGGGAAGATCTAAAGACCAAAACAATACCGTCAAAACTTCTGAAACATGATTATATTCATAAATCCAAAACCTAATTCTTAAAATAATGATTTCTATGCCCATGAGATTTTAGGAAAACCCCGCGTACCTTAATTTATTACTCTTAAATGAACTCATGCTTTAGGAATACAATTTGAACAATTGATGGGTGCTTCTTGTAGCCCTCGCAATAGGGATTTCAAATCTCCAAGAATTATTGAAAACCCATGGTGAAATCTTAGGATATTTGAGTTTTTAGTTTGAAACCCTAGAGAGAGTTTCTTGTAAATTTTTGAAGAAAAAAATGAACAATGTGGTCACTTGGGAGAAAAATCTCATGTTTTATCTGATGGGGAGGGGGGGTGAAAATTACCCAACATAACCTTAATGAGATGGAATAAAATATAACTAGAAGCCCGATTTTATGGGCCACGTGACATGCCACTATCGCGGTGGATCATTGGTAAATGACAAATGGAATTCTTGGGGTCACCGTGATGCAGCGCCATCGCGTTGTCCTACTAGTTGGAACCTGGAAATTCAGTGTGACACACCACAATCGCGCAAGGCTGCTGCAATTTGACAATTTTTAAATAGAGCCAAATACCAAAATGTCGGTGTTTTACGACTAGGACTAAAATTAGCCATAACATCTTGTCCGGGTATCAGATTTAGGCGAATCTTATATCGACAGAAATCTCATTGAATTTCCCCCACTACATAATTGATTAACATGGAAAATTTGCATAGGATTTATGGCTTTTGGATCATCAACGCATAGAAATGATAGTTTTTGTTCTAGCCCGAAATACGGGGTGTTACACCGAGCCTCGTCTTCTTCTTGCCTCTCTATCAACATGAAGGAGTGCTTATAGATTTAAGCACAAGGATTTTCCATTCTCCCACCAATGTGGGGAAACACTCCTTTTTCTTTATTTTCTTTTCTCCATTTCCTATTCACATTCCACTTAGAACCCAACATGACTTACAGCCAAACCTCATATGAAATACTTTGTTGAAGAAGTTCTTCAACGTTCCACAACCACTACTTTGATTCCTTTTATGAAATTATGAACTCCACAGAACTTTATCAATTTCAATGCAACTTATTCTTTTTGAACTGACATAACAAACTATGCATAATGTTTATATAAAAATTGTGTTGTGTTATGATTTTCAATATAGTGCTGCTTAAATGAGTTAAGGAGTTTAGCTGAATGTATATTTTCTTTTCATTGCTAACCAGTAGTTGACTGAAGAATCCTTTTACATTGAAAAATGATGATTCACTCGCACCTATGCTGTTGCTATTGTTTAAATTAGGTGGTTATTTTATTTTTTTGTACTGTTTTTTTTTAGTCATGTGAGAATTTTGTGAGATACGACCTTAATTTATTTTGTACTATTGAATTTCAGGAAGTGGAAGCTAATGTTGAACAGTAATCTGTATTTGCTGCATGGATTGAAAGGGAGATGCCTTGTAATGATGTGGTTGCCTTCTCCATCATGTCTGTTGTATTTAATATCGACTTGTAATTATGTCTTTCCCAGATTTACAATCATCTGCTATAGAATGTGAAGAGAACCTGATATTGTTGAGTATCAGAATGAATAAGGTATAAATGAAGAAAAATGGATATGTTCGGTAACTGCGAACATGCTAATAAAGATGACTGAGAATTACGATGCCTCGTTCTAGTTTTTGTCTCAGATCTCATACCTGTGGCTGTATTGCAGCCATTTCTTTGGACAATCGAATTTGTATATATGGAAATGCTCCAGATATAATTTTTGATATTTGTAGATTTAAAGAGTATGTTTAATACCTATCGTACTTAAAGGTTTTTGTCTAATCTGAGATATCAAATGTTTCTGGATTAATTGTATATGTTAGGCAATAATATGATATTTGAGTTTTAAATTATGAGAAAGTGTTTGTAACATTGAAAGTATGGGAAAAAAGTACATCCTTGTGTACTAATCTCCCGCTATACGATATTCCAGAGAAAGACCGAACCACTAGGATTTACTGGACACAGCCTTATCTTGTATTTCTGCAAGAGATTTTTTTTCAAGGCTTGAACCCGTGACCTCCATGGCTCATGACAACAACTTTTGGTTCAATTTCAAAAGTCAATAGTAAATCGGATTGTCTAATACATTTTTGATGAACTTAAGGGCATAAACATTTGTTATGTCATCCCACGTAATCTCCGGTGGATAAATTTAACTGGTCCAAAATTAATGACTACTAGTTGATGGAACAAGAATTTATAGCTATGTCTTCTGCTAGAGAATAAGTTAATTCGCTTCAAAGTATGCTAATAGTTATTCCTCTATAAAGCAAGCCAGTACTACCTTTGACTATCTATTGTGATATTTAAGCAGTTATATTTCAGGCTGTACTTTGTGTTGGGTTCAAAATCGAGAGGGCGTCATGCGGAAGCTTAAAATTTGCAAACGATATTGATGATAAATCAGATGACAAACTAAAACATAATACTAAAAATATATTATTGATATGTTTGGTCAAACGACCTACATATAAAAAGGTAATATTGAAAAAAAAAACATAAAACCTATTGGTAGAAAATCTTCCCATATACAAGACTCTTTAATGAATACATTGTGGATGTTATTGTGTTCTGTTATGAGAAGAGAGGGTTTTATATTTATTGAGTTCCTAAACCTTTTCAGTTAGAAAGAGGTAAGTCAACTATGAAAAAGTTTTATATTTTTTCATTCAGGAAAAGTAAAAATAATTATGGTATTACTTTTATTTTCTAAGAAAAATAAAACTTAAATTTGTTTACAAAATGAGGTCAAAAACCCTAACACTTTGACTATCTATTGAGATAATTAAGCTATTATATTTCGGACTTCAAGTGATTGTTATATTGGCAAGTTCAGATAAGTACATCTCAGACACAATCAAATGAAAATATTAGTGAAGGATAGTACAATTTCTCTGCAGTATGTGAAACACAAATTTCATTTAGCAGATTCTTTGTCTATTGTTTAGGAAAATAATTGGTAGTGATAATTTGTAAAGGAACGGAAATAAAACCCCACTGAAAATTGAGTTTACTTTATAGGAACTCTGCTAATGATGCAATCTTATAAGGTTTAAGGGGAAAAATAAGCGAAGCATTCCATTTTCTAAAAGAGTAAATAAATGTGCACATGTAGATCTAAAGAAACGAGAATTTTTATTTTACAACTCCAATATTACAATAAGTAAATTTGAAAGTTTGTTCATACATGATATTTTTTTAAGAGGGAAAGTTATTGTTACCCTCTTGAACTATAGCAAAAGTTGTAGAGACACCCCAATTTGAAGGAGGTCTTTTAACTCCCGGACAATTTTAAAGTGTAATAAATACGTCATTTAATGCTGACGTGGCTACACAACCAAATTCAATTAATTGTGGTGCTATACACGCGTCGCCACATGTACAGATGTTTTTTAAAAAGTTCTTTACATACTTATTTTTATTTTCTATTTCTAATAACTAAAAGGCATAATACATAAACACGTCATTTTAACTTGACTTCAAATCATATCTATGACCTTCAAATTTGAAGTATGCAAAAATAGGCACATAAACTTGTCTAAAGTTGCACAAGTAGATACACGCGTTCTATGTAACATAATACACATAGGACACCATGTAGGAAAAGAATTGCCCATGTTTAACGCCACTTAGGACTCAAATTGTTCAAATTTATATAAGTGTAAGTGTTACTTGTTCACACTCAATATATATATATATATACATACTTTTGTACTACCTTAAAACTCATAAAAAACCATGCTACAGAGGCCTGTTTGAAGGGCTGCTTTGAATGGTCCTCGGCATAAAGACACATGTGTGAAGAGTTGTCATTGTATTTTATTCTGTTCTCTCATAAAACTAAATCCTCAAGTAGCAGTTCTCTGTCGAACACAATAAATCTTTAGCATTTCACATTTAGGCATTGTTCAACTGAGATTCCAGCTTTCTAGCATTCTCACCTTCTCTGCTGAATGTCGGGTCTTCAATATTTTGTTTTAATGTCATTGGTTGATGTTTATTTTGTTTCGTTTTGTGCTTTATATTTTTCTAAGGGACCAAGATTATTTTTTTACTACGTTGCTTGATATATAATAACATGACTCAGGCAAACTGGTGACATTTATGAAGCATGCCAGTGTTTCATTGGAATTTTTTTCCTTTTGTCCCCTTGTATTATTTACATACTAAAAATACATAACATCATCATATAACTCCGCATTTTTTAAAAGAATATATTTTCTTTCATCAAAGTATGAAAAAGCTTTTTCCTTGAAAACCACATTACTTCACCAATTTTGTGAAAAATCCAGCATTTTAGTTGTTCGATGGATGAGGTATATTTATTGGTTCAAAAGTTCATCTTAGTTGCTGCTATTGGCATTGTATATGATACCATGCTGAAGGCAAAATCCCCAAATTCTTCCACTATGAGCCATACTTGGAAGCTGCAAAATTACAAAGGAAACAAAGAACATTCATTTAAATGAGGGTCTTAGTCTAATTACATCTAGTGAAATCAATGGTCTGAATTTGGAATGCTTAAAGCCTCCCCATTTGTCTGTACATTGCATAAGGTTGACTAAATTTTACATATGTTTAGAGTTTTATTGACTTTTAATTTTAACACCCTAAGATTTCTATGTTCTTGTAGCTTGTGTTTTCAAGATGATATGGACTAACTTCTACTGAATGCTTCATTAATCTGATCAAGGCCTTTTTTTATTGCATTCATGTAAGTTCTGATACATTATTTAAGTTCTAATACAAAATTCAAATATTTAATCTAGAGACAATACCCAATTACCCCCTTGAACTATACCCAAAAGGGCTATGACACATCGCAACTTAAAGGGGGTCCTATTAGCCTCCTGGACTAATTAAAAGTATAATTTTGACACGGTTAGTACCTACGTGGCACATACATGGCACAACACACTGAAGTATCCACGTAGACACACGTGTGTGCCACGTATGTGCCATGTAGGCACTAAGAGTGTTAAAATTACACTTTTAATTAGTTCACGGGGTAAAAGGACCACCTTTAAGTTGAGGTATGTCATAACGTTTTTGGGTATAGTTCAGGGGGGTAATTGTGTATTTTCTCTTTTATCAAATACTTAATAAACTATAAAGAATGCCGAAAGTGTAACTAGATTCTTATTGAACTGTAAAGTATTTTTCCTTATAAACTCAGTGTAGTTGGAAAGCCCAGCATACTACTTGATAATTATTAACAATCATTAAACTATGCAACAAATGACTATCTAAAAATTAAATTTTGTTTGTTCATAGACAAGCTTCGATGTCCCCTTAATTTGTTGCAAAAATAGAAGATTAGGCCAAAATTTTGTGGAATAACTATAATTGGTAGTGTTTGTGCGATTTTTGTTGGGTTTGAAATCGAGAGAGTGTCATGCAGAAGCTTAAAGTTGCAAACTAAATCATTTATAATTCGATGGGATAATATAAAATACTAAAAAATATAGTATTATTATATGATTTGCCCATGTCATGCCCCGAGTCGAGGCCCTAGACGTGGCACGTACCCGACACTACTGCTAGTATGAGCAAACGTTTTGGCATATCACATGAGCATACAGCTAACATAATGAATAGAGAGGAAATAGAATAGAATAAGAGTTCTTAAAGGATAAAGTCTTTCATCAATGTTCATTAATATCACTTAACGTCTGAAGATACAATAGTCATGGTAAATAATACTAAAAATCACAAGATCTGTCTGGCAACTCAATCAGTCGGTGAAGCCTATAATAAGTACCAATACTAAATTAAAAGAAAATATAATGAAGTCATCATATCCCGTCCAACCTCCTGATAGAAAAGAAGCTCACAAATAGCAGAAGATAGAGATCTTAATAAGGTGCCTGACCGTGGACATGAGAGCCAAAATCTACATCATGAAATGATGTAGCACCAAAGACGGTCAATACATGGAATATATTGGTATGCAAAACAATTTCAGGAGGGTACTGCATCAAGAGAATAAAAATGACAATAAAATTCAAACGTAAAAAAAGATAACTGGAAAGGAACAAGAATATAAGCTAGATTTATAATTTACCAAATAAAGTATATTTAATTCCTTTGATTATTTGTAGGAGAAAGTAGTGAACCATCATAAACAACCATGTGAGAGCATAGAGTCTGATCTCGGCCTGATCAGCTAAGCCGTCCTATACCTTACCGGGCATAGGACATGAACTGGCATAATTTGCTAGCAAGTATCCATGGTTAGTCCCTTTTCGAGACACAAAAAAAAGAGTCATCTGAATTGCCGAATAATCTCTATCCTATGTTGGCAAACATCATTTCAAGCATTTTTCATTTCAACCTATGCCTTCACGGTCAGCTAACTAACTCCCTTATGCTCATGACATTATCTTATTTATCTGATTAGTTCTTAACCAAAATGTTAGTCTTGTTACGTTCATGTTCATAGTTTAGCCTTTTTAGGCTCATGCTCATGGTTTAGCCTCTTTAGGCTCATAATTATGTATAACCACTTTAGGCTAATATTGACAGTTAACCGTAATAGGTTCATATTCATGAGTTAACATTATCAATATTGGAGAGTCATGATAGGTAATTTCATGGTTCAATATGCTATAATTCATGTACATAATTGGAACCATTCTTGTAAAAATATTCATATTAATATAATTAAGTATCTATTAACTAGGTCAATGGGAAAATTTCTGAGAAGTTGGTATTATTATACTAGGGCTTGCAATTTCATAATGTATAGTTCTTTGTGCAAAGAGTTTTAGGAATGTTGCAAGAATTAGACTTTCTTATGGATTATGGAATTGGAATCATACTAAGAGATTCATAAAATTTTATGTTATAACTTTAATAGAAACATTCACATGATGGCATGACTAAGAATTTGACATGGAGTATTGGCAAGATATTGTATTATAAATCATCTACAACCATAAATTTTGAAAAACAGATTAGCATAAGATCCCAGTAGAAGATAAAGCAGTTCTTCCTACTTATTAAATTTAAAGAATTTCAGCATGCCAACATATACTGGATCGGACATTAATTTAAGAGATCAAAGGAACGTTCTTTATGTTAATTAATCCTAACGTCTTTCAAGAAATTTAGAAATAGAAAATACTTGTTGAAGATTATTGAGAGCACCATATTATTGACCGGAAGAGATTAAGTTTGTAGATTTAGGAAAAATCAGTCCATACATTATGAATACATAAGCACTTGTTAAGAAGTCAATAGGAAATAGAACTTGACAGATTGATTTGTTTTGAATCTAACTGCTGAATACAAATATCTAGACACCATATGTATGGAAAGGATATTACAAAACTAATTTGGAGAATATGAAAATATAATGAAACGTGAGCAAAAGATGGTTCTACATACCTCAAAACGTTTCAAGAACTTGAGATCTGGAGAAGGGATTAGACTTGTTTTCTTGAATGAATTTCATCAGATTCTTGAGATTTGAGTTTTAGAGGAGGAATAATGATGTTTATTTATGGATATCGTATGAAAAACTGATGGGGAAAAGTGAGGTTTTATCTTGTGCAACTTGAAGAAGGCAGGGAGGTTTGTATTGTAATGTGTGACTGATGGATAGTAAGTCTAGGAGTCTTAACATATAAAATTAATGGAGAATTAGATTTTAATAACTTGGGGTTAATGTAAAAAATATAGGATGAAATTACCCCTCTAAGAATATGAAAAGAAAAGAAAAAAAAGAAAATTTTCGTCTGGTATAGTGCTATTCTGACTGTTCTTAGTAAAACACATGTAACTTTTTACTTGGGTCTTGGATTAAAGAGTTGTTAGTAGCGTCGGAAAGAAGACTCAAAAAGTTTTAATTTGATAGGTAATGGGTCACGTAACTCTAAATATTCTAGGAGAAATGCTTGTTTAAATTTGGTCCTTGTGTGAACCTATAAAAAAACTTAATCATTAAAGGACCTTTCACTCAAATTTGCTTAAGAGATTTCTTATGCCCGTAATTCATACCCAATACCCCTACGACACTTAAGACTTGACCTTTGCACATAGATACAATAAAATTTCTAGATAATGGATAAAGTACATATGATGAGAGGTCCAATGGATTTTATTTTTATCTCAAACGTTCAGGGTGTTACAATATCTCCCTCTTAGGATCATTCGTCCTCGAATGGTGGTCATGTAGGAGTACCTTACATTGGAATACTGGAATAGTCTAGTATTTATTGAATTATTTCTTAATGACATGAACTTTCCTAACATGTGGAGCATCGTAAAAAGCCGTAGAAGAAACATGGAGGTACGAGTCATGGAATGCATTAGACTTAACATAGACATGTCATAGGACATGTGTTTCATAGGAAATGAACATAACAACATAAGATATGAATTTAGGTATGATCTATATGGGTATCTTAGTTAACTAAATAGGGCTTATAGAACATGAATGGTATGACGAAGGCTAGGACTTAAGTCCCATTTGGTCTAAAGTTACATAACATGAAATAGGGGTGCATTAGACATAGGAATACGGGTATTTTCACCTTAAATACTGGAAGCATTAGATCTTAGCAACACCTTTTGAACCTATCTTTTACCCCTGAATATTACACTTCATTATTTCCAAAGTACAATTCTCACATGGGCACATACAAGTACTAGTTTGATTCTAACACACTTTTACCATGTTCAAGCCTACTTAGAGGTATAAGGGGCCACTCCTAAAATACTTATGCCCGTCTAAATTTCAGGATCCCATATTCTATTTCTCTTTAAGAACCTTCATATTTATTGTTGACTTGCTCTTAGGTTAGTTCTAAAACTCAACAAGGTCTTTCCTGGATCTATAGTTATACCCAGGGACACTAATTTTTCTCATCACAAAAACATCCATCCTCGAACTCTTAATCAAGCAGTCACAAATTTCATAGTGTATTTTAGCCACATGATATCTAAGATCATCATTGTAACAACTTCATGGTTTCTTCCCAGTTAATAAGAAAAATATTCTCCATCCACCCTAGAACCTCTATGAACTGCAATTTCATGCACTCCTACCAGGAGACACCCATATGAATTCATCCAACTATCACATATAGCTAAGTTTCATCTCACACTTCATCCATGCTTATGCTCTTAGATGAACCAGTACACTTCCATTATCGCAACAAGAAACATCTAGTCACTTCTATCCAACCATTACTGAATTGATATCACACCACTTCCATGTCATAAAGAATACCATCGAAGGACTAGAATATAAGCATCAGGAATATAAGGGATACTGCTCAATCACTACTAATACTTATTGTGACCTTTCTAATAAAGATGTATCCCGGGAATAATGCATAATAGGCATGAATATTTCATATATCAAATACATAAGCCACAATAGAAGAATCATTCTGGATATAGATAATGACATAACATGAGTTCGAAACATATCAAAAAGTGTGAGTTCATAGGACTGGGCATACTGAAATTCATGGAGTCATGGAGTAAGTCTGGGATTATTGAGTTAAGCTTATTTTCATTCTAGGAACTTAGCATAAATGTGAATCAGTATGAAGTTCATAAAACTAGATCATGGACATGATGCTAATACGGGGACATGAGTTGAGTGTCATAGTGACTGAAGTACAAGGGATATTTTAGGATAAGAATGGATCACTTTCTCATTCTAGCTCTTTTTTAACTAATTACGTTACTATTTGTATTCAAAGATATGAATTTGTTCCTCACCCAATCATCTCCCCCTTAGCTTAAAGTTTAGTGTCTTGAGATTATGGACCTAATATCTAAACTATGATATCATTTCTTTACTCTGCATGGTCGGGGTATCACTATACACATGAATGCTAAACTCTTTTTAATATACTATATTTGTAGATACTTAATCTTTGCTAGGACTTCTTTCTGAGATACTTCCTTAAATATTTTCTTGCCTCTATGGCCATCATTCTATAATTTATGCTCCTATTGGTATACATGCCTACTTCCTCAAAAACTTAACAGGCCGGTCTTTTCTTATTAATCTACAATCATCACACCTCTAAATTTCTATCCTCCTAATATTATAGAATTAAAACTTATATCAAGAGACTTAATATTATACTTTTTTATTTATAATCCCCTGATTAAGATCGAAGGATTACCACATAATTCATACTTAGAATCTCTCCACCGTACATAATATCAAGAATAATAAACTAGGAACACACACACTTAGGAGCTTAGAATCTCATCTACGATATGTATCTCTTCTGGAGCACACATCTTCCCTTATAATTCTTAAGATTTCCTCATCATCAAATGTTTTACCCTTCATTTACTTTTTCATCTAGAGCCCACATATATCACACTAACACTTTCACAAATTGTGACAAGTTAACATCTTTATTTCTCGCATAGCTTTTGTCAAGCCCACTGTATCCAATCCTAACTAACATTATCACTCTCATGCTACCCTTCTTCTTACCACGACAATCATCTAAGGTCAAGCTTTATGGTCTAGTACTAAACATAGATGGAAACACTCATCCACTTATACTACTTAGAATTATTGCTACCAAAGATAATCAACAAAGACTAGATCATTGAGGGCTCACAACTAAATAGTAATTTTTTAGTCTCACACCTATCTAATTGCAATCTATCCACATATTTTTCGTACACCGCTACTACTCTTTCAATGACTTGCCTAAACTACATTCATATATCTAAAAAAATAAGTGGGGGTACTCTCTTTAAAACACAAGGGGTAGCTTAAATTTGTCAATTCCTGACCACTCTATACTTCTGTTCATAACATAGACTTAATTTTACTAACACCATCGCATGTAATCCTAACTTGCTTCCTATTTCAAGTATACATCTAAGGCATTGTATCCAACAATCCTTTCTCTACTTGCAATCATAGAATCTATACCAATCTTATCACACCTTAGATAACTCCTAAAGACATATCACCCCATAAATCACTTAATAGGTACATGACTCTAGCTATATACTCCGATCAAATTACTATCTTCACTTTAGGCCTATACATTTTGACTTCATATGTCTAGCTGTCAAATTCATTCTACTGCTAATGACTTATAACAACCCGAACTACACTATCTCTCAGGTGATAATACTATCCAAGAACTAAAATACATAACTTCTGGCTAAAGGTGTAATTTGCAACAAGGTTTTTTTTAAAAAAAAAAAGTAAAGAAAACCTAAGAGTACATCTTAGTTTGGCACAGACAAATGATTAAAATGAAAAAGTGTACATTCTTATGAATCAATGGGATTAAACGCACTAATGATATCTTCTTAATTTCTCATGCAGTCGCTTATTTTTTTTTTGTTGGCTCTGAGAGAATTACTTCGATAGGAATCTGACCTTTAATGTTTTTACCACCTCAAAGGTGAGGCATAGTGAGAGGAATTGGAGAATCTCACAAATTCACATAAGATTCTTGAGGCAGCTCTATGGCATGATCTAGAATATGAAAGAAAAGAGACATTTCCTAAATGCCCTGCAGCCTTCAAATTATAAGTGTGGCACGCTTCACACTCATAATTAGAATTCTACTAGGCATGGCTTCATAGACACCCTAGGACACTTGAACTCTGCGCTCTGATACCAAGTTTGTCACGCCTCAAGCTGAGGCACTAGACGTGGCACGCACCCGATACTATTGCTAGTATGAGCGAACATTTTGGCATTTCACATGAGCATAAAACTAACATAATGAATAGAGAGTAAATAGAATATACTAAGAGTTTTTCAAGGATAAAGCCTTTCATTAATGTTCATTAATATCACTTAATGTCTGAAGATACAATAGTCATGACAAATAATACTAAAAATTACAAGATCTATCTGGAAACTAAATCAGCATGTGAATCCTCTAAGAAGTACCAATACTAAAACAAAAGAAAATAAAATGAAGTCATAATATCCCTGTAATACCTCGTATATTTCTAAGCTAGAAAATGAACTGTTGTTCCTACACATGAAATCTCCTATCCTGTGATTCATATTGGAGTACATAAATTAGGATGAGTTTCCTAATGATAGTATAGCTTATGATGTGTTAAGCATGTTCATAAGAGTTACTTAGAGTAATCCAAGCTAAGAACTTTTGAATCCACCAAGTTTTCGTGTGTCATTTCACATAGGTCATCTTTAAATAAGCATAACTTGGTTTATAGGTTGAATTTTTGCAGATATATACCCTCCAAATTGTAGATAATTTAATAAGCGTTATGTCTAGACCAAATTCTCCTAAAATGGACACCTAGTGAAGAAGCTATGGCGATTTAAAGTTTCAGCAGCGTCATTTCATTTAGTGACGCATCGCCCCGTAAGACAAAATGATGTTTGTCAATTTCTAGTGTCTTTCTGTGATTCCACCGCCTCACGGTGAGTTTCCAAGTCATAAAAAAGGGGCAATGCGATATCTCTGTGTCACGCCGGGGGCCTAAATCGAATAATTTTCACAGAAATTAAATGACGCATCTAGAGGGGTATATGGGTCATCTTTCCACCCTTATACATATTCCATAAACACGGAATTAAGCCCTTATTTCACCAAAATAAACTCTTTCTGTCAAAATCCTCTCAAGAACATATTAGGGTTTTCAACTGGGATTCAATTTCAAGCAAATTTCACCATCAATAATCAAGAATCTTCCATCCAAGGTATGCGTAGTGTTCATCTATGGATTCATTTCGTTCATTGAGCTCAAGAACCAAGTTTTAAATATTATATTGTGATTGTCTTATTGTGATATGACCATGTTCATGTTGATGATTGTTGTTTAAGTTTCAAGATGATATCTAAAAGTGTTTTCAGGAAGTATATTTGTTTGTTAGTTGAAATCAATGAACTTTATGTGGTTTAAAATGGAGAAATTCATGAAAACACACCTAAGCTAAAAGAACGCATGCAAAGTGTTTGATAAAAGGCCTAGGATGATAGAATTCATGTCGCATAATTTAATAGTTCTTAAATTATAAGTCCATGCTCTATGCTTTATGATTTCACATGAATTCCACAGTATTGATATGCGTTGTTGTTGTGATATGGATTGAGTATGATATTTAAGCTATGAAAATGTACACATGTTATGTTACACCATAGGCTCAGAGTCACAAGTTTCATATCATTAGTAGCAGTAGCATTCCAGTACACAGAGTGGCAGTGAGTCGTCATCCATCTGAGGATGATATTATTTTATTTCATTCATTATTTCAGTTTAGTTTTGTTAGACAGAGTTAGTTGGAGACATGTTCCTTCAACTCCTTATTTCATACAGTATTTAGAGGATTTTAGATTTAGTTCAGATTTTAGATTCAACTTTCAGTTGTTTTGGGTATTTGTTACCCTATATGGATGTTATTATTTATCAGCTATTCTATTCAGTTGAACCTTATGGCCTATTGTTCATGTTTTCTGCATTCTATAAGTATATTATGTAGTGTACAGGTATAGATATCATTAATGGGTTAGCTTGTAGTCCCTCAGGGTCATAAGCACCATGTAGCATTCTAGTTCAGTAAATCGGAGCGTTACAAACTTAGAATCAGAGCCTAAGGTTCAATAGAGTCCTAGGAAGTATAAAAGCTGCATCTAGTAGAGTTTTATGCATAGTTGTGTTATGCACCACATTTATGTGAAAAAGGCTATGAGATGTTTTAGGAACAGTTTCCCCTTTTTCAATATTCATGTCGTGCTAGTGAGCATAATCTAAAGTTAAACCCTCAATCTAATCTGTTCTTCTCTTATTTCAGAATATGCCTCCAAAGAGAAGAAACCAGCCCGCTTCTCGGCCCGAAGATGCTTTGGGCGAACATGTTTCTCATGCAGAGTTTAGGGCTGCATCACAACACTTGCTCAGTCTGTGGCTACCTAAAATGAATGGCCATAAGTTATTTCAGCCAATCTAGTGGCCAACTCAGCTGCAGCTAGGATTCGGGACTTCACCCGACTGAACTCTCTATCTTTCTTTAGGTCTAAGTCTGATGAAGACCCTCAAGAATTCATTGACCAAGTCCACAAGGTCATAGACATCATGGGAGTTACTTCTTGTTAGAGAGTCGAGTTAGCCACATACCAGTTAAAGGATATTGCTCACACTTGGTACAAACAATAGAATTTTGAGAGGGTAGATGGTGCAGGTCTTATAGAGTGGGAGGAATTTGTCATAACTTTCTTAGACAGATTTTTTCCCTAAGATCTGAGGAAGGTAGAAGTTCATGAGTTCATCAAACTCAGACAGGGAAATATGATTGTTAAAGAGTATTCTCTTAGATTTACTCAGCTAGCCAGATATGCCCCTCATGTGGTTGCAGACAATAGGGCTAAGATGAGTAAGTTCTTTTCAAGAGTGAATGTTAGCATGGTAAATGAGTGTAGGTCTACGATGCTAAACAATGATATGACTTTATCCAGAATCATGGCCCATGCTCAGCAAATAGAGGAGCAGAAGATTAGGACTAGGGAGAGGCAGAACAAGAGAGCAAGATCAGGCAGTTTTAGTTTTGCTCAACCCAAATCAGAAGGAGGAAAGCATTCACAGTTTTGTCCTAAGCCAGCAGTTCCATCTCCTTCCTCAGCCAGTGCCCAAATGTCAAAATTCAGAGATGGAAACAGAGATCGAGCACCAGGCTCTATGTCTCAGGGTAGTGTCAGCAGTGCCCAAACAAATCCCCTGTGTCAGACTTGTTGTAAGAACCAAAAGGGCACCTATAGAGCTAGTAGCGATGTTTGTTTCAATTGTGGCAAGCTAGGCCATAGGATTAGAGAGTGTTCGTAGTTAGGTCTACAAGGTCAGTAGAATTGTTCCACAGCCCAGTTCGATCGCCCAAATTAGTAGGGTGCCACTTCTAGTGCTACTAGTGGGTAACACCCAAATAGACTCTATACTTCTCAGAACCGACAGGATTAGGAAAATTCGCCTGCTGTTGTTACTGGTATGTTATAGATTTTCCATATCTATTTTTACGCTTTGCTAGATCCAGGTAAATGCTTGTCTTTTGTTACTCCTTATATAGCAGGCGATTTTAGAATTAGTCTCGAAATTTTAGCAGAGCCATTTTCAGTCTCTACCCCAGTAGGTAAAGCCATCATAGCTTGGTAGGTATACAGGAACTGCCTAGTTATGCTATTTCAAAAAGCCACATTAGCAAATTTAGTCGAGTTAGAGATGAGTGATTTTGATGTCATTCTTGACATTGATTGGCTTCATTCCTGCTATGCCACAGTCAACTACAGAAATAGGATAGTTCAGTTTCAGTTCCCAAATAAGTCTATCCTATAGTGGAAGGGTAGTACTTCATCTTTCAGGGGTGAGCTTATCCGAAAGGGAAATAGACTTCAGCATTGATCTTAATTCATATACTCAGCCTATTTCTATTCCGCCATACAGAATGTCTCCAGCAAAACTCAAAGAACTGAAAGAACAATTGAAGGATCTCTTAGATAAGGGATTCATTAGACCCAGTATTTCCTTGTGGGGTGCTGCAGTCTTATTCATGCACAGTAAAGATGGTTCTCTTAGGATGTGTATTGATTACTGTTAGCTCAACAAAGTTACAGTCAAGAACAGGTGTCCTATTCCAAAAATAGGTTATCATCAGCTCAGATTTAAAGAATGTGTCATCCCGAAGACAGCTTTTCATACTCATTCTGGTAACTTTGAATTTCTAGTTATGTCCTTTGATCTTACCAATGCCCCAGCCTCTTTCATGGACTTGATGAACCAAGTGTTCAAGCAGTACTTGGACATGACCATGTGTTCAAGCAGTACTTGGACATGTTCATCATAGTATTCATGGATGATATCCTGGCATATTCCCGCATAAAGCATTATCATTCATACCATCTCAGAATTGTTTTTCAGACTCTCAGAGATCACCAGCTATTCTCTAAATTCATTAAGTAAAAGTTTTGGCTAAGTTCAGTAGAATTCCTTGGCCATATTATTTTTGGTGATGGAATTAGAGTAGATCCTTAAAAGACCAAAGCGGTAAGAAACTGGCCTCGCCCTATCTCTCCATTAGATATCAAGAGTTTCTTGGGTTTGGCTGGCAATTATAGCAGGTTTGTTAAGGGATTTTCTTCTATTGCATCCCCTATGTCCAGATTGACTTAGAAAAAGGTCAAGTTTTAGTGGTTAGATCCTTGCAAAAAGAGTTTTCAGGAATTGACGACTCGACTCACCTCAGCTCTAGTCTTAGCTCTTCTAGATGATTTAGATGCGTTCGTAGTATACTATGATACATCCAGAGTAGTTTTGGGTTGTGTCCTCATGCAGCATAGTAACGTCATAGCCTACGCCTCTAGGCAGTTAAAGCCCTATGAAAAGAATTATCCTACTCATGATCTTAAGTTAGCATCCCTAGTATTTGCCTTGAAGATTTGAAGGCATTATCTAAACGGAGTTCATGTACACATCTTCACAAATCATAAGAGCCTCTAATATGTCTTTTCTCAAAAGGATCTCAATCTTCGTCAGAGAAGGTGATTAAATCTCTTGAAAGATTATGACATGAGTGTCCTCTATCATCCGGGCAAGGCTAATATAATAGCCAATGCTCTTAGTAGACTCTCTATGGGTAGTATTTCTCATATTGATGATAGTAATAAGAAGTTAGTTCAAGAAGTCCACCAACTTCCCAAACTAGGCGTTCGCTTAGTCAACTCTTTAGAGGGCGGTGTATGTGTATAGAGTAGTTTAGAATCATCTCTAGTTTCTGAGGTAAAATAAAAGTAAGATAAAGATCCTAGCCTTGTCAAGATAAAAAAGTCAGTTCAGAATCAGAAAGTAGAGGTTTTCTCCCAAGGGGGAGATGGTGTCATTCGTTGTCAGGGTCGTCTCTGTGTTCCCGGTGTAGATGATTTAAAGCAGCAAATTCTTGCAGAAGCACATGGTGCACGATACTCTATTCATCCAGGGGCCACTAAGATATACCGCAACCTATGAGAGATCTATTGGTGGAGTGGGATGAAGAGAAATTTTTCAAAATTTATGGCTAAGTTCCCTACATGTCAGTAGGTTAAGATAGAGCATCAAAAACTTAGGTGTTCCATGCAGGAGTTCACCATTCATACTTAGAATTGGGAAAAAGTTAACATGGACTTCGTGATGGGTTTGCCTCGAACTCAACATCAGCATAATTCAGTTTTGGTCATTGTAGATAGAATGACCAAGTCAGCTTATTTCCTTCCTGTCCATACCTCTTATTCCGCTGAGGATTACGCCAAACTCTACATAGGAGCTGGTCAGATTACACAGTGTTCCATTATCTATCATCTCAGATAGAGGTACCCAGTTCACCTCTCACTTATGGAAAGTATTCTAAAAGGGTCTTGGTACCTAAGTTCATCTCGTACAACTTTTCATCCTCAGACAGATGGTCAAGGAAAAAGGACCATTCATACACTTAAAGATATGCTAAGGGCGTGTGCAATTGATTTCAAAGGAATTTGGGATGACCACTTGCCTTTCATTGAGTATGCATACAAAAATAGCTATCATTCCAGTATTAAAATGGCTCCGTTCGAAGCTCTCTATGGTAGGAGTTACAGATCACCAATCGGATAGTTTGAAGTTAGTGAGGCCTCAGTCATAGGCCTGACTTAGTATTCGATGCCTTAGAGAAAGTCCAGTTGATCAGAGAAAGACTTTGGGCTGCTGAGAGCTGACAAAAGACCTATGCAGATGTACGCAGAAAGGATCTCAAGTTCGAGATTAGTGACTATGTTTATGTAAATATCTCTCCCATGAAGGGTGTAAAGTGGTTCGGCAAGAAGGCAAAGCTCAGTCCCCAACATGTCGGTCCCTTTAAGATTCTCAGTCGCTTAGGCAAGGTAGCTTATGAGCTTGAATTGCCTTCAGATCTAGCCTCAGCTCATCCAGTCTTTCATCTCTCTTTGTTCAAGAAGTGTGTTGGTGATCCATCAGTCATCGTCCCTATTTAGAGCATTGACATTCAGAACAGTCTCTCCTATGAGAAAATTCCGATCGAAATTCTAGACTATCAGACTCGTAGACTGAGGAACAAAGAAGTCCCTCTAGTCAAAGTTCTTTGGCGAAATAAGTCCGTTGAGGGAGCTAGTTTGGAAGAAGAAGCAGACATATGTACCAAGTATCCTTACCTCTTCTCTGCCAATCAAAATCAAGCTTGATAACGCTCAATCTACAGCTCTCGTGGGAATGTAAAGCGGTCGTTAGCAAATATAGAACCCAACCTGGGTTGGGTATCGATCCCACAGAGAATAGCTTGGCCAACAAGCAAGAGAAATTACTAGACTTTTAGTGCAAGTCTCGTAGGAAAGGGGGGATTGTAGTATGTAACCAAAACAAGAATGTAAGAACTGAAAATAGCAAAATAAAGAGAGATTGTCACGTGTGTTGTAAACAATGAGAATTGAGGCGTTGGGGTTATGTCCACCTTCTGAGGTATACGTCTCTATTGGCTATGAGTGTGTAGAGTCTTGACATGTAATTGCTTATAGAGAATTGTAGTCGATGGTAAATCCAAGCGTCTCTCGACCTAAACAAGGACTATTTCACTTTAACTCTCTCGAGCTTAAAGCGTGACTAACGGTACGAATTCTCCAAGAAGTTAGTCCAGGTACGGCACTAGCTTTTTAATAGGAAAGGGTGTCCTACTACCTTGACATTATCTCTTTTCCAGACAAATAACTTTTCTCTCGAACAAGTCAGATGTTAGACTGGCGTTGGTCTATGCGTCTTCTTTTCTAGACAAATAACCTTTCTCTCGAACAGGTTAGATGTTAGAATGGCGTGTTCTTGTGTTTGAACCGCAAAGAATGTAGATTTAAGATGAAGAGAATAATGATATAAGCAATATACTTGTCTTGAACTCACAAACTCATAGCTATAGATAGTAACTCATTCGGCTTCCATAACCCCAACTAAGAGATTTAGTTACCCATGAATGCGAAGGATATCACGCTTTGCATGGTGGATGGCGTGAATAGTAGGTGTTTGGCGTGTGGTTTTAGTGATTCCGTAGCAAGTAACGATTCTCTTGTTGTGGAATTTAAGAGTAGAAGAATGAAGAATTGAGAATGGGGTGTAGGAAGATGTCTTAATTGTAAGGAGATGAATGAATTGTCAGAATGTCTCCCTCCTTTTTTTTAAAATCTCTAACATGATAGGGTATTTATAATACTCCTATCCTACTCCTACTAAACTAATAAAATAAATAACCAAATCCTAATATACTAATGAAATCCTTGACCCAATTGTACTAGGGTAAGGTTACAAAATTATAATCCAAATAGAATGATGAAACACATAACCTAATTGCACTAGGTTAATGTATTATGGCAAAAATCCAGCTTTGTGTCTGTAAGTCCCAAAGTCTTCAGAAATGCTGTTTTAGCCCGGGACAGATTTTCCATGCAGCAGATTTAGTCCTTTATGCGTCCAGCTCCTTTCCATCTCGTTTGTGAGCTTTCTTTTGCGTCAAGTAAGCCATAAATTGCTGTATTTTGCATCATTTATACCTGAAACTTTCCTAATCACATTTGTTAGCTCATTTACAGGAAAAAGGACTAAAAGTGTACGAAATAGATAATTAGTTCTCGAAACTAGGCTAAAATATGGGCAAAATATATTGATATAGGCGCGTAATTTCGCCTATCATCAAAGCTCAAGGTAACAGCTCTCCTTAAGCTTATTCAATTTCCCGTTTAGTATTCTATACAACTTGGTATTCAGTTCATGTTCACATTTCATCACAAATCTGGTATAAAGTACCATTGCATATTGAGTCATGCATTTATGTATTGGTCTAGTGTATAATCATGCATCAAATATCCATTTTCATTGGGAGAACTCAGGTATCAGAAATCTCAGTTATGCATTCATGAATCAGTTACTCATACATCAGATATGCATGTCCAGCATGATATATTTTGTTTATCAGTCATGTCCGTCGTGATATTATGTTCCATTAGTGTATGTCTTGCACATACACTAGTTTGTTGTCTATCCCCGTTTTAGTCAGTCTCATTCGAGGATGAATATTTCCAAAGAGGAGATATTATAATATGCCGTATATTTCTAAGCTAGATAATGAACCATTGTTCCTACATATGAAACCTCCTATCCTGTGATTCATATTGGATTAGATAAATTAGGATGGGTATCCTATTGATAATATAGATTATTATATGCTAAGCATGTTCATAAGAGTCACTTAGAGTAAGTAAAGCTAAGAACTTTTGAATCCACCAAGTTTTTTTGTGTGATTTCACATGGGTCATATTGGAATGAGTATAACTTGGTATATAGGTGGAATTTTGGAAAATTGACACCCTCCAAATTTTAGAGCATTGTATAATATTTCTGTCGATACCAAATTCGCCTAAAATGGACACCTGGTGAAGAAGTTATGGTGATTTAAAGTTTCAACAGCGTCAGTTCAGTTAGTGGCGCATCGTGCCATAAGTCAAAATGATGTTTGTCAATTTCCAGTGTCTCTCCGTGATTCCACCACATCATGGTGAGTTTCTAGGACACAAACAGGGGACAACACGATATATCTGCGTCTCACCGAGGCCAAAATAGGGTGATTTTCACAGAAATTAAATGACGCATCTAGAGGGGTATTTGGGTCATCTTTCCATCCCTATATATATTCCATAAACATGGAATTAAGCCTTTATTCCACCAAAACATACTCTTTCTCTCAAAATCCTCTCAAGAACACATTAGGTTTTTTAATTTGGGATTCAAGTTCAAGAAAATATCTCCATTAATCATCAAGAATCTTCCATCTAAGGTATGCGTAGTGTTCATCTATGGATCCATTTTGTTCATAGAGCTCCAGAACGATGTTTTGAATATTATATTGTGATTTTCTTGTTGTGATATGACCATGTACATGTTGATGATTGTTGTTTAAGTTTTAAGATGATATCTAAAGGTGTTTTCATGAAGTATATGTGTTCGTTAGTTGAAATCCATGAACTTTAGGTGGTTTAAAATGGGGAAATCCATGAAAACACACCTAATCTAAAAGAACGCATGAAAAATGTTTGATAAAAGTCCTAGGATGATAGAATTCATGTCCCATGATTCAATAGTTCTTAAATGACAAGTCCATTCTCTATGCTTTTTGATTTCACATGAATTCCATGTGATTGATATGCGTTGTTGTTGTGATATGGATTGAACATGATATTGAAGCTATGCAAGTATATACATGTTGAGAACTATGCTTAGTGTGAAATCCCCTACTTATGATATGGTGGATTATGGACTCCATTTTTTGATCAAGTCAGTTATGTGTGTCAGTTTCCTTCCATAGAGTCCTAGGGGTACTAGTACCCAAAAAATATAGTTATGTGTCTAGAGCCATGTAATGTTATCATAATAATCTCAGTCAAGCCATGATCTATAGAACTCAGTCAGGTATGTGACTCACGAAATCTCAAAAATTTCATGATCTCAATAAATTCTCAGGTAGGAGTACTATTCCGTCAGTCAACGGAAGTAAGTTACTCAGTCCATGTACAGCCAATTAAATTATGTTTAGTCTCTTCAGATGGGAGTAGAAGTTAGCACCGAATGAACCCAAGGATGGGAACTCCCTTGCCAGTTTAGGGTGTGATTCTTACTAGTCAACCTTGTGTTCTAGAACTACATATCCAGCATAGGTTAAGACATCTTGACCTGCTAGATTTAGGTTGATGATGTGGATTAACCTGTTAGTTTAAGGTTCCCACCATTCTCATTTAAGTACCTTCCTGCTAAGGGTCACTCACAGTTGTCCTTACCAGTGGTGTGGTATTGACACCCTTCCAGCCGGGGCAGAGATTGGACTCCAACCTAGCTATATGTGTTATTGAGACATGTCGGTTAAGCAACTACCTCCCACATTTTTAGTCCCAGTCTCAGTAAAAGAACTCAGATAGTTCTTTAGATTTTAGTATACCAGGACTGTCAGTTACAGTCAATTCAGCTACAGTACGGAACTCAGGTAGTTCCATCAGATTCAGGACTGTTAGACACAGTCATTTATATTATCATAATTCTAGTATCAGTCAAGTTAGATAATAGTAAACCAGGTATTAGCATACAGATCTAGATATCATGTATTCACGATCTCAGTTACTACGTATGCATGCTTGCACACTCACGTTCATATTAGTCAGTAAGTTAGCATTGCTTATATATGTAAGACCTTTTGTATTTAGCCTACCTCACTCATATACTCAGTACTATCTGTTTTCTGTTGTTTTGGGTATTTGTTACCCTATATGGATGTTATTATTTATTAGATATTCTATTTAGTTGAACCTTATGACCTATTGTTCATGTTTTCCACATTCTATAAGTATATTATGTAGTGTATAGGTACAGATATCAGTTATGGATTAGCTTGAGGTCCCTCGGGGTCATAAGCACAATGTAGCATTCCAGTTCAACAAATCGGGGTGTTACAATCCCGACCAACCTCCTGATAGAAAAGAGGCTCAACAATAGCAGAAGATAGAGATTCTAATGAGGCGCCTTGCCATGGACATGTGAGCCAGAACCTATATCATGAAATGATATAGCGCCAAAGGTGGTAATACGTGGAATGCATTGGTATGCAAAACCATTTCAGGAGGGTAGTACATCAAGAGATTAAAAATGACAATAAAATTCAAATGTAAAAGAAGATAACTGGAAAGGAACAAAAATATAAGCTAAATTTACAATTGACCAAATAAAGTAGATTTAATTCCTTTAATTATTTGTGGGAGAAAGTAGTGAACCATCATAAACCACCATGTGAGTGCATGGAGTTCGATCTCGGCCTAATCAGCTAAGCCGTCCTATTCCTTTCCAGGCATAGGATGTGACATGACATAATTTGCTAGCAAGTATCCATGGTTAGTCTCTTTTCGGGACACATAAAAAAAGAGTCATCCGACTTGCAGAATAATCTCTATCCTATGACGGAAAATATTACTTCGGGAATTTGTCATTTCAACCTATGCCCTCATGGTCAACTAACTAACTCCCTTATTCTCATGACGTTATCTTATTTATCTGATTAGTTCTTGACCAAAATATTAGTCTTGTTATGTTCATGTTCATAGTTTAGCCTTTTTAGGTTCATGCTCATAGTTTAGCCTCTTTAGGCTCATAATTATGTATAACCACTTCAGGCTCATATTGAGAGTTAGCCGTAATAGGTTCATATTCATGAGTTAACACTATCAATATTGGAGAGTCATGATAGGTAATTTCATGGTTCAATATGATATAATTCATGTACATGATTGGAACCATTCTTGTAAAAATATTCATATTAATATAATTAAGTATCTATTAACTAGGTCAATGGGAAAATTCCTGAGAAGTTTGTATTATTATACTAGGGTTTACAATTTCGTAATGTATATTACATAGTGCAAAGAGTTTTAAGAATGTTGCGAGAAGTAGACTTTCTTATGGAATATGGAATTGGTATCATATTTCAAGAGTTTCATAAAATTTTATCTTATAACTTTAATAGAAACATTTACATGATGGCATGACTGAGAATTTGACATGGAGGATTGGCTAGATATTGTATTACAAATCATCTACAACCACAGATTTTGGAAAATAGATTAACATAAGATCATAAAGCAGTCCTTCCTACTTGTTAAACTTAAAGAATTTCAGCATGCCAACATATACTCAAATGGGATCAGACATTAATTTAAGAGATCAAAGGAATGTTCTTTATATTAATTAATCCTAACATTTTTCAAGAAATTTAGAAATAGAAAATACTTGTTGAATATTGTTGCGACCACCATATTATTGACTGGACAAGATTAAAGTTCTAGAATTAGGCAAAACCAGTCCATATGTTATGAATACATAAGCACTTGTTAAGATGCCAAGAGGAAATAGAACTTGACAGGTTGATTTGTTTTTAATCTAACTATTGAATAAAAACACCTAGACACCATCTGTTTGGAAAGGAGATTACAAAATTGACTTGGAGAATAAGAAAACATAATGAAACGTGAGCATAAGATGGCTCTACATACCTCAAAATGTTTGAAGAACTTGAGATCTGGAGAAGGGATTAGACTTGTTTTCTTAAATGAATTTCACCAGATTCTTGAGATTTGAGTTTTAGAGTAGGAATAAGGATGCTTATTGAAGGATATTGTATGAAAAACAAATGGGGAAAAGTGAGGCATTATCCTGTGAAACTTGAAGAAGGCAGGGAGGTTTGTATTGTAATGTGTAACTGATGGATAGTAAGTCTACAAGTCTTAACGTATAAAATTAATAGAGAAGTACGCTTTAATAACTTAGGGTTAATGTGAAAAGGAAAGGACAAAATTACCCCTCCAAGAATATGAAAAGAAAAGAAAAAAAGAAAATTTTCATCTGGTATAGGGTTGTTCTGACTGTTCTTTGTAAAACTCATGCAACATTTTACTTGGGTCTCGGATTAATGAGTTGTTTGTAGCTTTGGGAAAAAGACTCAAAAATTTTTAATTTGACTGGTAATGGGTCACATAACTCTAAATATTCTAGGAGAAATGCTTGTTTAAATTTGATCCTTATGTGAACCTATACAAAAACTTAATCATTAAAGGACCTTTCACTCAAATTTGTTTTAGAGATTTCTTATGCACTTAAATTCATACCCAATACCCCTACGACACGTAAGACTTGACCTTTGCACCTACATACAATAAAATTTCTAAATTCTGATCAAAGTACATATGAAGAGAGGTCCTATTGATTTTATTTTTAGCTCGAACGTTTAGGGTGTTATAGGCCATTGGCCTACATATGAAATTCTAACATCAAAAAATCATTAAAACTATTAGGAGAAATCTCCCCCTAAATAAGTGTCACGATCCGAACGAGGCCCTAGCCGCGATAGGCATATCGAAACTCGAATGCCCGAGAGACCCCTTAGCAAACTATCATAAGCAACATCCATACATAAATCAAAGTACGAAAGATATAACAGTGTTAATTGGAAACTTATAATTAAAAATTTGTCAACAAGATATGATAATACAACACTTCAGCTAACATTTACGAAGCCTCAACTAAATACTAACTGTCTATTCTGGGACAAAGACCCTGGCTAGACCATATGTTGAAAGACTAAACATATAACTAAATGCCTTCTAAAAGATGGATGGCTCACCAATTCTGTCAAATTCCAAGTGCTCTACTGATGTGATGGACCATGAGACTATACCACATAACCTGAAATATAGGGGATTAATAAACAGAGGTACTGGTACATAGAACAAGCCAAAAATAAAATATATTCTTATACAACATAGGTGAGAGAATTTCATAAAAGCATGTCAGCATAAAATAATTGAATATACATTGGAATAATTTAACGAGCTTCAAAATTTTTCTTGTAATCATGAATCAATTCTTTGTCTTACTTTTAAGCTAGATGGTACACCCTACAAATGTACTTATCCATGAGCTATATAGACTTCACCCTTGACTTGGAGGCCAAGCCCCCAATCCGAGTTTGCTACAAGGATTGTGGTCTTTCATTCGTACTACACCATAAGTTCATTGCAAATGTACAATCCATATTATTGTACATCATAAAACCGTATTGGCAAAACACGATTTTGGGCTATGAGTTATCCGAACTTGATCCTTCTTTGGTTAACCATCTAACTCTCTTTAAGCCTAATTTTTGTCCTTTAAAACCATGCTTCGTGTTTTTCAAACACCCAATACTTATTCCGTTAAGGGCATATCATCACCGGGTATCATCATACCCAGACTTGCAAGTCATTCATATCATATAAAATCAACAACCCTTCTCATTCAAAACATGTAAATAACTACAAAAAGATTTATCAAATAACAAGAGAGACTTCTTATTATCAAAAGCATATGAAGACTTCTGCAAAAAACTCTCTTGACAAGACTTTAACACTGTCACGAACCGAACCAACACCCTGGCCATGACGGGCATCCTAAACCATAGAGGCTAGAGAGCCCTTCCCAAACTAAAAATCATATACAAAATTAATATAATGCAAGGAAATCCGAAAAACATAGAAAAATGGAAACATGGTCATTCTCTTTTACTTCAATTGAACAATACGGATATAAGTTCATAAATATTTAGAAAAAAATACATGACACTGGTCTGCAAAATCTCTAACAACATGAAAATGACTTCTGTCTGAAAAATGATACAAGTCCCCCAGTCAAACCATTCACTAAAATCAAATAAAAATGTCTCATAACAAGGCCTTTTGAAATAATGGAGGCTCACCAACTACAACTGTTGATAAACAACTCTACTTCTTAGCGGGACCCCAAAAATGTGCCACAAATCCTGAAATATAGGGGTCAATACAAATGTACTGGTATGTGAAACAATCCAAAATAATGAGTTTTTATACAACATAATGAGTGTCTTTCATAAAACAATGAACATAATGCAAAAGTGAAAACACATAGGAATACTTTAATGAACTTTAAAACACTTCTTTTTAACCATGACTCACTCTTTATCTTATTTCTGAGCTAGATGGATCACCCTATATACATTGTAATATATGGGCAATGTGGATCCCGCCCATAACCCGACGGCCAGGCTCCCAATCCAAGTTTGCCGCAAGGATGAGAAATATCTTGAAAAAGTATGACCACGTGCCGACATACCATGCTATCCCACTTTCCAAATATCACATAATGACCCGTATCGGAAAAACATGATTTTGGGCTAAGAGGTATCTAAACTCAAGCCTTCTTTGGGTAACCAACTAGCTCTCTTTAAGCCCAGCTTTTGATTCTTTAAAAACCATACTCTATACCTTTACAATATTTGTTTCATTCATGTTAAGGGCAAACCATAATAGGTATCGTCATACCTAGACGTGCAAGATATTACGTATCATGTCATAAATCATAGCCCTTTTTATAAAGAAGTTATTTAGATGGTCATACCCAAATATTTAAATAGTTCATAAGGACATTCTTACTTCAGAACATATGCAGATGTCTACCAAAACACTTCTTCTGAAACATATTATCATATGGTGACCAATCTTTATTTTAAAACACATGCATTTCTTACTATTAACAATGGAACACTTATAAATAAAGAGATCTTCCCTCTCACTATGTCGTAAACCATATCATCCACCATTATAATAAGGAAATTACTTACAAAACACTAGTTTAAGCATTCGAAATAATCAATAATACAAATAGACAATATCTTTCATATCAAGAGAGGGAATTCATTGTTCATGCTCTCAATTAAATTTTCCAAAAATGAAAATATATATACATAAGGGGATATAGTTCAATTCCAAAAAAAAAGTTCAATACAACTTATATACTTTCATTAAAATAATTTCATGACATGCTATTCAAAACAATATTAAAACCATTCTTTGTACACGATTTTAAATCCTTAAACTTGACAAAAACCATAAAAATTATGCCCATTGAGTTTAAGATAGTCCCACATACCTTCATTACAAAGAAATTTGACTCTTTAAGCTTGAATGTCAAAACCCTAAGTTTCTTTTCTCTTCTTATGTTTAAGGAAGATAAACTAGGGATTAGATTTTTAATACGTCTTTAGGGGCCCTGATTTCGTCTATTGGTGTTTAGGTAAGGTTATGTGATGTCAAAAGACCTTGTTTCCCTCAAAATAACTCAAAAACGGAGCCCCTACACCTAAAAAAACATTGGGTAGGTGGCACCTAGCCCATGGCTAAACCCAAGGTTGGTGGCACCTAAGCCATGGCCAAATCCAAGGTTGGCGGAGCCTAAGCCATGGCCAAAGCTGAGGTTGGTGGCATCTCTACCTTGGCCAAACCTTTCCAGTGAAGGTAGGTGATGGTATGCCTAGCTATTTTCTAAGCTCTATTTTACGACGCCAACTTAGTTTTGAGGTCCTAGAATATCCCCAACATCCCCACAATGTTAATACATGAGCTACCATCACTACAAGGGTCCTAGAGGTCATCTTAGAGACATAAAAAGAGCATTACAACTATAGGGTGTCACATTATCCCCCCCTTGGGATCATTTATCCTCAAATGATGAGTCGAAGTACAATTAGCACGATTTCAAGAACTACGAGGAAAAGAAAGAGTAGGATAAGATTGGTACCTTCCATATCATTCTCTAAGGTTTCAAAGAGGGTCAAATCTATAGAACGCATGTCATCTCCAACTCCCAAATAGCTTCCTCACTTTATAATTCTTCCACAACATCTTAACTAAAGCGATCTCCTTACTTCTCAACTTTTGTACTTGGTGATCTAAAATAGAAATGGGTTCTTCTTCATATGAAAATGGGTTTTTTACATTAATCTCTCCCATAGGCAAAACAAGAGAATCGTCCCCAATACAGTTATTCAACATTGGTACATTAAATACAAGATGGACGGAAGCTAAACTCATTGGCAATTCTAACTTATAAGAAACCCCACCAATACTCCTCGTAATCTCATAAGAGCCTATGTAAAGAGGTCTAAGCTTTCATTTCTTTTCAAATCGAGTAACTCCTTTATAGGGGAGACTCTTAGAAATACCTAATCACCAACCTCAAACTGCAACTCTCTTCTTCTAACATTGGCATAGGACTTTTGGCGACTCTGAGTTGTCTTAAGTAGATCTCTAACTTTCACTTTCCCCATCACTTGATATAAAAGATTAGGCTCAGACAGATGGTTTTCAACTGCTTCAGACCACCCAATCGGAGACCAGCACCTCCTTACATAAAGAGTCTTTAAATAAGCCATTTGTATACTGTAGTGATAGCTGTTATTATTGGGGAACTCTATCAACGGAAAATGATCCACCCAACTACCCTTGAAGTCAATTACGCAAGCCCTCAACATATCCCTTAACGTCTTAATAGTACGTTCTGCTTGCCCATCTATTTAAGGGTGAAAGGCAGTACTAAGGTTGACTTGGGTACCTAACCCTTTCTGCAAAGATTGTCGAAACTGAGAAGAGAATTATGTACCTCGATCGAATATAATAGACACTGGAGATCCATGCAAATGAACTATTTCTTGAATGTACAACTTAGCATAATCATCTTCCGAATAATTGGTTTGCACTAGAAGAAAATAAGCAGACTTGGTCATCCTATCCACAATCACCCAAATGGAATCATACTAGTTTCAGGATCTTGGAAGTACCATAATAAATTCCATACTGAACATCTCCCATTACCACATAGGCAAAGCTATATCTTTGGAGGTGCCACATGGTCTCAAATGTTTTACTTTGACTTGTTGACAATTCAAACACTTAGACACAAGGTTAGCAATATCTCTTTTCATATTATTCCACCAGTAAATCGTCTTAAGATAATGATACATTTTTGTAGAGGTAGGGTGAACAACATACCTGGAAGTGTGAGCTTTATCAAGAATTCTTTCCCGCAACCCATTCATATTTAGTACACATAGCCTACCTTGATACCTCAAAATCCCATCACCTCTAATTTCAAAAGCCATAACCTTCTGTTGGCCAACATCTTCCTTATTTTGTATTAAGATGGGTTCCTCTGTCTGCTCCTTCTTAACTTCTACACAAATGCAGGATTTTGCAGCCTCGTGAACAAAATACTCCTCTATCTTTGGAATCAAAGAGTCAAACTCCCAAATTTGCACGCTGATGAATATCCTTCACCATATTTCTCTTTCCTTTCTCCACATGAGAAAGACTTCCCATTGAAAATATGCTAAGGGTGTCAGCCACCACATTACCCTTGCTCGGATGATAGTGCAGGCTTATATCATAATCTTTCAAAAATTCAAACCACCTCTACCCGAGATTAAGTTCTTTCTGCAAGGAAACATACTGGAAACTTTTATGATCAGTAAATATATCAACATGTACCCCATTGTCACAATCTGAACCGAGGCCTTGGCTGCGACGAGCATCCCAAATTATAAAGGCCCAGGAGCCTATCTCTATCTAGAAATCATGCACACCATTCATATATTATGAAGAAATGCGGAAAATAATATAAGATGAAAACATGGTCAATAAGATGAAAACATGGCCAATCTCTCAATTCAGGTGAATAATACAAAATTAGGTTCATAACATTCAAAACACTTGACACCAGTGTGCGAAATCTCTAAAAATAAAAATTAATATCTGTCTACAATCTGGGAAATGTCCCCTAGTCAGACCATAAACCAGAATGAAATAAGAGTCTCATAAACTAGGCCTTTAGGAATAGAGAAGGCTCACCAACTGCAAGTCTTAGATACCAAATCTACTAGTTAGTGAGACCCCGGGACTGTACCAAAGATCCTGAAATATAGGGGGTTAATACAATTGTATTGGTATATGAAACAATCTAAAAATAGATTCTTTTTATTACACAATATAGATGAGAGAATTTCATAAAACATTAAATATAAGATAAGTAAAACATGGGCATAATTTATGATTTTCAAATCCTACCTTGACTCGGTGGCCAAGCCCCCAATCCATGTATGGCATAAGGATTGCAGTCCTAATTACTATTATAGTATACCAGTATCTCAAGGACAAGTATACATTGGCATTAGACAAATCATATCACCCAAATTAGAAAACTTGATTTCCAGCGATGAGCTCTTAAAATCAAATGCTTTTGTCACTACCCGAAAAGAGGCCTTGACTGCAACGGTCATCCCAAGCCGTAAAGTCCCGAGAGATTTTATCTAACTGACAATCATACATAATGTTCATATAAAATAACAAAAATGCAGAAAACATGACAAGATGGAAAGATGGTCAGTCTTTTACTTCAACTAAACAACACAAAAATAAGTTCATGAATGTTCAAGAAACACATGACACTAGTATGTGAAATCTCTAACAACTCAAAAGCACTATTATATGAATACTGGGACAAGGCCCCCAGTTAGACCATAAACCAAAACAAAATATATCAATGTCAAATGGACAAAGACTTCTGAAATAAGGGAGGCTCACTATTTGCAAACTTTGGACCACCCAATCTACTACATAGCGGGACCCCGAGACTATGTCTCATAATCCTAAAATATAAAGGGTCAATACAGATGTAATGGTACGCAGAGCAATCCAAAATAATATATTTATATATAACATAAGTGAGATAAATTCATAAAACATTTTACATATAATATATGAAAACACATGGGCACACTTTAAAGACTTTGAAACATTTCTTTGAAACTACGACTCACTCTTTGGCTTACTTCTGAGATAGGTGGTACACCCTATATTTCTATGATCCTACGGCCTATATGGAATCCTCACTTGACTCGGCAGCGAAGCCCCCAACCCATGTTGGCCGCAAGAGTTGGAGTTTCTGAATATCTACAGCGCCACCGGGCTGTCGCCAGCGTACAATCCCTAATTTGGGACATAATAAACCCATATCGGAAAAACACAGTTCCCACTGATAAACCCTTATACTCAAATGCCTTCTTTGGGTAACCACCCGACTCTCTTTAAGCCCATTTTTAGTCTGTTCTAAACATATATCTTTCATAAATCAAAATCTAAAAATCTGAGTAAAATTTGTATTATAGTTTATTCTAAATCTGCTATGGCATTCATCTATTTGGTATCGTCATACCAAGACTTCCAAGTCATATTCTAAGCCATATAGTATCATATTACAACTCTTTTCATGCAAACGATATTCAGACAAAAAAATCATTCAGACAATTTAAGAGGATGCGCATAGAGAAATTCATGAGAAACTTAGGCAAAAATCCTCAATTTCAATTCACAAACACATGGTGGTCAAGTATCTGGTAACAAACAACGCAATCTATTTGAATCACCACTTTTGATTTAAATTAAAAAGAATCACCATCTCTTTAGTTTATATCGACAGTCAAGTCTTAAACAATATTACAGACATTTGAACCATGCTTTTCAATATGCAATTAAATAATTCATAACACATGAAAACATGAGGCTTTACAACCAGAGAAGGATTTTAAATGTTCATGCTCTCAATTCAACATTAGAACTCAAAAATGCATACATACTTATATAGGAGTATAAATCTAATTCAGGGGAAGGCATTAAGACCAAAACATTATCATAAAAAGGAGGTCACAATGCATAAATGTAAATGTAAATTCAAAATCCATTACAAATTCATGATTTCTCAACATTTAAACATTATCAAAATGATTTCACCATGCCCATGTAGTTTAGGTAAACCCCACGTACCTTAGATTACTTTGTTTAAATAGTAGAACACTAATCATGATTTGTTTCTTGGAAATTTTTGACTTAAGGATTGGTTCATTATTTCTTATTCTTGGAGGAAACCCTAGTTTGATCTTGTTCTTGAGAATGAAGAGGATTTGAGATGTTGAAAATTTATAGTATGTGTATTATAATGCTTAGGGTATGATTTATATTCATGGAGAAGGAGTTTTTTATGGGAAAGTACCAAAATACCTATTTAAAAAGGGCTCATTTGAGAAACTCAGCCTCGATTGACGATTTGGTGATGGACCGTCAGTATGGTGATGAACCGTAACTCCAACCATCAGTTTATGGAAAGAGAACGAGTTTTCTGCTTCAAGTTGTTGTCTTAACTTGTGATGGTCCATCAGTCTGGTCATCGCACTTCGACAGACTGACAATGTTCAGGAAACTAGGCATAACTTTTTACTCCGATATCGGATTAAGGCAAACTAGGTGGCGTTAGTAAGAAGATTCAAAGAACTTTTGTTTGATAAATTGTAGGACCTATATCTCATTATATACAATAAGTTATGATCGATAATATTTGACCCAACTTTAGACATTCACCAAAACTAAATCAATAAAAGAGTTTTCAACTCGTCTTTGAGTTAGGGAATTTTTGTGACCTCAAGTCATATTAAAAGTTATTTACACACTATATGATTGATCATCCCACATATATTAAAAAAGAATCATTGGGTTTAGGTCTATACACATAGGATTGAAGGTTTAAATTCTAGCCTAAAAGTGTGGGGTGCTACATTTCACCCCCATGGGATCATTCATCCCCGAATAATGGGTAGGGACTTATGTAAGCTCCACAAATATGGAATAAAGGACATAACCTTACTGTAAGAATTTCCAATGAAGGAAACATACATAGACCTCAAGAAGAGTATTTATGACATTGCCAAGTGAATCATGTAAGCACGAAGCGTGAGAGGATAAGAACTGGCATAGAGATGACCTTGCACATAAGTTCTAGGGATCATAATTGTCACTACATAAGGCGTGAGTTTAATAGGTGATAATAGGCCTGATTAAAATCGGTACAATCAAGAAATGATATTTCGTGAGAGATAGAAATATAAGCATTTTATACTTTACATGATACATTGAATAGTCTTACACTTAGATACACTACTCATCTATGCCCCAAAAAAATAAATTACATGTCTTATTATTTCCAACTTACAATTCTCACATCACACTTCTAATCGCTAGAGCTTGAGTCCTACTGTATAATACTCCTATGTTGAAGCCTGAATCAGAGAATAGAGGTGCTAGTTTAAGCTATAGGACCCTGTACTCTATACCCCATTAAGAAAATTACTTAACATTATCACTATTGTCAAACACACTCGAGTTTTAAATCAAAGAGTACTAACCGTATAGCGCATTGGATTGTATTTTCATCAATTACAAGCCTACCATTTCTATGCCCACTCCGAGCATCTCCAACTAAGACTAATAATTTCAATCACTCTCACATTGACTTTCACCACATATCTCCTTCCTAACTATTTCACATAACAAAAGTTCATCCCCTTCTTCCCCCCTCCCTCCTATAATCTTTGCTAAAGAAATAACATTAAAACTTTCATATTCAAGGTCATCTACTCCCATACCTAAAACATCACCACGCTTCCACAATAATCATCATACTAACATACGGAGGTTTATTGAGGGACCTAAGCATAAACATCATGAATGAAAGTAAAACTTGTCAGACCATAACTTATACCTATTATACTACTCAAGAAGGGACATAAGGTGAAGATACGATAGAATAGACATGAAGATATTCATATATCAAGTGTCCAGATCATAAGTAAAGATTCGTTCTGCACAAACACAACACAACATGGTTTCCTTAGGATAGACCACAATGAGAAACATAGGTGCACTTATTATGAGGTATATGGCATAAATCCAAAATTTATGTAGTTAACAACTAAGACAAGGATTGCCACGAGACGCAATTGATCCTCATTTAAAGAATTGAAAATTCTCATGAGTTAGCATAACTTTATCACTTGGCTAATTCCGGCATAAAATGATTCAGTGACATATAGAAACATATTTTCATAGGACCAGGCATGCTGTGAGACATATATTTGGATTATAAGAAACATAAGATATGGCTTGGATACTTGAAATATTGGATCACTGAGGGACATTAGTGCTTCTCTTTTGGAGGTCGGAACATAACATGAGTTGCATAGAGTGCTCAATCCTTATGCATAGGCAAGACATAAATACATAAGACAATAGTAAATGTCCATTCAAAATGAAGTAGGAGGAGCTTGCTTTAATAGGAATTGATTTATCATGATTTTTACTTGAAACTTGACACCACAAAAAAATTCAAGAAATATTTTAATCCGTTATATCCCCTTTAGATCAATGTCACACTCCTAGACTTGCGGACATAACGTCAAATCAAAATTTATATCCACAACTCTCAACACAACAGAGACATCACTATATACTCAAACATTAAACTCTCCTTGATGAACTATACTCTAAAGGCCTTGCTTTTCAAAAATACTACTCTTAACTTTCATTAGCCTATATGGCCATCACTCTACAACTCCCACTCTCATGAGCGCACACATCCACACTCCTTATCACAAAAGGGGGGCATCAGTATATACATAAACATAAAATCCTCACATTAATCTCTAATACAAAAGCACTAATTTCTTTCTAGGACATTCCCCTTTAAGGACACTAATCATAATTTCTTCTAACTCCCAAAGTCATCAACTTACAACTAATATTTTTATGGGCATAGACACCCACGCTTCTAAACACTTAACACTTCATCTTTAATTCCTTAGAATACTATCATTAAACCTCTAATCACATAACCTACAACTTAACAAAATCTATAAAACTATACCAAAGGTGCACATTGCCTACCTATATTGTAACGTCTCGAATCTGGTACCTGAAATAATACACGAAGCTCATAAAACTGAAGGACCACAAGCTAACCCATGACTGATATCTATACTGGAACACTACATAATATATGTATATAAATTTGGAAATATAAGTCGTAAGGCCATAAGGTTCAAATTTGAAACATAAAATCTGATAAAATAATGTTTAAACGGGGTATAGAAATACCCAAAAATGAAATAAACTATCTGAATATATTATAGTCTGAAAGCCTCTAAACTATTTGAATAAAAAGTTGATGGGACATATCCCCAACTAACTCCAAATACTAAAATGAACTAAGTAATAAAATGATAAAGTAATGATCATGTCCTCGGAGGATGAGGAATCACTGCTAGCTCTTACTACTGGATACTGGAATGCTACTGATGCTCAGGAGCTCGTGCTTCTAAACCTATGATGTAAAGTAAAATACCATAACACAAATGCATCAGTATGATTGAATGTACTGGTATGCATTTGAGGTAGGCTGAATGCAAGGGTTCATATACATGAACAATACCAAATGACTGTATAACATGAATGTGAGAATACATGCAAGAACAAGTAACTGTAGCTTAGATTATACTGACACACTGGGTACTGAGTTCTGAGTACTAATTTACTAACATCTGGGTTTACTAATACTGATAACTGAGTCTACTGAATATTAGGGAATTGATAGAGGAATAATTGTTTCTAGCAGTTCAGATTATGAAGAACTGGTCTGATTGACTGTATCTGATAGTCTTGAAACTAATTACTGGTTACATGAGTCACTGATAACTAACATAACTAATATAACTGATATTGAGCGACTATATCTGACAGTCTATGTTCTGAAGGAACTAGCTGAGTTCTGTACTATTCTGAGTTCACTATATTTGACAGTCCTGAATTCTGTAGAACTATTTGAGTTATATTACTGAGATTCAATTACTGTATCTGACATTCCTAATTCTATAAATGAAACTATGGGAAGTATTTATCTAACCGACATGCCCTAAATAATCCCAATATAGCTTAGTTGGGGTCAAATCTATAACCCCAATTGGAAGGGTATCAATACTGCTCAACTGGTAAGAACAATATGTGAGTAACCCTTCATATAATAGATAACTCTAGTGAGAACGGTAGGAAATCTCATATAACAGGTTAAGCCACCTCATCTACCCTTATATAATAGGCTATGATGTCTCAACCTATGTTGGCTATGTAGTTCAAGAACACAAGGATTGCTTCTAAAAATCCCACCCTCATATAATAGGTGAGTTCCCATCCTTGGGTTCGCTCGGTGCTAATTCCTACTCCCATCTGAATAGACACTGAACATAATTAACTAGACTAGACTAGACTAATTTCATGGACTTTTGTTGACTAACGGAATACTACTGAGGTTTCTGAATTTACTGATATTTCCTGATTCACATGACTGACTGAGCTCTATGGATCATGGCTTGACTGAGTATATCGTGAAACGTGACACTAGATCTAGGTACACAACTATTATTTTTTGAGTACAAGTTCCCCCAGGACTCGATTGAAGGAAACTGACAAAACCTAACTTTCTTGAATACATAGCCAACATCAACAATTTATACTACGACAGTAGGGGATATTTAATGAAGAACATGGTTATCACAATCCTGTATATAGCTTAGAATGCACATGATCATGTCTTAACTTCATCATTTTTATATCATGATTATATTATCACGCCATTGCATTACACAACAATCCTCATGGAAATTATTTTAAATATAGGGGAACACATACATTCATAACTTAGGTCACAGTCTAACTATCAAGCATAATTTCTATTCTCCTAGGTATTTTATCAAACACTTAGGTTTCATGATTTAAGGCTTAGGAATGAGCATGAATTTAATACAACTTTACTTTGCAATTCAACCCATATTAGCGTAATTTCATAAAGAAATAATAAAGGTTCCATCTTGGAATTCATACAACAACAACACATGAACATAATTCAATTCATATAATGAATTGAACAATTCATATAATGAATTGAACAATTCATAATTTAAAACTTGGTTCTTGGGCTTCATGGACGAAAGAGTCCAGGAATGAGCACTATGCATACCTTAGATGGAAGATTCTTGATGATTCGCGGAGAAATTTGCTTGAACTTGGATCCCCAATTGAAAACCCTAGTTCTTGAGAGGATTTTGAGAGAAAAGGGTGTATTTTTGTGTAAATGAGGCTTGATCCCGTGTTGAAGCCTTATCTAGGTTGGAAAAATTACCCCTTTGCCATTAAAATTGCAGACATTTAATGACTAAATAACTGGGCATCGATGCTATGAGTGACACAGTGCATCGAGGGCTGCAATGCTATACCCGATTCGGAGTGCCATGAACGCGTTGAGCCTCAGTTGTTTTGTCTCTAGCAGTCTGCACAGCTGGTGCACAATGCGATTGGCGACGCGGCATGCCAACTTTTAAAGGCCAAAATTAATCTAAGTCTGGAATGTAGCTAAAATTTTCTAAGTCTAGGACCCCCTTGACATTCTTAAATGACCGTATTAAGCTTTAGAATTTTATAGGTTCTTACATATATATCATCAATTCAACTCTAAAGAACACCATACAACAACGTCCCAGACTTTTCCATACTACAAAATTCAAAAACTAAATCTAGGTACACAAAACACTTATACACGTAAAACATTATCTAAAAACCTGCTACTTTGGGTTCAACTTATTCCCATATATTCACGTTCTTATCCACTTAATGATTCAACAATAATTCATCGTTTTAACACTAGTCCTCATTTACACATATACCTCACGAATACCACTTACAGTTTTCATAAATTATCAACCTAGGCCATTTCACACATCACATCAAGCCTGCTAATTAATTCCAACAAAACGTGCATCATTAATCTTAAGCTACTACTCTTACCACCATACTTTACATTTCAAGTTCAAGCCTATAGTCTAGGGTCAAGCATGTACCGCCAACAAAGCACGACATATACTATACTAGCCCATCAAATTAGGAAGTCAACCCAAAATACTTCATTTATTTTAACTACTACCTTCAATCACACTCCTCTGCGACATTACTACAATACCTCAAAATCTACTACATATACTCTCACAAGCAGCACTAGCTTACAACTACTAGAGTAAAGACAATTAGTGGGGGGAGTGGTAAATTCCTAAAAGGGAAAATCGATCTTAATCTTATATTATAACCCATTACGATCGTATCAACATATTCTACTCCCTCACATCATATTTACTTACTTGTGCATACATCACTGCTACCTTCAATATTCAATGTACAATAATGAATTTCTACCCATAACTTATTGACTAACTACCCCTTTCCGCTCACAACCTATAAATGATTTCTACAACCACCATAACCATCCATTCTGAGATCCTTCCCTATTTTAAATAAATAATAATAATATCCTATAACTTCCTTCACAGAATACCATACAATCTACAAATATTGCTACCACATAAGTCTATCACTATAAAATAGCAAACCATCCCCCAATCAATGATTATACAACTAAAACTATTTATTTACACAAAAGTCAACCTCACTCTGTCTTCTAACCTTATGACTTCGTATCACCAACTTCTTAGCCCATCTCACTACCAATAGGTCATGACACTTTAACATATACTACTACCCGGGTGGAAAATACAATTCTAAAATTCTGCTACACATCATTACCCTTATTCATGATATCTACAACAAGAATTTTGAAATGGGAATGAATATACTTTGTACCTCAGCCTGAAAAGCATGATTTCATCAGGATAAAGGTATACACTCGAATCCATATAGTTTGAAACACTAATGGACTCCTTTCAAATCCTTGTGTTATCTCATGATTTTTCTGGATAACTCAATTAGAGAGAACCACCTCGTTGGGGGAGCTAGACTCTTAGACTTATATTACCTCGACAATGAGGCATGGCCCATGAAATTAGACCAAGGAAGGAATTTTGGATAACTTACTTATAGACGATGCTATACCACAAACTAGAATATGAAAAAATATGAACAACTCCTAAATACCCATTAGGCTCCTGATTATAAGAGTGGTGCACAACACACCCATAAGGAAGACACTACTAGACATAATTTTGTAGATACCTTGGGACCTTGAGTCGTGCCTCTGATACCAATTTTGTCGTGACTCGAGCCAAGGCCCTTGCCGCGATGAGCATTCTTAACCATGGAGGCCCGATAGCCCTTCTCTAACTTCCAATCATACATAATATTCATCTAATATAATGAAAATACAGAAAACATGACAAGATGGAAACCTGGTCGTTCTTTTAGTTTAACTGAACAATACAAAAATGAGTTCATGAACTTTCAAGATACACCTGACACTAGTCTGCGAAATCTCTAACAACTCAAAAATGCTATTGTCTGAATACTGGGACTAGGCCCCAAGTCAAACCATAAATCAAAATAAAATATATCAATTTTAAATCAACAAGTACTTTCTAAATAAGGGAGGCTCACTAATTGAAAACTTTGACCAACCCAATTTACTGCTTAGCAAGAGACAGGGACTATGTCTTAGAATCCTGAAATATAGGGGGTCAATATAGATGTACTGGTATGCAGAGCAATCCAAAATAATATATTTAAATATAAAATAAGTAAGAGAAATTCATAAAACATTTTACATATAATATATGAAAACACATGGGAACACTTTAAAGACTTTGAAACATTTATTGAAAACTACAACTCACTCTTTATCTTACTTTTGAGATAGGTGGTACACCCTACATTTGTACGATCCCATGGGCTATATGAAATCTTCCCTTGACTCAAAGGCCAAGCCCCAACCCAAGTTTGTTACAAGTGTTAAAGTTTTTGAATATCCACTACACCACAGGGCCTTCGCCAGCATACAATCCCTAATTTGTGACATAATAAACCCATATTGGAAAAACACGGTTCCCAGTTATGAACCTTTACACTCAAACGGCTTTTTCAGCTAACCACCTAGCTCTCTTTAAGTTCATTTTACTCTTTTCTAAACATTAATCTTTCTAAAATCAAATTTCAAAAATCTGAGTAAAATTTGTATTTTAGTATGTTCTGAATCTGCTATGGCATTCATCTGTTTTGTAGCATCATACACAGACTTGCAAGTCATATTCAAAGCAATATAGTATCATATGAAAACTCTTTTCATGAAAAATAATATTTAGACCTCCAAATCATTCAAGCAATGTAAGAGTATGCGTATACTGAAATTCATGAAAAACTTAGGCAAAAATAATCAATTTCAATTCACAAACACGTAGTGGTCAAGTATCTTGTAATAAACCATGAGATTTCTTTGAATCACCACTTTTCATTTAATTAACAAGAATCACCCTTTCTTCAGTTCATATCCAAAATCAACTCTTAAATAATAGTAAAGACTTTTGATCATGCTTATCAATATGCAATTTGAATAATTCATAACATATGAAAACTAGAGGCTTTACAACAAGTGAGGGATTTTAAATGTTCATGTTCTCAATTCAAAATGAGAACTCAAAAAGGCATACATACTTATATACGAGTACAAATCTAATTTAGGGGAAAACATCAAGACCAAAACATTATCATAAAAAGGATTTCATAATGCACAATTGTAAATATAAATTCAAAACCCATTGAAAATTCATGATTTATCAACATTTAAACATTATCAAAACAGTTTCACCATGCCCATGTAGTTTGGAAAATCCGACGTACCTTATATTACTTAGTTTAAGGAGTAGAACTCAAATCTTAATTTGTAACTTTGAAATCTGAGACTGAAGGATTGATTCTTGATTTATTATTCTTGGAGAAAACCCTAGTTTTATCTTGTTCTTGAGAGTAAAGAGGATTTGAGATGGTGAAAACTGATAGAATATGTATTATAACACTTAAGGTGGGATTTATATTCTTGGAGAAGGAGTTTGGGATGGGAAAATACAAAAATACTCATTTAAAAATGGCCTATTTGAGCACTCGGCCTCGACTGATGGTTTTGTTGACGAACCATTAGTACGGTGATGAACCTTCACTCCAACCATATATTTATGGCTAGAGAACGAGCTTGCTATTTCAACTTGACGACCTAACTTGATGGGCCTTCACTAGCTTGATGGTCCGTCAGTCTAGCCATCACACTTTGGCAGATGGGCATAACTTTTTACTCCGATATCAGATTTAGGAAAACTCGGCGGAGTTGGAAATAAGACTCGATTGCCTTTTATTTTTTATGTGGTAGGCCCTCTAACTTGTTATATACAATAAGTTATGGTCTATGGAAGTTGACCCAAGTTTATACATTCACCAAAATTTAATCGATAGAAGAGTATTCAACTTGTCTTCAAGTTAGGGGATTTTGGTGACATTAATTCATATTAAAATGTATTCACACATTGTAGGATTGATCATAACACATATATTGACAAAGAATCATTGGGTTTGGGTCTATACGCATAGGAATGATAGTTTAAATTCTAGTCCAACAGTGCGGGGTGTTACAGCTTTCTTCGGGTAACCATCTACCTCACTTTATGCCCAATTTTAGTTCATTAAATAACATTCTTCATATAGAAAAAAAAATTTATTACTTAAAATTTCAAGGGCATGTAATCACCGGGTATCGTCATACCAGGACTTGAAAGTCGTTCATATCATACTAATGTTATAGCCGATCTCATTCGAATCATGCACTTGACCTCCAAAGAATCATAATATCACAAGAGAGTCATCATTCAGAAATCTCAAGAAAACTTATGCAAATAACCTATTTTTATAGACTTAAAACATGCGGTGGTCATGTCAATTTACTCAGTCACATATAACCCTTCTTTTTAATGCAAGAGTATAGTTATAGAAAGGAACTCTCTCTCATCATATCATAAACCATGTCAAATGCCATGATGTTGAGAAACTTACTTTAAAATCCTAATTCATGCTTTCAAAATACTCTCAATATAAATATACACTTTATTTTGCAATAAGAGAGGGAAATTCATTGTTCATGCTCTCAATTAAACATTACAAACTCTATATATATACATAAAGGGTCAAGATTTGATTACCACAAAAAGGGTTCAACATAATACATATATTTTCATCAAAATGATTTAATAACATGCTTTTCAAACAATATTCAAAACCCCTTAATTTGCAACATAATTATAAGTTATTATATTTTATAAAAGCAATAAAATCCATGCCCGTGGAGTTTGAGGATAGTCCCACATACCTTATGTTCTTTATTTCAAAGAATGGAACCCCAGCCTTGACTCTTTTCTTTATAATCTTGACTTAGAAGATGAATCCTTAATCTTTAGGAGGGAAGTTAGTGTTTATTTTTTAGGGAAATTGAGTGGGTTTTGGTATAATATTATCTAATCAAGACTAAATTTCATGTTATGGCTGAGATAAGATGAAGGAAAAAAATCAATTACCCTCCGGGTCCCAGAAATTATTAATACAAAATGGGCACCTGATGTACTACACGACATGCCGCGTCGGTCCCACCGATGCTATAGGCGATGCATTGCATCAAACCCCCCCTCCTCCCCCGACATTATCCCTGGAGCGACGCGATGATTTCACATTGAGCTACAATTTTAACCATCCAAAACACCTTAAACGTCATCCGAAAAATCTGAAACTCTTTCCAAACAACTCCTTTACACTCCTAAATGTGAATAAACTTATAAATCCACGTCTCAAGGTCGAAAAGATTGATTTTGAAATCATTGAAGTTTAGGAGCTTAAATTATGACTAAGTCCTTTTAACACTTTGAAAAATTTCCGGTTGTTAGGTCCTTAAGTATGCTACTAAGTGTGGTATCAAGTTGATAATACTACGAGGTGTTACATTATCCCCCATGGGATCATTCATCCCCCTAATGATGGCTTGGAATACAAGAAAACACGATTTTAAGCACACCAAGGAAAAGATAAAGAGAATAGTAAATGATTTGTACCTTCTAGGTCGCCATCCACCGTTTCAATGAGGTTTGGGTATCTAGCAGGAATGTCATGTTCTGATTCCTAAGTAGCTTCCTCAGCTTTTTGATTCCTCCACAATACCTTAACCGAAGCTATCTCCTTACTTCTCAGCTTCAAAACTTGGCAATCCAAAATAGAGATAGGTTCTTATTTGTATAACAAGGAGTCTCTCACTTTGATTCCTCTACAGGCAACACAAGAGAGTGGTCTCCAACACATATTTTCAGCATTGAAGAATGGAATACTGGACGAACAGAAGCCATACTCAAGGGAAAATCTAATGCATAATCACCCCCTTAGTTCTTCTCACAATCTAATATGGTCCTATATAACTAGAGCTAAGCTTCCTTTTTTTCCCAAATCGCAAGACTTCCTTCATAGGGAAGACTTTTAAGAATACCCAATCATCCACCTAAAATTCAAAGTCTCTCCTTCTAACATTGGCATAAGAATTCTGGTGACCCTGAGCAGTCTTAAGCTGCTCCCTAATGGTCTTCACCTTATCCATTTCCTGACGTACAAGGTCCAGCACAAATAACCAAGTTTTACACACTTCATACCACCCGATTGTTAACCTACATCTCTTTCCATAGGGCACCTCAAAAGGATCTATTTGAATGCTGGAATGGTAGATATAGTTGTAGGTAAATTCTATCAATGGAAATAATCCACCCAACTACCTTTAAAGTTAATCACACAGGCCCTCAACATATCCTCAAGGGTCTGAATGGTATGTTCAGCTTGCAAATTACTCTGAGGGTGGAAGACAGTACTCAGGTTCACTTGGGTTTCTAAACCCCTCTGAAAAAATTACCAAACTGCGAAACAAATTGCGTACCCCGATTAGATATAACAGTTATAGGAGCACTATGCAATCGAATTATCTCCTGAATGTAGAACTTAGCACAGTTATTCCCAGAATAGTTTGTCCGTACCAAGAGAAAATTAGCGGACTTGGTCATCCAATCTACAATTACCCGAATGGAATAATATTAGTTCTGGGACTTCTTAAGTCCCATAATAAAATTATAACGCCCAGGGAGTGCACCCTTGATGCCACACGGTGGTTACATTCTCGAGAGACCACAATCTAGCCCATGAATTGATACCTACTATAAGCACTGAATAAAACTAATAAATATCTGCAGAATTTCAACTGAAATTCCTTAAGGTTTTAATATCTGAAATCAATACTTAATCATGGTTTAAAATATTTGGAAATATACTAGCAATACTGATAATCATAACTGAAAATTGACCAACAATCTATACTAGTCTGAAAGCCTCTAAACTTTCTGACTGTGGAGTTGATGAGACAAGCCGCCAACTAACTCTGAATGACTAAATAACTAAACTACTGACATAACTAAATATAAGATAACTTGGCTTCGAAGGATGGGGACTTGTTGCTACTGATGCACCGGAAAGTCTAAGTATGATCGGTAATTTGAGCATCCAAACCTATAATATAAGATATCATAGCAAAAGAAACAAGTATGCAATCAATAGTTTGAATGTTCTCGTATGCTAAATGAAGTTAGGCTGATATGCATGGGTTGTTGTGCATGAGTCATAATAGACTGAATATGTAGCATGAGGTACTGAGAAAGAATGCATGAAAATTGTTCAGAATGAGAATATATGACCAAGCATAAAACAAGTTCTAAAATAGTCTATAAACTCAAAAACTAAAATTTGATAACTGGATAACTGATAAACTATATGCTATGATCATGCAAGACTAAACCAAGTACTAAAACTGGAATTGTGGGAGGTATCATTTAACAGACATGCCCTAGTTTGAGCTGATTGGGGTCTAAACTGTAACCCCATTTGAAAGGGTGTTAGTACAATGCCACGAGTACAAACAATGGTTGTGGAGTCATTCCTAATCTACCGGATGACCCTTGAGATAAGTCCTAAACTGGTAGGTGATCCTTGAAATTTTCAGTCCTAAACTAGCAGGTGATATCTCATAACCTACCCTAGATATGTAGTTTTGGAACTTAGGGATTGCTCCCACGGACCCAGTCCTAACTGGCGAGTGAGCCCCCACTCATAGGTTCGCTTAGTGTTGAATCCCACTCACAACTGAATGACACTAATTACTTGATATAACTAACTTAACTGAACAGGTAACTAATCATGATGGCTAACTGAGTGGTAATGCTCATGATTTATCTAAAACTATTTTGAAGCTACTAAAACTAAATAAACTATTAAATTTTGGGTATTCGTAACCCCAGGACTCACTAGAAATAATAATAGGACCACATGAAAGTTTTCAAACCATAGAAAGAAACCATTGTTAATAATTATTCACTTAAGCATTTCATCAAATAGATGATGACTAAAACTTTAACATGAGGATGCTTTTTAAACATGAAAAGACAGCACAATCACATGACCAAATCATAAACTAACGGTTTTATTTTGTATTCGTATGAACATGATATGGAAGTCAAAATATTTAAAGCATACTATTATGTTTTCCATGTGAAATCAATTGAAAACATAACTTGAAAATTGAATTCCCAAGATATAGCTAAACATACTTCAACTTTAAATGTGTAAGGTCTCTTTCAATAAAAAATTCTTGGAAAAATGACATGGGGTCATTATCAAACCCCAATAATTTAGGAATTTAAACTATCACTTAAAATTCATAGACTTGAGAATGAAAATAATCAAAACATGAGATGCTAACATAACTGAAATACTATAAATCATGGGATTTAGGGAGTTAGCATGTGAATAGCACCATTCAAACATGTAAGGTTTAATTTCAACAACAATTACTTATAAATATCATGTAAATTAGATAATCATAGGAGTTCATGGATAAAGTTCATAAAAAAATGTAAAGATCATTCTTTTAAACTTAAAATTGGATTCTTGGACTCCATGGGTGGAAAGTACCCATGGATGAAAAACTAACACACCACAAAAGCTTATATCTTGAAGGAGAATAACTTTTCTTGAAGGTTCTTGAATGGTAACTCTTAGATTTTTGTTCTTGGGAATAGAGGAGGGTTTTTTGAGAGAAATTTGGAGTGAAAGGGACAAATAATGCCTTTTTGGGTGTTATAATTCGTGTTTTGGACATTTGGGGTTGAGGGGAAAGGACCAAAGTAACCCTTGACCTTTAAGAAGCTAAAAATGTGGGGGAATAACCCCCGCAGTGCAACCCCTAGTTGGGTTTGAAATCCTTCTTGACAAGACCCTCTGTCGGGTGGAATATCCATCGCGGCATGGGGCTATTGCGACCCCTTACTGCCTTTCACGGAAAATTCCATAACTTTTCATCCGGGTATCGGATTAAGGCAAAATTGGTATCATTGGAATGACAATTCGATTATCTAAAATTTAATGGGAACTAAAGTTATACTCGGTCAAAGATGACCCTTGCTCTTAGTGACACTTATAAACATCATTACCCCCTCATAATATTTCTTAACACTAGGTTAATGACCATGAAACAAGGATTCAAGTATGAATTACAGGACTAGAGTTTACACTCATAGGAATGAAGGTCTAATTTCTTGCTTAGAAGTGTGTGGGGTATTACAGAAATCCCTGTTGATCATCTCCCACTTCCACATAGGCAAAATTACCTCTTGAGATATGCTACCTAATCTCAAATGCTCTTCCTTGACTTGTTGACAATTCATACACTTCCAAACAAAATAAGCAACATCTTTTTTCATATTATTCCACAAATAAATAGCCTTAAGGTCATGATACATTTTTATAGAGCTTGGGTTAAAAACATACCTCAAAGTGTGATCCTTATCAATAATTCTCTCTCATAAACCATCCACGTTCGGCACACATAGCCTACCCTGATATCTAAAAATCCTATCACCTCTAATTTTAAATGTGATTACTTTTTATTGACCAACATCTTTCTTAATCGACATTAAGATAGAGCCTTCGGCCTGTTTTTCCTTAACTTTAGCACATAGAGAGAATTTTGTTATCTTAGGAACAATTCCTCCCCCATCTTCAAAATCCAGAAGTTGAACTCTTATATTTTCAAGTTGGTGAATATCTCATATCCTATATCTTTTTCGTTTCTTAACATGAGAAAAATTGCCCATTGACAATATGTTAAGGGCGTCAGCCACCATGTTCGCCTTGCCCGACTTATAATGCAGCCTCATGTCATAATCCTTCAACAGTTCCAACTAACACCTATGAGTAAGATTCAGTTCTTTCTACGTGAAAACATACTGCAAACTGTGAATATATCTACATACAATCCATAAAGATAATGCCTCCATATTTTAAGTGTGAACACCACAACCACTAACTCTAAGTCATGTGTGGGATAGTTTCGTTCATGCACCTTCAACTACCTATATGAATAAGCCACCACCTTACCATGTTGCATAATCACACACCCAAGTACCACCCGAGACATATCATGGTACAAAACAAAACCTTCTGTACAATCAGAAAAGGTCAAAACTGGCATGGTAGTCAACTTATCTTTTAGTTTCTCGAAACTAATTTCACGTGAGTCACACTACAAGAATTTTGACTTTTTATGAGTCAATTTGGTATGTGGAGAAGCTATTGAGGAAAAACTCTCTACAGATATTCTATAATACCTTGCCAAACCCAAGAAGCTCCAGATATCGGTTGGAGTCGTGGGTATGGGCCATATTCTCATTGCCTCAATCTTTTGGGGACTAACCTTAATTCCCACACTAGACATAATATGCCCTAATAAATCCATAAAATTAAGCCATAATTCATATTTTGAAAAATTTTCATAGAATTCATGATCCTTGAGGGTTTGTAGGATGATTCAGAGGTAATTAACATGAGCTTCCTCATTCTTAGAGTAAATTATGATGTCGTCAATGAAAACTATGATGAACAGGTCCAGAAACTAATGGAATACCCTATTTATTAGTTCCATGAAAGCAGTATGGGTATTTCCCACTCTAATATACATGACTAAGAATTCATAAGGACTGTATTGGGTTCAAAAAGCTGGTTTGGGAATATCAGCCTCTCTAACCTTTAACTGATGATACCCCGAATAGAGGTCAATATTAGAGAAACATGGACACCTTGGAGTTGATCAAATAAGTCATTAATTCAAGGAAGAGGGTACTTATCCTTGATAGTGTTTTTATAAAGCTGATGGTAATCTATACACATACAGAGGGAATCATCTTTCTTACGCATGAAGAGAACCATAGCTCCCTAGGGAGAAACACCTGGACAAATAAAGCTTTTATCAAGGAGGTCTTTTAACAGCTCTTTCAACTTTTTCAGTTCTGTAGGAGCCATTATGTATGGCAGAATAGAAATAGGATGAGTGTCTGGCAATAAGTAAATACCAAAGTCTATCTCCATATCAGGTGGTATTCCTAGGAGATCATCGAGAAAGACTTTCAGAATTCATTAACTACAGGGTATGACTGGAGGTAAAGATTTTCAGTATTAGAATCCTTGAACCATATAAAATGATACAAACAACCCTTAAATATGAGTTTGTGGGCTTTGAGATAAGATTTGAACTTCCCCCTAGGTGCTAAAGAATTCCCCTCCCATTCTATCACTAGTTTATTCGAAAAGGAGAAAGTGACTTTTCGAGTTCTACAATCTAGTGTGGCATAAGACGAATGGAGCCAATCTTTCCCTAAGATACATCAAAGTTAATCATATCAAGCTCTATAAGGTCTGCCATAGTATCACTGTAACGCCCCAAAAATGGGTCCTAAGACGTCACATAGTGCTCAAGACTGCAAGTAGCCTTAAGCTAACCTTGTATGTCTTCTACTAAATCTGAAGCTCAAAATAGAGGAACTAATGATATATAATCAAATCTAAAAGGTAGAATTATATATGAGCTAAACTGAAATTTCTGAATATAATATCTGAAAATACTATAGCAAAGATTTTTATCAATCAATACTAGGAAGCTGAATCATATCTAGCAGTCTAACAAGCCTTTACTACTTGTAACTAGAAAGTCACTAGGACAAACCCCCAGCATACTTAAACTGTCTGAAAATACTGAATCATCTATACTAATAAGCTTAAAACTGAATAACTGGGTCCCCAAACTATGAGGAATCACCAACTATCGGGATATGAATAGAGATGCTCGAAATCACTCACGAGGCGGAAACTGAGCACCTGAACCTATATTTGGATACAATGTAGCACATAAACGTATATGTGGATCAGTACTTCAGGAATGTACTTAGTATATTGGGTTGAATGCATAAGTAAAAGAAATATCTCAACATCTTTATAAATTTGCAAAACAATTAATGCTAAATGTAGATGACTCATATAAGCTGGAATATCTATTAACTGAAAATCATAATTCATGAATTGCAAAACATACTGCATAAATTCAGAGAGTCATAACATTTAGTTTCTAAAAGTTGTACTAGTATTCTATCTTTAAATCATGTTGTCTAAGTGTAGAAGGACTCACTTTTGTATCTGTAATCTAAAATCTGAAACTCATAGCTAATATCTTTTGTAAAACAATATCTGAATTAAGTTATGAGCCTTTACACTTAGTTTCTAAAAATTATTCTGTTAAGATTATTATGTAGTCTTTTTATTAGGGAGGTTCTTTTAACCAACATATACAATGCGACCTATCATAGTGTCCAACATCTTGTACCCTTATAGGAAACCTCACGTATGGGAGAGGTGTCATACTCTTGCAAAGGAGTATAACCTAATCTAAGTGATAACATATGTATTTACCATCCATATAGAAATGGGAATAATCTGATAATGTGAACCTACATTAGCTCATAGTTCAGGGGCATGTAAACATACTCAACTCGGTGCTAAATACTACTCCCTTTAATATGTATGCTCATTCTATTGGAAATCCACTTTAAAACTAGTACAAAGGTTTACAATGAAAACCAATTGTGTATTTGTTAATATATTTTGTAACTGAAACTATAAAGTGGAGCCCATATAAAAGCTAGGGTCAAAAAATCAAATCTCTATAAAAATCTTAAAATAACAAGTCATGGGATGCTCAAAGCATAGTCATTCTTGAAATATCAACATAAAAAATAGGGATTGATAACCCATACATCATATTCATGTCAAAACATCATAATATTTGTGTTTGATAATGTAAATATTTATAATTCAACTCAAAATCAGGAAATTACTGCAATACGCATAAAAATACTAAACAAATCATGCAATTCAACATCTAAATCATTTAAAATCTCATATTCTTGCAAATAACCATATTGGGTATGAATCCTAATTTTAAACTCATGTAAATTCAGGTCAAATTAATTTCATAAACTAATTTTGGGCACAAGGATGGAAGGATTATCCTTGTTGAAAACCCCGCATACCTTAATTGATGTAATTGATGAGAATACTAGATTTTTGATTCATATTTGTGTTCTTGAAGATTGATTCTTGATTATCTTGAATTGGTAACCATTAATTTTGGGTTATCTTGGAAAAAGAATGTTGGAAATTAGATTTCTTGGGGATTAAGTTTTGAGTTCTAGGGTTTTCGTTGCGAGAAAGTTAATGTTAAGTGAGCATGTAATGCTTAGAATAGGATTAAATCAGTGTCATTAATGAATTGGGGACTTGGGAAATGACTAGATTTCCCTTTTAAAATTAAGTTCAGAATTGGAATCCCAATTTTTGGACCCACCGCGACGCATCACTATCGTGTTGTCTTACTGAAAAACAACAATTTCAATTATGGCCTTTGGTACGACACGGTGTAATCACGTTGTATGACCGGAAAAGGACGAGTGCCATTTTGAACTCTACCATGATGTGGTGTTTGTCAATTTGTGAATTTTAGCACAACATAGGTAAATTGCGATGAGTTACTAGAAAAGGGAGAACAGGAACTAGAGTTTCATCATGACGCAATGTAATCATGATGCCCAACTGGGAATCGTACAAGTGCAATTTTTCCCTACACCACGACGTGGTGCCTGCCAAAATGCCTGACTGTTTTCACTAAAATCACCATAACTTCTCAACAGAGTATCGGATTGAGGCAAAATTATAATCGTCGGAAAAAGTACACACTAGAGTGTATAACTTCTCAACTGTGTTATACAATTTTAAAGTTAACCCATGACATACTAAAGGCTAAATTGAGCTAGGAAAAAGTACAAGGTATTACAATATCTTTCACTTAGGAACATTCATCCTCGAATGGGACTTGTTAAATAGAAGATACTAAGGATCTGAGGCTATTTGCTGGCATGCATAACTAAAACAAAATTCATGACTGAATCTAAGAAAACTGAGCTACTGAACTAATAATCTGAGACATGAAAAGAACTGAATTAAGGAAAACTGTTACCTTCACCTGAATCTGAGTTCATGGAAAAGACATGAGGATACTTGGCTTGAATGTCTGCTTCTATTTCCCAAGTAGAACCCTCAACGGACTAATTTTGCCACAAAACTTTGACCAAGGGAACTATTTTTTTTCTTATTTTACGGATCTGATGATCAAGAATATCTACTGGAACTTTTTCGTATGAAAGACTATTCTGAATGATTGCAAGAGGGACTGCAACAGCTGAATCGTCCATGCACTTCTTTAATAAGTACACATGGAACAGTGGATGAACTAATGACAAGTCTGAAGGTAGCTCAAGCTCATACGCTACCTTCCCAACATGACTCAAAATCATGTAGGAGCCTACATATCGAGGACTAAGCTTCCCCTTTTTGCCAAACCTCTTCTCCCCCTTCATGGGTTAAACCTTCAAATGCATAAGATCTCTCCTACTTACGTCTGCATAAGATTTTTGATGACTTTGAGCTGCTTTCAATCTTTCTTTAATCAGCTGAACTTTCTCTATGGCTTTAATCACCATATCTGGCCCAATCAAAGAACCCTCACCTACTTTGAACCAACCAACTGGTGATCTATATCTCCGCCCATAAAGAGCTTCAAATAGGGCCATCTGAATAATAGAATAGTAACTGTTATTGTAGGTGAATTCAATTAACGGCAAGTGGTCATCCCATTACCTTTGAAATCAAGAACACATGCCCTCAACATATCCTTTAAGGTCTGAATAGTCCTCTTTGCCTGACCATCTGCCTGTGGATAAAAATATGAACTGAGATGAACTTGGGTACCAAGACCCTTCTAAAAGCCTTACCAAAACTGAGAGGTAAGTTGAGTACCCTGTGTGAGATGATAGAAAAAGGAACTCTATGAAATCTAACCAACTCTTTTATATATATCTTAGAATAATCTTCAGTTGTGTCAGATGTGTGAACTAGTAAGAAATAAGCTGATTTAGTTAATCTGTCTACTATAACCCAAATTGAATCATGTTGATGACACGAATGGGGTAATCCAGTCACAAATTCCATATTTACCTCTTCCCACTTCCAAGTAGGGATACCTAACTCCTACAATATGCCACCAGCTATTTGGTGTTCTACCTTATCCTGTTGACAAGTCGCATACTTGGCTACAAATTATGCGACGTATTTCTTCATACCACTCCACTAATAGACTTCCTACAAATCACAGCATATCTTGGTGGCTCTTAGATGAATTGAGTAATGTACACTATGCGCTTCTTCCATAATCCACTGCCTCAAATCATCAACACATGGCACACAGAATCTACTCTGGTATCTTAACACATCATCTCCCCCTTGGGAGAAAACCTCTGTCTTTTGGTCTTCAACCAAACCCTTCAACTTGACCAAACTAGAATCCTTATCCTATTTCTCTTTCACTTCAGAAACTAGAGAGGATTCGGAACTACTCTAAACCCAAATATTCCATTCAACCGAGTCAACCAAAGTCAAGCCCAATCTAACCTGGTTAACTTCTCGAACTAGTTATCTTTTATCATTCCCTACATTTGCAACACTGCCCATAGAGAATCTACTAAGGGCGTCTGCTACTACATTGGCCTTGCTTGGAAGATATAGCGCACTCATGTAATAATCCTTTAACAATTCTAATCAAAATCTCTGATAAAGATTCAACTCCCTCTGAGTAAATACATACTGCAAACTTTTGTGATCCGTGAAAACATCAACATACACCCCATAAAGATATTGCCTCAAGATTTTCAAAGCAAACCCAACAACAGCTAATGGGTAGGGATATTTTTTTCATGAGGCTTAAGTTGTCTAGAGTCATAGGCTATAACCTTACCTCTCTGCATCAAAACATAACCTAGAAGGATTCTAGAGGCATCAAAATATACGACAAACCCATTTGTACCATCAGGTAGCGCTAAAATTGGGGCTAGAGTGAGTCCAGTCTTCAACTCCTAAAAACTCTTCTTGCAGGAATCTGACAACTGAAACTTGACTTTTTTTTGAGTCAATATAGACATAGGGAACATAATAGATAAGAAACCATCAATGAAACATCTGTAATAGCCAACTTAACCCAAGAAACTTCTAATGTCTGATGCAGAGATAGGTCTAGGCCAATTTCTTACTACTTCTATCTCTTGGGGATTAACTCAAATGCCCTCACTGGAAACAATATGACCGAGGAAAGATACTGATCTTAGAAAAAATTTACATTTGTTGAATTTGGAAAAGAACTAATTATCTATACAAATTTGCAACATAATTCTTAGATGGCCTGCATGATCATCCTTATTACGGGAGTAGACAAGAATATCATTGATAAAGACTATGACAAACATGTCCAGATACTGTGTGAACACTGTGTTTATCAAGTGTATAAGGGTTGATAAGGCATTGGTAAGACCAAATGACATGACTAATACTCAAAATAATCGTAACGAGTTTTGAAATATTTTTGAAATGTCACATTCCCTTACTCTAGCTGATGGTAGCCGGATCTAAGGTCGGTCTTGGAGAAATGACTTTCACCTTGGAGTTTGTCAAATAATTCATCAATCCTAGGTAGAAGGTATCTATTTTTGATTGTGACATTATTCAGCTAATGGTAGTCAATGCATATTCACAAAGAACCATCTTTCTTTTGCATGAATAGGGCAGGAGTACCCATAGAGAAACACTGGGCCTTATGAAACCCTTATCTAAGAGGTCTTTAAGCTGCTCTTTTAACTCTTTAAGCTTGGCTGGAGCCATACAATATAGAGAAATAAAGATAGGCTACGTATTTCTAATAAGGTCTATATCGAATTCTATTTCCCTATATAGAGGTACCCTTGGAAAATCTTTAGAAAAGACATTAGGAAACTCATTGACTACACAGACTGACTGGACAGTTTGAGTCTCAGACTTAGTGTCTTTGACTCAAAATAAATGATAGATACACTCCTTTGAGATCAACTTTCTAGCTTTAATATAGGATATGAAATGACTCTTGGGAGATGCTGAATTACCTTCCCACTCAAAGACTGGCTCATCAGGATACTAAAAATTCACTACTCGAGTGCAAAAATCTATGGATACATAATAGGAATGGAGCCAATCTATACCAAAAATAATGTCAAAGTTTACCATATCTAACTCGATTAAGTCTGCTAACATGATTTTATGAAGGATAGTAATAGGACACTTTCTATAGATCTTGTTGGCAACAACTAATGTACCTATTGGGGTAGAAACTAAGAAGGGCTCAGGGATCTTTTCAGGACCTATTTCAAAATTTACTACAACTAATAGGATCACATAAGAGAAATTTGACCCAGGGTTAAGCAACACATACATATTAAGATGAAGGACATGAAGCATACCAGTAACAGCACCTAGTGAATCCTCCTACTCCTGATAGGATGGTAAAGCATAGAACTGATTCTAGCGCTGACTGCCACCTGCACTGGATGATGCGCCTTGAGTAAAGATATGGCGACCTAGATAAGCAGGTGCACTTGTATCCTGAGTCTAGGGACGAACATCTTTATTTCCCTGCTTATAATGCAGAAACTCTTTGATTCCATGACCTAACTTACCATAACCCTAACAACCCTTCTACCCCAACAAACACTTACCAAAATGATTCTTACCATACTTAGAACATTGAGGTAAACTAGGTCTCCCACTCACACTATTCTAAGATTTGGACATAGAAGTCTTACCCCAATACTCCTTCATAGCTCTAGGAGTGGGAGCACTAGCTGAAGATGGCACTGCCAAAGATGAACAATTCTGAAACTGTAAATGATTTCCCACTTTAAACCTAGTCTGTCTATACTCAAACTGCCTAGTTCTAGCCTTCTTACTTCCCTTTTATCTTCCTTTCAACTTTTCTACCTTAATTTGCTGGGCATAAATCATCAATCTAGCAAGATCCATGTTCCTAATTAGCATGGTAGTCCTACACACCTTGAATACCAAACCAGATACTCTAGTTACAAACAAACTCATACTCGCCCTAGGTTCAGCCATCGTATCAGGGATATACTTAGATAACTCGTTAAATTTAAGGTAGAACACTTTCACTGTCATCACGCCCTGCCTCAGGTTCACAAACTTATCTACCTTAGCTTCTCTCATCTCACGTGGAAAGAACCTATCTAGAAATACATCCTAAAATACCTGCCAATTATATGAGCTATATTCTAACCTCTACCATTCTTCCACATAACTACCCAATCATATGACACATCCTTTAATCTATAGGATGTCAACTCTACACTCTCTTCTTAAAAAATATGCATATTTTAGGTGATCTTCTTCACCTTATCTAAATAAAGTTACAGGTCCTAACCTGCTTTTGACCCAAAGAACTCTGGCAGATTCATTCTCATAAAGCCATAAATTCTGGCTGCTATTAAATCACCATTCAACAAAAGTGGGATTGTTGCCTGATGGTTGCCCTAAACATCGGCAGTCACTGTCTGGGATAATGCCTGAAAGGAAACATAGAATTCAGCAAGGGATACATTCTCATTCAGAGGGTCAGCAGGTTGGGGTGGCTGGTTATCATTTTTGCAGGAGTTAGCTTAATGAGGAGGCATATTAAACTGTCATGTAAGAGCATGAGTTAACAGAAGATAGAGATACTGTAAGCATAATATATTATAAAATAAAGAGATGATTTCCTAAAAACATCCCGTAGACTCTTGCTCATGAATGTGGCACGCTTCATATCTATAATCAAAACTCTACATAATGCGGCTTGTCAGACTTCATAAGACTCTTATAACCTTAGGGTTGATACCAAGTTTTTAACACCCCAAAAATGGGTCCCGAGACATCACACAGTGCTCAAGACTACGAGTAGCCTTAAGCTATCCCTGTTTTCCCTTTACTAAATCTAAAGCTCAAAATAGAGGAAATAAAGATATATAATCAAAGCTAAAATATAGAATTCTATATGAGCTAAGATGAAACTATCTAAATATAGTATCTAAAAATAATAGTCTCAAGAGTATAAGCAATTAATACTGGAAATCTAAATCACATCCAGCAGTCTAACAAGCCTCTACTAATAGTAACTAAAGAGTCATTGGGATAAACCCCCAACTGACTAAAATTGTCTGCAAATACTAAATCATCTATACTAATAACCCAAAAGTTGAATAACTGGGTCCCCAAACCATGAGGACTCACCAACTTTTAGAATATAGATGAAGATGCTTAAAATCACTAACGCTGTAGAAACTGAGCACCTGAACCAACATTATGAGACTATGTAGCATATAAACGTATATGTGGATCAATACTTCTAGATTGTACTGAGTACATGAGTGTAAATGCTTAAGTAAAAACAATATATCAACATCTTTATAAATTTCCAAAAGAATGCATGCTAAATATAGATGACTCACATAAGATGGAATATCTGAAAACTGAAAATCATAATTCATGAATAGAAAAACATACGGCATAAATCTGGTGAGTCATAACATTTAGTTTCTAAAATCTCTACTAGTATTCTGTCTTTAAATCATGTTGTCCAAGTATAGAAGGACTCACTTTTGTATATGTAAACTGAAATCTAAAATATCATAGCTAATATCTTTTGTAAAACAATAGCTGAATTAAGTTGTGAGCCTTTACACTTAGTTTCTAAAAGTTATTCTGTTAAGATTATTCTGTAGTATTTTCTATTAGGGAGGTACTTCTAACCAACATATACTATGTAAGCTATCATAGAGTCCAACGTCTATTCTTCTTATGGGAAAACCTCATATTGGAGAGAGGTGTCATACTCTTGCCAAGGAGTATAACCTAATCTAAGTGATCACATCTGCATCTATCATCCATATAAAAATAGAAATAATCTGATAATTTGAGCCTATGTTGGCTTGTAGTTCTGGGGCATGTAAATGTACCCAACTCATTGCTAAATACTACTCCCTTTAATTTGAATGCCCATTCTGTTAGAAATCCACTTTCAAAACTAGTATAAAGGTTTATAATGAAAACCAATTGTGTATATGTTCATCTATTTTTTATCTGAAATTGTAAAGAAGATTCCATATAGAAGCTAAGATCAAAAGATCAAATCTTTATCAAAATCTTAAAATAACTAGTCATGGGATGCTCAAAGCGTAGTCAATCTTACAATATACACCAACAAAATAGGGCTTAATAACCCATGAACATACTCATGCCAAAATATCATAATATTAGTGTTTGATAGTATAAATATTGATAATTCAATTCAAAATCTTGAAATTACTGCAATACGCATAAAAATGCGAAAGAAATCATGCAATTAAACATCTAACTCACTTAAAATATCATAATCATGTAAATAACCATATTGGGTATGAACCCTGATACGAAAATCTTGTAACTTCATGTGAAATTAACTTTAAAAACTTATTTTGAGCATAAGTATGAAAAGATTATCCTTGTTGAAAAATCCCACATACCCTAATTGATTCAATTGATGAGAATACTTGATTTTGGATTCTTATTTGTGGTCTTGAAGATTGATTCATAATTATCTTGAATTGGGAACCTTGAATTTTGGGTTATCATAGAAAAATAATGGTGGAAATTGGATTTCTCGGGGATTAAGTTTTGAGTTCAAGGGTGTTCGTTTAGAGAAAGTTGATGAAAAGTGAGCATATAATGCTTAGACTGGGATTAATTTAGTGTATTCATGAATTAGATGCTTAGAAAATGACTAGATTTCCCTTTGAAAATTAAGTTCGGAAATTGGAAACTCAATTTTGGGACCCACCAAAACATATCACTATCTCGGTGGCTTACTAGAAAAAGAAAATTAGCCATTTTATCCTTTGGCGCGACACGAGGTAATCGCGTTGCATCACTGGAAAAGGACGAGTGCCATTTTGCACTCCACCGCGACACAGTGTTAGTCCATTTGGGTATTTTGGTACGACATAGGCAAATCGCGATGAGATACTAGAAAAGGGACAAATGCGAAATGGAGTTTCACCGCGATGTGATGTAATCACAGTGATCAACTGGAAATCAGACAATTGCAATTTTTTCCTTCACCGTGACATGGGTCCTGTTGAAATGCCCTACTGTTTACTAAAATTGCCATAACTTCTCAACCGAGTATAAGATTGAGCCAAAAGCAGTATTATTGGAAAGCTGATTCAATTATTTACATAATAGTGGATCTAGAGGGGGAAAATTATACATGTATCAAGAGTTATACACTTATAAAGTTAACCCTTGACACACTAGAGGCTAAACTGAGCTAGGAAAAAGTATGGGGTATTACAATCACGATTACAAATGGACACAACACAATTTTGATACACCCTTCTAGCCATAATAGAGTCACCAATAGGGGTGGAAACAGAGCAATGTTATGAAATAGTTTCAGGCTCAAATCCAAAATTGACTGCCACGCGCGAGGTCACATAAGACAACGTATACCATGGGTTAAGAAGCACATACATATTATTATAAAAGGTTTGCAATGTACCTGTGATAATTTCTGGCGAAGCCTCTACGTTTTAGAGGTTAGATTGAGCATATTACTAGTTATGAATGCTACCAGTTGCTGAAGTAGTACTCTTTTGTGATGGTGGGGTTTCGGAGTTAACTTGGTACCTAGTGCCCCCAACATTTTCTCTAACAGTGGGCGGGTCCTTCTGGAAATAACCTGACTGTCCACAAGTATAACACACGCACTTACCATAGATGCACCTTCCCAGATGGTTCCTCCCTCAATATCCACAACGAAGATATAGCCTAAATAGTTGGGCCACAATCTTCTGGGACTGATCACCCTGCACTCTCGCTCCACTGTTGGACTGAAAATTTTAAAACCATCGATCAATTAAGGTCGGGGTGTTAGTGCACTGGATAAAGATTGAGCATTACTCCAAAAGTTTTTCTACGACGACTTATTACCCCAGTTATTACCGCCTTGGTGCTGACTATTATTCTGGTTTGTAAACCTGACCCTCTTGTCCTGCTTGTCTCTTTCCCTTGCCTCTGCCAACCTTTTCTTCTACTCTTCAACTTGCTGCATATGAATTGACAACCAAGAGTAATCCATATCTGTATTCTGCATTTATCCCTTGCATTCCAACACCAAATTATTCGAGAGATCGTATGCAACCTTTCTTATGTGAGCTCTCATGTTATGCATCAATTCTGAAGCATAACGGGATAACTGGTTGAACTTTAGTATGTACTCTTTGACACTTATTTTTCCTTGCTTCAAATTCATAAATTCTTCAACCTTTGACTCCTTTAATTCCTGGGTAAAGAAATGGCCCAGGAAAGCCTCCACAAACTCACCCCACACAGAAGTTTCAGTATCACTACTCTTCAAATCCTCCCATTCATTATGCACTAATTGGCCACATCCTCTAACTGATAGGCTGCCAACTCAACCCCTTTGATCCCATTCGCATGCATAACTCTAAAATTTTTATCTAGTTTATCAATGAACCCTTGGGGCCCTCCTCAACCTTCGTACTAGTAAACATAGGTGGGTTCCGTCTCATGAATTGACCAACCCATGTAACATCAGATGAACCAGACATAGAATTCACATCTTCAGACCTACGGGTCTGAGAGCCACCAGCTGAGCAATCATATGGATGGACTGTCAAAATTCAGTATTTGAAAATTCCCTCTGAAGTGGCTGAGGATGGTTAACACTGGTCTGGGGATCCTGACGTGGATTGGTCGGAACAAAACGAACTCCGGGAGTAACCATAAACTCTAAGGTACGAGCTCTATTATGGGTCTACATCTTATAAGTAGGACAAACATCCTCAACTTGGGTGTTTTGTTCATTTGTTCTATGAGGAGGCATGATCAATTTTTGAAATATAGCGAATCATAGGTTTGAGGACATTCAGACTCTATAGCATGGACAAAATCATGAAAGAAAGAGAGACATTCCTAAACGCCTAGAAACTTCCTCTTTATAAGTGTGGCGCACTACACACCCATAAAAAGGACTCTACCCAACGTGATTTTACAGACACCCTGGGACCATGAACCATGCTCTAATACAAAGTTTGCCACGACCCGAGCCAAGGCCTGGGCTGCGACAATTATCCTAAACTATAAAGGCCTGGTGCCAATCTCTATCTGGCAATCATGCACACCATTCATATATTATAAAGAAATGCGGAAAATATAATAAGACGGAAACATGGTCAATCTCTTAATTCAGTTGAATAATACAAAATTAGGTTCATAGCATTCAAAACACATGACACCAGTCTGCGAAATCTCTAATTATATATAAATCAACATATGTCTAAAAACTGGGACAAGGGCACCAATTGGACCATAAACCATAATGAAATAACAGTCTCATAAACTAGGCTTTTCGGAATAGAGAAGGCTTACCAACTGCAAGTCTTAGATACCAATCTACTAATTAACAGAACCCCAGGACTGTGCCTTTGATCCAGAAATATAGGGGGTCAATACAATTGTACTGATACATGAAACAATCCAAAAATAGATTCTTTTTATTACACAATATAGATGAGAGCATTTCGTAAAACATTATATATAAGATAAGTAAAACACATGGGCATAATTTAGGATTTTCAAATGCTTTCTTGAAATCAAGACTCACACTTTATCTTACTCCTGAGAAAGATGGTACACCCTACATTTCTACAATTCCAAAGGCTATATGTAATCCACCCTTAACTCGGCGACCAAGCCCCCAATCCAAGTATGCCATAAGGATTGGAATCCTAATTACTATTCTACTATGCCAATGTCTCAAGGACAAGTATACATTGGCACTCGCCAAATCATATCACCTGAATCGGCAAACTTGGTTTCCAGACACTCAAACACTTTCTTCGGGTAACCATCTACCTCTCTTTAGGTCTAATTTTAGTTTGTTAAATAACATGCTTCAAATCATTCATATTGTACCAATGTTACCACCCATCTCATTCAAATCATGCACTTGACTTAAAACATAATATCACAAGAGAGTCATCATTTTAAAATCTCAAGAAAACTTATGCAAATAACTTCTTTTGCAAGACTTAAAACATGCTTTGGTCATGTCAATTTACTCAATATTATGGAATTCTTCCTTTTAATGCAAGAGTATAGTTATGTCAATGAACTCCCTCTCATCATATCATAAACCATGTCAAACACCATGATGTTTGCAAGCTTACTTTAAAATCGTAATTCATGCTTTCAAAAATCACTCACAATACCAATATACACTTTATTTTGCAACAAGAGAGTGAAATTCATTGTTCATGCTCTTAATTAAATATTCCAACCTATATATATATATATATATATATATATAGAGAGAGAGAGAGAGAGAGAGAGAGACACACACATAAAGGGTCAAGATTTGATTACCACAGAAAGGATTCATCACATTACATATATTTTCATCAAAATGATTTAATAAGATCCTTTTTGAAATAATATTCAAAACCCCTTAGTTTGCAACATGATTATCAATCATTATATTGTATAAAAACAATAAAATCCATGCCCATGGAGTTTGAGGATAGTCCCACATACCATAGGTTCTTTAGTTCAAAGAATGGAACCCCAGCCTTGACTCCTTTCTTGATAATCTTGACTTAGAAGATAAATCCTTGATCTTTAGGAAGGAAGTTAGGGTTTAGTTTTGAGGAAATTTGAGTGGTTTTATGTATAATATGCCCTAATCATGACTAAATTTTATGTTATGGCTGAGATAAGATGAAGAAAAGACTAAATTACCCTCTTGGACTCAGAAATTATTAATACAAACCGGGCACCCGATATACTACACGATGCGTTGTATTGGTCCCCCCAAAGCTATAGATGACGTATTGTGTCGACCCTCACCGACGCAATTCCATGCACGACGTGATGATATCGCGTTGATCTACTACTTTGACCATCCAAACACACCTCAAACGTCATCTAAAAACTTTGAAACTCCCCCAGACAACTCTTTTACATTTCTGAACATGAATCAACTTAAAAATCGATGTCACGAGGTCAGAAAGATTGATTTTTAGATCATTGAAGTTTAGGAGCTTGAAATATGAGTAAGTCATTTTAACACATAGAAAAATTATAGGTTCTTAGCTCCTTAAGCATGCTACTAAGTGTGGTATCAAGTCGAGAATACTATTGGGTGTTATAGCCATGCAGAAAATGACACCAAATTTTTATCACGAATACCTGTTGCTAACTCCAAGTCGTGGGTAGTGTAATTCTTTTTGTGAACCTTTAACTGTCAAGATGCATACACCACCAACTAACCATGCTGCATTAGAACACACCCAAGTCCCACCCGACATGTATCACAGTACAAAACAAAGCCCTCTGAACCTTCAGGAAGGGTCAAAACTGGTGCAGTAGTCCACCTGTCTTTAACTTTCTTAAAACTATTCTCACAAGAGTAAGACCATAAGAATTTCACCTTTTACTGAGTAAATTTAGTTAGTGAAGCAGCTATCAAGGAAACACTCTCTACAAACCTTCAATAATGCCCTGCCAAACCTAAGAATCTCCGAATATTAGTTGGAGTCATGGGACTGGGCCATTTTCTCACTGCCTCAACCTTTTAGGAGTCAACCTTAATCCCCCCACTAGAAACAATGTACCCCAGGAAAGCAATAGCACTATGCTAGAATTCACATTTGGAAATCTTTCAATATAACTCATGATCATTGAGGGTTTGAAGGATGGATTAGCGGTGATTGGCATGATCCTCCTCATTCTTTGAATAAACCAAGATGTCGTCAATAAAGACGATGATGAACAGATCTAGAAAATGGCAAAAAACCCTATTCATTAGGTCTATAAAAGTTATAGGGGAATTAGTAAGTCTGAAGGACATAACTAAGAACTCATTATGGACATATCGTGTTTGGAAAGCTGTTTTGGTATTTTTCGCCTCCCTATCCTTCAACTGACGATACCTCAAATGAAGGTCTATCTTAGAGAAACATTTGGCACCCTGACGTTGGTCAAAAAGTTCTTCAATTCTGGAAAGAGTATATTTATTCTTTATTGTGACTGTGTTTAGCTAATGGTAATCTATACAAATACGAAGGGATTTGTATTTTTTACGGCGAAGAGTACTGGAGCAGCCCAGGGAGAAACACTAGGACAGATAAAGCCCTTTTAAGAAGATCTTTTAAGTGTTCCTTCAACTCTGTCAATTTTGTAAGAGCCATTTTGTTTGATAGAATAGAAATAGGTTGGGTGTCTGCCAATAAATCAATGTCAAAATCTATTTCCCTATCTGGTGGTATCCCAAGAATATCATCGGGAAAAACTTCTAGGAATTCGTTAACTGCAGGGACAAATTAGAAGGAGGGACTTTTAGTACTGGAAGGAATCTTTAACCCGAATAATATGATACAAAAAACCCATTGATATAAGTTAACGAGCTCTGAGATAAGATATAAACTTCCCCCTAGGTGCTAAAGAATACCCCTCCCAATCTATCACTAGCTCATTTGGAAAGGAGTAAGTGACTTTTTAGGTTCTACAATCTAATGTGGCATAATATGAATGTAGTCAATCCATTCCTAAAATAACATCAAAGTTAATCATATCAAGCTCTATAAGATCCGCCACAGTATCACAATGATAGACAGACGCAATATATTTTTTATACACCCTCCTAGCCACAATATAGTCATAAATAGGAGTGGAAATAGAGAAATGTTCCAAAATATTTTCTGGCTCAAAACGAAAAACTAACTGCCACAAAAGGGGTCACATAAGACAAGGTAGACCCAGGATTAGGTAAAACATACACATTATAGGAGAAAATTTACAATGTACTCGTAAAAAAAATCTGGCGAAGCCTCAGCTTCCTGGTGGTTAGGCAAAGCATATAATCTATTGCGACCACCTCCAGTAACCAAAGAATTACCCTTGGGTGATGGTGGTGCTATGGAGTTTGTTTGAGACTTAGATACCCCAAAATTCCCCTTTACAGAGGGACATCTCACATGAGTAACAACGATAATATGATCTAGAAGGCTGAGCCACGCTTCCTTGGAACTAAGTTTCCTGCATTCTTGCACTACTATTATGTTGGTATTTATTAAACCACTGATCAACTTGAGGTCTGGATACAGGGGCACTAGCTGAAAACTGAGAGCTATTCCGAAACTTCCTATTCGACCACTCATTAACCCAGTTACTACCTTGGTACTGACAATTAGTCATGTCTATAGACCTAGTTTTTTTAGCTTGCCTTTACTTTTCCCTTACCTCATCTAGCCGTTTCTTTTGCTCTTTAACCTCCGGTATATGAATGGACAACCTAGAGAAATATATATCTCTATTCAGCATTGCTCCCTTGCATTCCAACACCAAGTCATCTGAGATACTAGATACAAACTTTCTCATGAGAGTCCTCATGTTACCCCTTAACTCTGGAGCATAAAAGGAATGAACTTCAATGCAAACTTCTTAACACTCATCTTGCCTTGTTTTAGACTCATAAATTGTCCATCCTTTGCCTCTCTCAGCTCTTGGGGAAAGAAACGATCCAAGAAAGCCTTTACAACTCACCCCAAATAGAAGGTTCAGCATCACAAACCTTCAAGTCCTCTGACTCATTATACCACTGGTTAGACCACTGGTTAGACACGTCCTTCAACTGATAGGCTACAAACTCAACCTCCTCAACTTCAATAGCCTGCATAACTTTGAAAATTTTCTCTATTTCATCAATAAACCCTTGGGAGTCCTCCTCAACCTTTGTTCTAGTGAAGGTAGGTGGGTTTATCCTTATGAATCGGCCAACCCGAGTAAGATAAGATGAACTAGACATAGAACTTGCATCTTCATACTGACGGGCCTGAGAGGCCACCAGCTGAGCAATAATATGGATAGACTATCGGAACTCAGCATTTCTAACTTCTCTCTGAGGAGGTTGGGGACGGTTAACACCAGTCCATGGAGCCCGAGGTCGACTAGTTGGGAAAAAGGAACTGCTGGAGTAGCAACAGCCTTCAGAGTACAAGCTCTATTACGCGTCCATATCTCATGAGTATGGCAGACATCTTCAGCTGGAGTATTGTGATCATTGGATCGATGGGGAGGCATGATAAACTTTAGAAATATAGGAAATAATTAATTAGAGGACATTTAGACTCTATAGCATGAACTAAGACATGAAGAAAAGAGAAACATTACTAAACGTCTAGTAGCTTCCTCCTAGTAAGAGTGGCGCGCTACACACCCATAAAGAGGACTCCACGCAATACGATTTTGCAAAAACCCTAGGACCATAGACCGTTCTCTGATACCAAGTTTGTCATGACCCGAACCAAAGCCCTCGCCATGATGGGCATCCCAAACCATGGAGGCTCGAGAGCCCTTCCTTAACTGGAAATCATATACACAATTCGTATAATATTAGAGAATTGAGAAAAAATAGTAAAATGGAAACATAGTCATTCTCTTTTACTTCAATTGAACAATATCGATATAAGTTCATAAATATTTAGAAAAAAACACATGACACTGGTCTGTAAAATCTCTAACAACATGAAAATTACTTCTATCTGAAAACTGGGGAAATGTCCCCAGTCAGGCCATGCACTAAAATAAAATGTAATGTCTCATAACAAGGCCTTCCGAAATAAGAGAGGCTCACCAACTGAACTGTTGATAAAAAAACTCTACTTCTTAGCAGGACCTCTGGACTGTGCCTTCAATCCTAAAATTTAGGGGGTCGATACAAATGTACTGGTATGTGAAACAATCATAAATAATGTGTCATTATATAACATAATGAGAGCCTTTCGGATAACAATGAACATAATGCATAAGTGAAAACACATGGGCATACTTTAATGAACTTCAAAACAATACTTTGAAACCATGACTCACTCTTTATCTTACTTTTGAGCTATATGGATCACCCAACATACATGGTAATCCATGGGCTATATGGATCCCACCCATCACTCGACGGCTAGGAACCCAATTCAAGTTTGTTGGAAGGCTGGGAAATATCATGAAAAAGTATTCCCACTTGTCGAAATACCATGCTATCCCACTTTCCGAATAACACATAAGAACTCGTATCAACAAAACAAGGTTTTGGGAAAAGAGTTATCCAAACTCAAGCCTTCTTCGAGTAACCAACTAGCTCTCTTTAACCCTAGTTTTTGATTCGTTAAAAACCATACTCTATACCTTTACAACATTTGTTTCATTCATGTTAAGGGCAAACCATAATAGGTATTGTCATACCTAGACTTGCATGCCATTATGTATCATGTCATAAATCATATCCCTTTTTATAAAAGTAGTCATTTAGATGGCCACCCCTAAAGATTTAAATAGTTCATGATGACATTCTTACTTCAAAAAACATGAAGACATATACCAAAACACTTCTTCTAAAACATTTTATCACATTGTGTCCAATCTTTCTTTTAAAATACATGCATTTCCTTCTATTAACAATAGAAAACTTATAAATAAGGATATCTTCCCTCTCACTATGTCATAAACCATATCATCCACCATGATAATAAGGAAATTACTTTCTAAACAATAGTTCATGCAATTGAAATAATCAACAATTCAAATAGACAATATGTTTCATATCAAGAGAGGGAATTCATTGTTTATGCTCTCAATTAAACTTTCCAAAACTAAAAATGGATACATATAGTGGGATATAATTCAATTCCATGAAAAAGAGTTCAACACAACTTATATACTTTCATTAAAACGATTTCATGACATGCTATTCTAAACAATATCAAAACCCTTCTTTGTACACGATTATAAATCCTTAAACTTGATAAAAACAATAAAAACTTAAGCCCATAGAGTTTAGGATAGTCCCACATACCTTAATTACGAAGAAATCACGAAGAAATTTGACTCTTTAAGATTGGATTTCAAAACCCTAAGTTGTTTTTCTCTTCTTATGCTTAAGGAAAATAAACTAGGGATTTGAGAGTGTTAATATGTATTTAGGGGACTTGATTTCATTTGTAGGTGTTTAAAGATGGTTATGTGATGTCAAAAGACCTTGTTACCCTTGAAATAACTCAAAAATGGAGCCCCTACAACACAAAAATATAGGGTAGGGGGAGCCTAGAACATGGCCAAACCCAAGCTTTGCATCGCCTAAGCCATGGCCAAAAGCAAGGTTGGCGGCACCTAAACCATGGCCAAACCCAAGGTTGGCAGTGCCTAAGCCATGGTTAAACCTTTCCAGTGATGCTAGGAGATGGTAATGTGGTTCCTAGCCATCGTCTAACCTCTATTTTCTGACTCTTACTTAGTTTTGAGGTCCTAAAACACCCCCAACACCTCGCACAATGTTAACACATGATCTACCATCACCACCGGGGTCCTAGAGGTCATCATAGAGGCATTAAAAGAGCGTTACAACTACGGGGTGTCACAAACATGTGGTACTCAATTTATTTATTCAAGACATGCATTTTTGTAGTTAAGACTCCAAAACCTTTAACATAAGAAATACCCTTTTGAAAGTAATAAAACGACAAGGCATAATGGTTAAAGAGGCATTTAAACTCAAGAATCACCATAATTCATAAACCATCCCCAATATTAGTTGTAAATAAATCTCATGATCAAAAAGGAGCTCTTAAGTCATGCTTTCAAAAACAATTCACAGTTCATACCATGCAAAGTTCATAAATTTCATTATGGGGAAAAAAGGAATTTCTCAATTCACATTCATAAATCACCTTTTGAATTCAAATCACATATAAATGAGATTATAAATAAATTTTATGGAACAAACCCCATGATAATTCCGTACTTTCATATACTACATTCCCCTTCAAAAGTTCAGGCCTATTGTCTAACAACACCAATCATATAAAGCATGCCATATACTATACTAATCAATCAAATAGAAATATCAACCTAAGCCTCTTATTTCACTTGACTATGACCCATAAATTCATCCTCTCCACGACATTACTGCTACACCTCAAAATTTACTACATACCTTCACAAATGTAGTACTAGTTTACAATGACTTGAGAAAATACAATCAAGGGGGTAAAGTCACATAATAGGGATAGTAAATCTTAAACTTATGTTATAACCAATTACGATCTTATAAACATAGTCCAATTTCTCACATTATATTTACTTACCCATGCATAGATTTAAACTACCTTCAAATTCCACTTACACTAATGAGTCTCTACCCATAACTTATTGACTAGTCTACCCATTTCCATTCACATCCTATAAATAATTTCTCCAGCCACCATATCCATTGTAAAATCCTTTATTATTTTGAATAAATAATAATCATAGTCAGTCACTTCCTTCACATACTATCATATAATATACACATATTGCTATTACATTAGTCTATCTCTATAAAATGGCAACCTATTCCTCAATAAACCGTTATACAACTAGGACTAGCTTATTAATGCAAAAGTCATCCTACTCTGACTTCTAAAATTAAGACATCATATCACTAACTTTTGGACAATCTTACTACCAATAGATCATGACACCCTATCAAATACTACTACTCGGATTGAAATAATGTTCCAATATTCTGCTACATAACTCTACCCTTAAGCATGATATCTGCAATAAAAAATTTTAAAGAGACAGAATACATTTCATACCTCAGGCTGAAAAGCAGGATTTCATCAGGATAAAGGAATACACTTGAATCAATACACCATGAAGGACTAATGGACTCCTCTAAAGTCCTTGTGCTATTTACTAATCTTTTTTTATAACCCAATATTTAAGGGCAACTCCTTTAGACTCTAAGATTTTGCACTTATATCATCTCTACAATGAGAGATGGCAAATAGAATTAGAGCAAGGAATGAATTAGGATAACTTTCCAATGGATGACATTACAACACTAACTAGAGTATGAAAGAATGGAAAACAACTCCTAAGCGTCTAGTAGCCTTCGAATTATAAGTGTGGTGCACAACACACCCATAAGCATGACTCTACTAGACATGGCTTCGTAGACACCCTGGGATCATAAACCTTACCCTGATACCAAGCTTGTAACAACCCGAAGCAAGGCCCTGGCCGCAATGGCCATACCAAAACTCGAAGGCCTGAGAGACCCCTTATCATACTATCATAAGCAAAATCCATATATAAATCAATGTGCGAAAGATATAATGGTGTTCATCGAAAACTTAAAATCTGAAATATGTTAACAAGATATGAAAATACAGTACTTTAACTACAGTCTACGAAGCCACTACTAAATACTAATTGTATAGGACGGCACAAATCCCCTGGTCAAACTATATACTAAAAAACTAAATATATAAATAATTGCCTTCCGAAATATGGATGGCTCACCAATTCTATCAAATCCCAAGTTTTCTACTGATATGATGGACCATGGGACTATACCGTATAATCTGAAATATAGGGAGTCAATACACCGCTACTGGTACGTAGGACAATCAAAAAATAAAATATATTTATATACAACATAGGTGAGAGCATTTCATAAAAGCATGTCAGCATAAAACAATTGAAAATATGTGGGCATAGTTTGATGAGCTTCAAAACATTTTCTTATAATCACAACTCAACTCTTTGTCTTATTTTCGAGTTAGATGATACACCCTACAAATATAGTTATCCATGGTCTATATGGACTCCACCCTTGACTCAGAGGTCCAGCCCTCAATTCGAGTTTGCTGTGAGGATTGGAGTTTGTTATTCATACTACACCATAAGAGTGTTGCGAACATATAATCCATATTATAGGACATCATAAACCTATATCGACAAAACATGATTTAAGTCTATGAGTTATTTGAACTTGAGCCTTCTTTAGGTAATCATCAAACTCTCTTTAAGCCTAATTTTAGCCCATTAAAACCATGCTTTGTGTTTTTCACATATTCAACAGTTATTCCGTTGTGGAAATATCATCAACGGGTATCGTCATACCCAAAAATACAAGTTTTTCATATCATATCAAATCCACAACCCTTCTTATTCAAAATATGTAAATGACCACCAAAAGATTTATCAATCACAAGTGTTTTTATTATAAAAAGCATATGAAGACTTATGCAAAACACTCTCTTAATAAGACTTTAACATGCGGTGGTCAATTTATTTATCCAACATATGTATTTCTTTTAGTTAAGACTAAAAAACCTTTATCATAAGAAATACCCCTAGAGAAAGTGTGCAAACGTCAATCCATAATGGTTAAAGAGGCATTTAAACTCAAGAATCACCATTATTCATAAACCAAACCCAATATTAGTTATACATATATCTCATAAACAAAAAACGGCTCTTAAGTCATGCACTCAAAAATAATTCACAATTCAAACTATGCAAACTTCATAAATTTCATTATGGTGAAAAAGGGAATTTCTCAATTCACATTCGTAAATCACCTTTTGAATTCACATCACATATTGTTAGACTACGTGTCCAACTGTTATGTTACTTTAACGTAAGAGTTGCCTATGGATGGAACGGGTTGTCTAACGTATTCCAAGGAAGCAGTAAATAGGAAGTAAAGAACACAATAATTTTTACATGGAAAACACCAAGCTCAAAAAGGTGTAAAAAACAAGACCCTTACCTCTACAACATTTAACCCCAACTTCACTAATTAACTTTGAGCCTCAACAATAACTGATTACAAAACTCTTGTAACCAACAACTAGGAATTATAAACTCTAATTCCTATATCTTAATCACTGAAATTATAAACTTTAATTCCTATAACTCAATAATTGGAATTATAAACTCTAATTCCTATAATCAACAACCACCCTTGACCGTTGAACCCACTTCGAGTTATCCCAAACTTGCAGTTAACTCAGCTTAGTATTATTCTTAAATAATCAATCTAGGAGAGCAACAAATTATAACTCAATAAGAACAATACATTTAAACTGACTCATGAACTGTAAAGCTTAATCATGTGAAATAGGTTCATCAATCTATTCCTTTATACTGGCAGCAATTGAATCTTCAGTATGAATTCACTCAATTATGAACTTTCGCAATTTGATTGTATTTACCCTTTTCTCTCTCTGTAAGTGTGCAAGTTATTCTAAATAATACATCTTCTATTTAAGCATAGCTCTCCAAAGAGATTCTTTTTTTCAAACTCCTCCTTTAATTAGAACTCTCATTGCATAGAATTCTACTTCAAGTGAATTTCCTACAATTCCAGCACTTGTCTCCTTAGTGTTGTAGTTAAACTCCAACTCTTTAAATCAACACATGTTTATTTCCTTGAGTTTATCTGAATTAGACACACATTTGGACCTTCCTTGATTTTTTCATGCTTGTCTTTAATCATCAATGATGTTGTTACAAGTTTTAGCTACATGAGATAGTATCTCTATGAACCGGATTGACTGACATATTTTATATCACTTTGTCAGTTTGTCAATCATCAAAACTACATCGTACCCAACAAATTCCCCTTTTTGATGATGACAAACCTCTTGTCTTTGTGGATTCAAACATCTTCACCTATAGGCACTAAAGTATAAAACACTAGAATGAAATAAGTTAGTCAATAGGTTATAAACATTGCACCCTTTTTATTTTCTCTCTTTTGGCATCATCTAAAAACCATTTTTAATGTAATAATATACTAGCTAAAGTGATTTGTTATACTATTCACGACTACTGTGGTATCACCAAAATAATCAGACAAAGACTTTAGCCAACATAGTAATGTATTAAAAAGATAAAAATATGAGTCAATTTAGAAAATATAACCATTTCATTTAACTACCAAAGCATGTTCCACATTAAACCTAAAATAGTACTGAACAAAGCAAAACAATTGAACATTAATAAAAAATATGGTATAAAAGAGGGATATGGATAAGGATATTGAGGAGCTGATGAGGAAGGAGGAATAGGTGATATCAACTTTTTCAATTGACGAATGACTTCAATATTTTCATCCCTCTATCAATCAAAGTCTAGCTTTAAAGTCATGATCCTAGCCCTAAGGACCTCTTGTTACACTTCATAACTATCTTGTGCACCTTCTAGTTCAAATCATCATTTTTTTAATCAATATTTTCAAATGAGTGTTAGCCCTTCTTATTGAAACTGGTAGAGTAGCATGATTCATCCATTCAAGAACATCCAATGTCATTTTATAAGTCAAACCTGAACTAGGACTAAGAATTCCCCCCCTCCCTTAAAAAAATAGCCAATTAGGAACTAAAAGGGAGAGCATGTCCCTTTTTATTCTTTAGAAACATATGCTGCATATGAATAATGATCAAGTTTTCGAAATTCATGATACAAAAACTGATATTTTGGTTGAGAAAGAAGAAGGAATTTCTAGTGTATAATTAACACATTTATGCACAACCATTTGGAGAGAGTCAAAGAAAATTTGGTCAACTAATTCGCTGGCATCATAGGACAAGGGGAGGATGAAGTGTGAGGAATGAAAAAGGTGTGCTCAACTGTTTCAACTTAAACAGCCTATGCTTATGTTAGTGTACAGCATACTTGATAAGAAGAACTTGTGGTCACAATTACTTGCTTGTACTTATTTTTATGCACAATCTAATACAAAATTAGGTTAGAAGAGTCAGAAATTTTGAATTGGGACACAACTAAATGTACAAGACTGAATCAAATAATATTTTAAGTAATAATATTAAAAGGAAAAATAGGTATTCTAGTCAATCATTGAGGGGAGTTGATGCAATTTTAATCATCCCTAAGTTTAATCTATTCCTTTCAAAATGTTCTCTACTTAGTGCCTTTGGTGTTTTTCTAGTCAATTAAGTAACCCACATAGTCAACATTTTTATAGCCCTCAAGAGTGAAATTTTCTTTCCTTAGAATACCATAGTCTCAAGCCATTGATTCCCATGAGATATCTAAATATTCTTGTGACAACAGCAATTTTTTTGAACTACCAAAAAAATTATCAACAGCTTGTGATGGTGTTATTGATGCATCAACTTGTTGATTTGCTCTTCCCCCTGTTAATATGCCCTTGGTATGTACAACAGTTAAACTAGGTGGTATAACATGTTCCTGTGCATGCTCATCAGTTTCACTGTCATCCACTTTTTTTTAAATCTCTCTTACTTCCCCCTTACACGAGCACTCCAAATCTAACCATCTTTAACAAGGCTTTTGTTCTAGTTCTCCCAATCTTTTCAAATCTAGTAATGATGTATTTTTACCATCTCCAAAAGATCCATTCCCTCTTTAAAAATGGTAAGTGAAAGGAACTTTATTTTCTTCCAGTCTTATGCCTTGAGAAAGCTCTATCCATGAACTAATTTTGCTTGCCTCCTTTCACTCTCACCTGCAAAACAAATTAAGGGTTAACTTAGGAAATCGGGCAAGCTTGGGTCCTTTTTTATGAGAAAAAATATGTATGAGGTTCCTTGTAGCCCATCGAGGCAATAGGTTATGTGACCTGTTTCTCTAACCAATTTTGACTTTCTTTTTAGCTTGTGCTAACATAGAACCAGAATCTTTTGCTAGGATTATGCTTTTTTGTTTACTTTTTACTGCAACTGGACATTCAGGTGTTGGATGTCCCAGGTTACCGCAAATATATCAAAGATCTTTAATAGAATTAGAACTTTTATTAAAGCCCAACCCAACTTTTTCATTATGAGTTCTTTGACCTAGCTTTTGAACAAGTCTTTAAGAATGTGTCCATCTATCAGCTCTTTCAAGATCAAGTTTCAATTTAGAAACTTCTTAAATTAATTGACTAACCTTTCCTTTTTCACAAAAGTATTCATGTTTAATCTTAGTCAATTTTGACTCAATATTTTCTAATTCATCACTCTTGACCATTTTTTCTTTTTCATAAAGAGACAGTTTTAGAACTTTAGATTTGAGGGTCAGGTTTGATAAATCAAGTCCGCTAACCTGTTCCTTAATAGCGTAGTTTTCCTTTTCAACAGTGTTCGTACAAGTTTCTAGATCAATAAAATCAAACTTGAGACTTGCAAGATTGTTGAATAACTCAACCCTATCAAAAGTTAATTCTTGAAAATCATCAATTAGAGAACTCATTAAGGAAACAAGTTTCTTTTTAGAAAATAACTGCAACTTCTCTTTGAGTCCAAGAATACTTACCTCAGAGTTTTCATCATCTTCTTCCATGTCTGAATCTACAATAGCCATGAGAGCTATTTCATAATCTTCTTCATCATCTAATTCATCACTTTCAGATGCCATATTTAGATCTTCCATGGCCATCGTATAGGTCTTCAAATTTCCGACTAACTAATCAAGGGACATTCTAGTGAGATCCTTAGCTTCACTTATGGTTGTAACTTTGACCTTCCACTTAGACTTTGGTAGGACTCTCAAAACCTTCTCTACCTATTCCTAAATATATAAAATATTTCCTAGAGATGATAACTCATTTACCAATAAAGTTAACCTAGTTATCATATCTTGTAGTGACTCATTTTTCTCTATTTTGAAAGCCTCATATTCAGTGAAAAGTAATGCAATTTTGAATCTTCTCACTTGGATAGTTCCTTCATATGCATTCACCAATACATCCCAAATTTGTTTAGCATTGTTGCAATTAGACACTCTATTGTACTTGTAACGCCCCAAATCTGTTACCCAGAATGCTACACGATGTTTATGACCTCGAAGGAAAACAAGCTAACCTATGACTGATATTTGTACCTGAACACTGCATAATATACTATATAAATGAAAAAATAAAGATTGTAAGGCCATAAGGTTCAAAACTAAAAAAAAATCTCCAAATGATATGGTATAACAATACCAAAATAAAACCCAAAATAAACTCTTTGATCATAATCGTCTGAAAAGCCTCTAACTGACTGAAATATTTGAATAAGAAGTTGATGGGACATGTCCCTAACTAACTCTAACTACTGAAATAAATTAATTAATGAGATAATAAAGTAATGGACATGTCATCAAAGGATGAGGACTCACTGCTAACTCTGACTGCAGAGAATCTAATGCTACTGATGCTATGGAGCTCGTGCTTCAGAATCTATGGTACAAAACACCATAGCACAAATGCGTCAGTATGTTTGAATGTACTGGTATGCATATGAGGTAGGATGAATGAAAAAGGGTTCATAAGCATGAACTATACTAACTGATTACATAACATGAGTGTGAGAATACATGCATGAATACATAATAACTATAACTGAGTTCATGATAACATAATTAGTGAGTTTGAGACTGATAACATGAGATACTAATAACTGTATAACTAAAATAACTACAACTGAGCGATTGTATTTGACAGTCTAGGTTATGATAGAACTAGCTGAGTTCCGTACTACTCAGAGTTGACTGTATCTGACAGTCCTGAATCCTGTAGAGCTATCTAAGTTCTATTACTGAACTGAATGACTATGTTTAACAGTCCTGATCTGTAACTAAAATGTTGGGACGTAGTTATCTAATCGATATGCGCCAAATAATACATTATGGCTGAGTTGGAGTCCAATCTGTAACCCCAATTAGAAGGGTGTCAACACATCACAACTGGTAAAGACAAGTTATGGGTGACCTTATCTGACAGTGTCCCCAAAAGAGATTGGTAGGACCCTCATCTGACAGTGTTGATGTCTCAACATATGTTGGCTACATAGTTTTGGAATGCAAGGATGACTTCTAAGAATCACACCCTCATCTGATAGTGTGTGTTCCCATCCTTGGGTTTACTCGGTGCTAATTCCTATTCTCATCTGAATAGACACTGAACATGGATTACTGAACTGAACTAGACAGAATTAACTGAGTTATGTTGACTGACGGAATACTATTGAGATTACTGAATTTCTGAGATTACTGAGTTTACTGAGTTTTCCTAAGACACATGACTGACTGAATTTCTATGAACATGGCTCGACTGAGAGTATCTTGAAAACATAACACTAGCTCTAGCCACATAGCTAATTGTAGGGTACAAGTACTTCCAGGACCTGATAGCATGAAACTAACAAAGCATAATCCATAATACAATAAGTTGGAGATTTCAAGAAGTAAAAGTTCTAAAGAACCACAATGGCCACACATATATCCATAATTCATAGACTAAGGCATTTCATCAAACACTTGACATGCATGAACTTGTACATGAACGGGAAATTCATATTATTATACTAGTATGGTCCTTTCCTTCACATAGGCATTCAATCAAACACATGGGGAGCTTGCTGTTGTTATAAGATCCTCAATATATCTAGTAATCATGGATACATCAATCAACATGTAAATTTAAGAGTTTATCATGACTATTATGCAAATCACCACATCGTAGGGCCAATCATTGGAGTATGTAGTTTCAAACATCAATCAAAAACCCCACAACATCATGAACATGAATTTCAATTCAATTTAAATTATGAAAATTCATAAATACACAAATCTTGGATTTTGAAAAGAGATTCTTGATCTTTATGGGTAAACGGGACCCATGAATCAATACATGACATACCTGGATTGTGAGTTTTTAAAGTTCTTGGACTTGAAGAACATGGAATCTCTTAGTTTCTTGAAGAATGATTTGGATCTTATTCTTAGGGATTATCTTTGAAAGAAAACCCTAATTTGATGTTGTAGATGGATAATGAACTTATGAGCCTTGATATGATATTATTAGGGGTTAAAATGGGTGGAAAAAGACCCAAATACCCTTTAAAAAATGACTTTAAAATAGCTGAAAAAACTATACGATAGTGGTGCGATGGTCCATCATTAGGTTGACAGTCCGTCGGTCCTAACCATCGCAACTAGGCAGAATAGGGGTTCATTGCCTCTGCTGTGATGTCTTGGGTGACGGTCCATCGCTAGCTCGATGGTCCATTGGTATCTCAATGGTCCGTCGGCTGGAGCTGTCGTCATTACGCAGAAGGTGGTCTCACTGCCTCTGCTATAATGGTTTGGGCAGTGGTCCATTGCTAGATCGAAATTCCATCGGCCCTCATCATCGCACCTAGGCAGTTTTGACTGCTTTTTGTATTTCAGCCATAACTTTCTCTTTTGATGTCGGATTTTGACAGAATTGGTATTGATGGAAAGCTTATTCAATTTCCCACATGATAGAATTGGAATTGTAGAAATTCTATTAGATTGAAATATTAATCATTTAGAAAGTCATCAATAACTTTTTTCGAGAATAGATTTGACTTAAAGAAATTTGGGGTATTACAATTTCTCTCCCTTGGGAACATTTATCCTCGAATAAGACTGAACAAGAGAGGAGAAAGATAAACTAATATACACACTGAACATGAATGACTGTAATATGATTTTATGACTGACATAACTAATATCTGAATATATCATACTGAACAAGCATATCCGATGCATATGTTACTGATTCATGAATGCATTAATGAGTATTTTGAGGAACTAAGTTTCTCACAATGAGAATGCATATCTGATGCATGATTATATGACTGAACTGGTGCGTAAATTCATGACTTAATATGCAATGGTATTTAATACCAAGTTTATAATGGAATTCTGAGAATGAACTGGACACCAAACTTGTCACTGAAATCTGAACATGAAACTGAAAAAGCTTAAGGATAACTATTACCTTGAGCTAGATCTGAGATTTCAGAGAAGAGGTGAGGATACTTGGTCTGCATGTCTGCTTATGCTTCCCAAGTAGATCCCTCAACGGATGGATTTCTCAAAAGAACTTTGACTAGAGGGGCTTCTTTGTTCCTCAGTCTACGAGTTTGATAGTCATGAATTTCGACTAGAACCTCTTTATAAAAGAGGTTTTTCTGAACATCTATGCTCTGAATAGGGACTACAACAACTGGGTCACCTATGCACTTCTTGAGCAAATATACATGGAAGATTGGATGAACTGAGGCTATATCTGAAGTCAATTCAAGCTCATAAGCTACCTTACCGAAGCGACTGAGAATTTTGAAGGGACCGACACATCGGGGACTGAGCTTTCCCTTATTGCCAAATCTCTTAACTCCCTTCATGGGAGATATCTTTAGATAGACATAATCACCAATCTGAAACTCGAGATCCTTTTAGCGCATATCTGCATAAGACTTTTGTTGGCTCTGGGCAAGCTGGAGTCTTTCTCAGATCAACTGGACTTTTTTAAGGCATCAAATACTAAGTCAGGCTCCATAACTAAGGCTTCACTAACTTTGAACCAATCGAATGGAGATCTGCATTACCTACCATAAAGAGCTTTAAATGGAGCCATCTTAATACTAGAATGATAGCTGGTGTTGTATGCAAACTCAATCAAAGGAAAGTGGTGATCCCAACTACCCTTGATATCAACTGCATACGCTCGTAGCATATCTACTATAGTCTGAATGGTCCTTTCTACATGACCAACTATCTAAGGATGAAAGGCGGTATTTAGATGAACTTAGGTACCAAGATCCTTTTGGAACACTCTTCAAAAATAAGAGGTGAACTAGGTATCTCTGTCTGAGATAATAGATAATGGAACACCGTGCAATCTGACCAACTCTTTAATGTAGAGTTTGGCATAATCCTCGGCTAAATAGGAGGTATGTACTAGAAGGAAATAAGTTGATTTGGTCATCCTATCTATAATGACCCAAACTGAATCATGGTGATGATGAGTATGAGGCAAACCCATCACAAAGTCCATGTTCACTTCTTCCGACTTCCAAGTAGGAATACTGAACTCCTGCATGGACCCACTAGTCTTCTGATGCTCTATTTAACCTGCTGATATATATATCACTTAGCCACAAACTCTACAACATCTCTCTTCATCCCACTCCACTAATATATTTCTCGCAAGTTGCAGTATATCTTTATGGCCCCTGGATAAATAGAGTAGTATGCACTATACTCTTCTATAATAATTCACTGCCTTAAGTCATCTATACCTGGAACACACAGACGACCCTAACAACGCAATACACCATCTCCCCCTTGGGAGAAAACCTCTACTTTCTAATTCTTGATTGGCTCTTTTAACTTAAAAAGGCTGGGATATCTATCTGGCTTTTCTTTTACCTCAGAAACTAGAGATGATTCTGAACTACTCTAAACCCATATGTCACCCTTCTCTGAATAGACTAAGAGAATGGTTAGTCTAGAAAACTGATGGATTTCCTAATCTAACTTCTTATACTATCCTCTACATGAGCAACACTACATATAGATAGTCTACTAAGAGCATCGGCCACGATATTGCCCTTCCCCAGATGATAAAGGACACTCATGTCATAATCTTTCAAGAGCTCTAACCACCTTCTCTAACGAATATTGAGATCTTTCAAAGAAAATACATCCTGAAGGCTCTTATTATCTGTGAACATATATACATGAACCCCATATAGATAATTCCTCCAAATCTTTAAGGCAAAAACTACGGCTGCTAACTCAATATCATGAGTTGGATAATTCTTCTCGTGGGGTTTAAGCTATCTAGAGGCGTAGGCTATGACCTTACCATGCTGCATAAGGACACAACCAAAACTTACTTTAGATGCATCACAATACACTAAAAACCTATTTATACCATCTAGAAGAGCTAAAACTGAAGCTGAGGTGTGTCGACTCTTCAACTCTTGAAAAATCTTCTTGCAAGGATCTGACCACTGAAACTTGACTTTCTTCTGAGTCAATATAGACATAGGGGATGAAATTAAAGAAAATCCCTCAACAAATTATCTATAATAGCAAGGCAAACCTAAGAAACTCCTTATATCTAATGGAGATATAAGGCGAGGCCATTTTTTAACTGCTTTAGTCTTTTGAGGATTAACTTTAATGCCATCATTGGAAATGATATGACCAAGGAATGCTACTTACCTTAGCCAAAATTCTTACTTACTAAATTTGGCAAACAACTGATGATTTCTGAGAGTCTGCAATACTATTCTGAGATCATCTGCATGATCACGCTCACTACGGGAAAAAACAAGGATGTTATCTATGAAGACTATGACGAACATATCCAAGTACTGCTTGAACACACGATTCATCAAGTCCATGAAAGTTGTTGGGGCATTGGTAAGACCAAAGGATATGACCAAGAATTTGAAGTGATCATACTAAGTATGGAAGGCTATTTTTGGAATGTCACATTCTCTGACTCTAAGCTGATGGTAGCCTAATCTGAGGTCTATCTTAAAGAAATAACTGGCAACCTAAATGTGGTCAAACAATTCATTGACTCTGGGAAGTGGATACTTGTTCTTAACCATGACTTTGTTGAGTTGACGGTAGTCTATACACATTCTGAGAGAACCATCTTTCTTGCGCATGAATAAGACTTATGTTCCCCCAGGGGGACACACTAGACCTGATGAATCCCTTATCTAAGAGATCCTTCAGCTTTTCCCTCAATTCTCTGAGTTCTACTGGTGCTATTCTGTATGGCACAATAGATATAGGTTGAGTATCTGGAAGAAGATCAATACCGAAGTCTATTTCCCTTTTGAGAGGAATTCCTGGAAGATCTTCGAGAAAGACATCTGAATATTCATTCACAACTGGACTGATTCAACACTGGGTGCTTCAAAACTAGTGTCCTTAACTCAAAAAAAATGATAGACACATCCTTTAGATATCATTTTCCATGCCCGAAGGTAGGAAACAAACTGACCTATGACAGCCAAAGTGCTACCTCTCCACTCTAGGACAGGTTCATTCGGAAACTGAAATTGGACTATTTTATTTCTGCAGTCGACTGTGGCATAACAGGAATGAAGTCAATCTATGCCAAGAATGACATCAAAATTAGTCATCTCTAATTCGACTAAATCTACTGATGTGTCTTTCTAAAATATCATAATAAGACAATTCCTGTATACCCGTCGGGCTATGATAGGTTAACCCACTGGGTAGATACTGAAAAGGGCTCTGCTAGAACTTTGGGACTGACTCAAAAATCAACTGCTATATAGAGAGTAACAAAAGAGAAAGAATTTCCTAGATATAGAAAAGCGCAAAAATTCACATAAAAGATCTGTAACGTACCAGTAACCACATCAGGAGAATATACCTGATCTAGCCTGGAATAGAGAGCATAAATTTAATTTAGGCGTCGCCTACTAGTAGCACTGGAGGAGGCACCCTGCTGATTTGGGTGACTAGACTGAGCTGGGAAACAATTTTACTGACCCTGGTAACCTGACTGGGGACAATCTCTCACTTTGTGGCCTGGCTTGCCATATCTGAAATAAACATCGCTGACTGGGGACAATCTCTTATTCTTATCCTCCCTCATCTCAATTTTTTGCTCCTCTATCTACTGAGCATGAGTCATAAGCCTAGCCAAAGTCATGTCACTATTCAATATTGCAGACCTACACTCGTTGACCACACTATTATTCACCACAGAAACAAACTAACTCATCTTATCCCTGCTATCAGCAACCATATGAGGAGCATATCTAGCTAATTGAGTAAACTTAAGAGAATACCCTTTCACAGTCATGTTGCCCTACTTGAGGTTGATAAATTTAAACACCTTAGCTTCTCTCATCTCTTGGGTGAAGAATCTATCTAAGAATGTGGTGACAAACTCCTCCCACTCAATAGGCCCTGCATCATCTGGCCTTTCTAACTTCCACTATTTATACCAAGTGTAAGCGACATCCTGTAACTAATATAACTAATATACTGCTAGTTCTGTACTTTCACTAGTAGTAACCCTCATGATATCTGTAACCTTGTGAACCTGATCAATGAATTCTTGAGGGTCCTATCTGTCTTAGACCCAAGAAAAAATGAAGGATTCCTTCAGGTGAAATCTTGAATCCTCGCTGCAGCTAAATTAGCCACTGAGTTGGCCGAAACGACTATTGGTCGTTCATTCCTAGCAGCAAATGATTGAGTAAGAGTAGTGACTATAGTTGTGAAATCTACATAAGAAACATGTTCACCCAAAGGTTCTTTTGGCTGAAGGGTTGACTGATTCCTGTTTATTCTTTTAGAAGGCATGTTCTTTAGAAAAAGGGGAGAAATGGATTAGACTGAGAGATTGACTTGAGATTATGCTCACTGGCATGACATGAATACTAAAAAAAGGGAAACTATTCCTAAAACATCTTATAACCTCCTGCACATAAATGTGGTGCACAATACACCCATGTACAAGATTCTACTAGATACGACTTTCATACTTTCTAAGACTCTATTGAGCATTAGTCTCTGATATCAAGTTTGTCACTCCGTGAATCTGCTACCCAAAACACACCACAGTTCTCATGACCCCAAAGGACCACAAGCTAACCCATGACTGATATTTGTACCTGAACACTGCATAATATATTATATAAATACAAAAATAAAGGCTACAAGGCCAGAAGGTTCAAAGATAATAAAATAATCTCTAAATGATATGGTGTCATAATACCAAAACAAACCTAAAATAAACTATCTGAACATGATATCCTGAAAAACCTCTAACTGACTGAAATGTCTGAATAAGGAGTTGATGGGACATGTCCCCAACTAAGTCCAACTACTAAAAAAATTAATTAATGAGATAATAAAGTAATGGTCATGTCCTCGAAGGATGAGGACTCACTGCTAAATCTGAATGCTGAGACTGGAATGCTATTGATGCTCTTAAGCTCATGGTTCTAAACCTATGGTACAAAACACAATAGTGTAAATGTATCTGTACATTTGAATGTACTAGTACGCAAGTGAGGTAGGCTGAATGAAAAAGGGTTCACATGCATGAACTATACTAATAGACTGCAAACATGAGCGTGAGAATACATGCATGAATACATAATAACTATATTTGAGTTTGTGATAACATGATTACTGAGTCTGAGTACTGATAACATAAGATAGTGATAACTATATAACAGAAATAACTACTACTAAGCGACTGTATCTGACAGTCTAGGTTCTGATGGAACAAGCTAAATTTCATACTATTCTGAGTTAACTGTATCTGACAGTGTCTGATAGTCCTGGTCTATAACTAAAACTATGGGAAGTAGTCATCAAACCGACATGCCCTAAATAATGCATTATAGCTAAGTTGGGGTCCAATCTATAACCCCAATTAGAAGGGTGCCAATACCGCACCACTAGTAAGAACAAGTTGTAGGTGACCCTCATCTGACAGTGTTCCTAAAAGAGAATGGTGGGACCCTCATCTAATAGTGTTTATCAACGTCATCAACCCTCATCTAACAGTGTTAATGTCTTAACCTAAGCTGGCTACATAGTTTTGGAATGCAAGGATTACTTCTAAGATCACACCCTCATTTGACAGTGTGTCTTCCCATCCTTGGGTTCACTCGATGCTAATTCCTACTCCCATCTGAATAGACACTGAACATGGATTACTGAACTGAACTAGACTGTATTAACTGAGTTTCGTTGACTAATGAAATACTATTGAGATTATGAAATTTTTGAGATTTCTAGGATTACTGAATCTACTGAGTTTTCCTAAGTCACATGGCTGATTAAATTTCTACGAACATGGCTTGACTGAGAGTATCTTGAAAACATTACACTGGCTCTAGTCACATAACTAATTGTCGGGTACAAGTACCCCTTGGACTCGATAGCATGAAACTGATAAAGCATGACTTTCTTATATAAATGACCAATATCAAAATCCATAATACAAGAAGTTGGAGATTTCATGAAGTAGAAGTTCTAAAGAACCATAATGGCCACACAAATATCCATAGTTCATTGATTAAGGCATTTCATCAAACACTTGACATGAATGAACTTGTACATGAATGGGGATTTCATATTATTATACTAGTATGGCACTTTCCTTCACATGGGCAATTAATCAAACACATGGGGAGCATGATTTGGTTATACAATCCTCAACATATCTAATAATCATAGATACATCAATCAACGTGTAAATTTAAGGTTTTATCATAATTATTATGCAAATCACCACATCCTAGGGTCAATCATTAGAGTATGTAGTTTCAAACATGAATCAAAAATCTCACAACATCATAAACATGAATTTCAATTCAATTTAAATCATGAACATTCATAAATAAACTAATCTTGGATTTTTAAAAGAGATTCTTGAGCTTCATGAATGAATGGGACCCATGAATAACCACATGACATACCTGGGTTGTAAGTTTCTTGAACTTCTTGGACTTGAACTTGGAATCTCTTAGGTACTTGAAGAATCATTTGGATCTTGTTCTTGGGAATTATCTTTGAGAGAAAACCCTAATTTGATGTTGTAGAGATAAAACCCTAATTTGATGTTGTAGATGGATAATGAACTTATGAGCCTTGATCTAATAATATTAGGGGTTGAAACGGGTGGAAAAAGACCTAAATATCCTTTTAAAAATGACTTTAAAATAACTGAACGAACTATGAAATGGTGGGTCGACGGTCAGTCGCTGGGTCGATGGTCCGTCGCTGGGTCAACAGTCCGTTGGTCCTGACTGTTGCACCTTGGCAGATTAGGGGTTCACTGCCTCTGCTGTGACTACTTGGGCAACGCTCCGTCGCTAGCTCAACAATCCATCATCCTGAGCCATAGCCCTTAGGAAGAAGGTAGTCTCATTGCCTCCACTACGACGGTTTGGGTGATGTTCCATCACTAGCTCAACGATCTATCGGCCCTCATCGTCGTAATTGGGCAGTATTAAGTTCTTTCTATATTTTGATCATAACTTTCTCTTTCGATGTCGGATTTTGAAGGAATGGGCATCGATGGAAAGCTTATTCAATTTCCCACATAATAAATATTAATCATTTAGAAAGTCATCAATAACTCTTCTGGAGACTAGATTTGACTTTAAAAAAGTTAGGGTATTACTGTACTCGGCTGGACCAAGACCACATACAAGAATATATTTTGCTTTTGCATTCTTTTGTAGTGCAACAAGATCTTCTGGGGTGAATTCACTCCTTTCCTTTTTCATTTGTTCTCCATCTACTAACTTTATGAGAACTGTTGGTCCATCAATAATTGAGTTCCATAATTTATAATCTATACTTTGAAGAAATGTTTCCATCCTAGCTTTCCATAAAATAAAGTGAAAACCATCAAAGAGTGGAGGTCTAGTCAAGGCTAGACCTTCACTGTGACCATTAGGAGGTGCGGAATTCATTATAGTGATCTTTGTCTTAGGTGATAATCCTTTTTAAGACAACTTTTCTCTAATACCTTTTGTTAGAATATATGCCCTACTAATCAGTGACTTTAACGTAAGAGTTGCCTATGGATGGAACAGGTTGTCTGACGTGTTCCAAGGAAGTAGTAAAACAGGAAGTAAAGAACACAATAATTTTTACGTGGAAAACACCTTGCTCAAAAACGTGTAAAAAATCACAACCTATACCTCTACAGTATTTAACCCCAACTTCACTAAATACTCTGAGCGTTAACAATAACTGATTACAAAACTCTTGTAACCAACAACTAGGAATTATAAACTCTAATTCCTATACCTTAATCACTGGAATTATAAATTTTAATTCCTATAACTCAATAACTGGAATTATAAACTCTAATTCCTCTAATCAACAATCACCCTTGACCGTTGAACCCACTTTGAGTTATCCAAAACTTGAAGTTAACTCAGCTCAGTATTGTTCCTAAAGTACCAGTCTAGGAAAGCAATAAATTACAACTCAATAAGAACAATACATTTAAATTGACTCATGAACTGTAAAGCTTAATCCTGTAAAATAGGTTCATAAATTTGTTTCTTTGTACTGGCAGCACTTAAATCTTCAGTCAGAATTCACTCAATTATGAACTTTCTCAATTTGATCGTATTAAGCCTTTTCTCTCTCTATAAGTGTGCAAGTTATTCTGAATAATACATCTTTTATTTAAGCACAACTCTCCAAAGAGTCATTCTTTACTTCAAACTCCTTCTTTAATCAGAACTCTCATTGTATAGACTTCTACTTCAAGTAACACTCCTTCTATAATTCAAACTCTTGTTTCCTTAGGATTGTAGTCAAACTCCAACACTTTAAATCATCACATATTTATTTCCTTCAGTCTATCTGAATTAGCCACCCATCTAGTCCTTCCTTCATTTTTACATACTTGTCTTTAATCATCGATGATTTTGTTACAAATTTCAGGTGTATGAGACAGTGTGTCTATGAACTAGCTTGACTGACATGTTTCATATCACTTTTTCAGTTTCTCAATCATCAAAATTATATCGTACCCAACACATATACACGAGATTATAAATCTATTCTATTGAATAAAACCCATGACAATTATGTAGTTTTATCAAATTTGATTCACGATGAATGACCTTAAAATAATTTCCCAAAACTTAATACATATACATACATATATAACCTTAAAGATTATTAAAATCGTAAAACCTATGCCCACGAGATTTAGGATAGCCCCACTGTAACACCCTAAATCTGGTACGCAGAATGCTACACGGTGCTCATGACCCTGAAGGACCACAAGCTAACCCGTGACTGATATCTGTACCTGTATTCTACATAATATATTGTATAATGCATAAAGATGAACTAAAAGGCCATAAGAATCAAAACTACAACATAACTGAAAAAAATATAACATCTGGATGGGGTATGAATTACCCAAAATAACTAAAATAACTATCCGAACATGATATTCTGAAAAGCCTCTAATTGATTGAACTTTTTGAATACGGAGTTGATGGGATATGTACCCAACTAACTCCAAATAATAAATTAATTAATGAGATGATAAAGTAATGATCATGTCCTCGAAAAATGAGGACTCACTTCTAGCTCTGACTGCTGAGACTAGAACCTACTAATGCTCTGGAGCTCGTGTCTCTTAACCTATGGTATAAGACACCATAGCACAAATACATCAGTACATTGAATATACTGGTATGCATGTTAGGTAGGTTGACTACATAAGGTTTAAATACATGAACAATACTGACTAACTGACTAATATAAACGTGAGAATACATGCATGCATACATAGTAACTATATCTGAAATTATGATAAAATGAGTTTACTGATAACTAACATAACTAATGACTGAGTTCTGATAACTAATAACATGAGTGACTCTATCTGACAGTCCTAAATTTGATGGAACTAGCTGAGTTTTGTACTGTATCTGAGTTGACGGTGCCTGACACTCCTGAATTCTATAACATGAAACTGTGGGAAATAGTCATCTAACAAACATGGCCTAAATAATGCATTATAGATGAATTAGGGTCCAAACTATTGCCTGATTGGAAGGGTGTCAATACCGTGCCACTGGTAAGGACAAGCTGTAGGTGACCCTCATCTAATAGTGTCCCAAAAAGAGAATAGTGGGGGCCTTATCTAACAGTGCTTATCCAACTTATCAACCCTCATTCGATAGTGTTGATGTCTCAACTGATGCTGTCTAAATAGTTATGGAATGCAAGGATGATTTCTAAGAATCACACCCTTATCTGGCAGTTTGTGTTCCCATCCTTGGGTTCACTCGGTGCTAATTTCTACTCCCATCTGAATAGATACTAAACATGATTAAGAAATCTAAATATGGACTAAGTTTACTAAATTTCGTTAACTGATGGAATATTACTGATATCTGAAACTAACTGAAATTACTGAGACTAATGAATTACTGAGCTTTCCTGAGTCACATGACTTACTGAGTTGTATGGATCATGGCTTGACTGAGGATATCATGAAAATATAACACTGGCTCTGGGCATACAGCTAAGTTGTCAGGTACAAGTACCCCCAAGACTCGATGGAAATAAACTAAAGGCATGACTTCTTGAATACATAACCAACATCACAATCCATAATATTTTTATTAAGGCAATTCATCAAATGTGTGATATGCATAAGCTTGTACATAAATGGGGATTTCATAATATCATACTAGTTGGGCATTTTTCCTTCATCTAGGCATTTAATAAAACACATGGTAGGAATAGTATGTGTTGACAACATTATACAACAATTAAACATCTTGATTCAATTCTAATTTCATTATTCAAAGGTTTAATCATAGGTTTACAGGAATCTACATCTATACTAACCAAATCCACATAAAATTTATCCCCCAACATGGAATAAAATTCAATTACTCATTATCAACATGAACAAGAGCAGCCCAATCATGAAATTCATAAAGGAAATCCATAAAGTTAACTTTGAAAAGAGATTCTTGGGCTTCATGGACGAAAGGAGTCCATGAATGAACACTATCCATACCTAGGTTGAGTTTCTTGAAGTTCTTGAACTTGAAGAATTTGAACCTCTTAGTTCTTGAAGAAGATTTGGATTTTGTTCTTGGGGATTAATCTTAATGAGAAAACCCTAATTTTGTTGTTGTAGATAGATAATGAATTTCTGAGCTTTGGTCGGATATAACTAAGTATATAAATAGGTGTAAAAGACCAAAAATACCCTTTAAAACTCTTTAAAATAGCTTAATGGAACAAGAGATGGTGGGTGCAATGGTCCATCGCACTAGGACCTGAAGTAGAACTTACTGCCTCGGTGTGATGGTGGGGTGCGATGGTCTGTGACTGGGTCGACGGTCCATCTATCCCGACCATCGCTTCTAGGTAGAATAGGGCCTCACTATTTCCCTTGAGACAGCCTGAGTGATGGTTCATCGCTAGTTTGACGGTCCATCGGCCTATGCCGCCAATCCAGGGCCAAAGGTAGTCACACTTTCTCGCTATGACGGTCGTGTACGACAGTCCGTCTCTAGTCAGACGGTCCATCAGCCTTACCATTACAACTGAGCAGTTTTACTATCTTCTGTATTTTGGCCATAACTTTTCTTTCGATGTCAGATTTTGATGAAATTGGTATCAATGGAAAGCTTATTCAATTTCCCACGTGAAAAATAGTGAAAATATTAAAAACACCACATGTAAAAAAGTGGATTCATCTTTCAAAGAAAGTTTCCAACATTCTATGGACAATTTCAAGCTAGAAAAAATTATGGGGTATTACAATATCTCCCCTTTGAGAACATTCATCCTTGAATGAGACTGAGTGAGGGGAAAGAATAACCAATGAACATACTGAACATGAATACTAAAACATGATTTCATGGCTGACATGACTTATAGCCGATCATATCATACTGAATATGCATATCTGATGCATGTGTAACCGATTCATGAATGCATGACTGGGAGTTCTGATGAACTAAGTTTCTCACAATAAGAACGCATGTCTGATGCATAATTATATAACTGAGCTGATACATGAATGCATGACTGAATATGCAATGGTACTTGATACCAAGACTATGATGAACACTGAACATGAAACTGAATAAGCTTAAGGAGAACTATTACCCTGAGCTTGATCTGAGATGGCGGAGAAGAGGTGAGGATATTTGGTACGCATGTCTACTTCTACTTCCCATGTATCTCCCTCGATGGACTGATTTCTCCAAAGAACCTTAACTAGAGGGACTTCTTTGTTCCTCAATCTACAAGTCTGATAGTCTAGGATTTCAACTGGAATCTCTTCATAAGAGAGGCTATTCTGAACATCGATGCTCTGAATAGGGACTACGACTGTTAGGTCACCTGTACATTTCTTAAGCAAAGAGACATTGAAGACTGGATGAACTGAAGCTAGATCAAAGGCAAATCAAGCTCATAATCTACTTTGCCATAGCGATAGAGAATCTTGAAGGGACCGACATATCAGGAACTGAGTTTTCCTTTCTTGAAGAACCTCTTCACTCCTTTAATAGGAGAGATCTTTAGATAGACATGATCACCAATCTCAAACTTGAGATCTTTTCTACAAATATCTGCGTAACACTTCTGCTGGCTCTGAGCAGGCCAGAGTCTTTCTCTGATCAACTGGACTTTCTCTAAGGCGTTGAATACTAAGTCAGGGCCTATGACTGAAGCTTCATTAACTTCGAACCAATCAATTGGAGATCTACATCTCCTACCATAAAGAGCTTCGAATGGAGCCATATGAATACTAGAATGATAGCTGTTATTGTATGCAAATTCAATCAAAGGAAAGTGGTCATCCCAACTTCCCTTGAAATCAATTGCACACGCCCTTAGCATATCTTCTAGAGTTTGAATGGTCCTTTCTACTTGAACATCTGTCTGGGGATGAAAGGTTGTACTGAGATGGAGTTGGGTACCAAGACCTTTTTGGAATGCTTTCCAAAAGTCAGAGGTGAACTGGGTATCTTTGTCTGAGATAATAGATAACGGAACACCGTGCAATCTGACCAACTCTCTAATGTAGACTTTGGCATAATCCTTGGCTAAATAAGAGGTATGAACTGGAAGGAAATAGGCTGATTTGGTCATTCTATCTACAATGACCCAAATTGAATCATGATGATCACGGGTACGAGGCAAACCCATCACAAAGTCCATATTCACTTCTTCCCACTTTCAAGTAGGAATACAGAACTCCTGCATGGACCCACTAGGCTTCGAGTGCTCTATCTTAACCTGCTGACATGTAGAGCACTTTGCCACAAACTCTAGCATATCTCTCTTTATACCACTCCACCAATAGATTTCTCGTAAGTTACGGTACATCTTTGTAGCCCTTGGATGAATAGAATAACGCACACCATACTCTTCTGCAAGAATTCGTTGCCTTAAGTCATCTACATATGGAACACAGAGATGACCATGACAATGCAAAACACCATCTCCCCCTTAGGAGAAAACCTCTACTTTCTGATCCTGAACTGACCCTTTCAACTTGACTAAATTGGGATCTCTATCTTACTTTTCGTTTACCTCAGAAACTAGAGATGATTCTGAACTACTCCAAACCCATATGTCACCCTGTTCTATATCGACTAAGCGAACGCCTATTCTGGAAAGCTGATGGAATTCCTAAGCTAACTTCTTCTTACTATCCTCCACATGAGCAACACTACTCATAGACAGTCTACTGAGAGTGTCGGCTACTACGTTGGCCTTGCCCGAACAATAAAGAACACTTATGTCATAATCTTTCAAAAGGTCTAACCACCTCTTATGATGAAGATTGAGATCTTTCTAAGAAAGACATACTGAAGGTTCTTATGATCTGTGAACATATCTACATAAACACCATATAGATATTGCCTCCAAATCTTTAAGGAAAATACTACGGCTGCTAACTCAAGATCCTGAGTAGGATAATTCTTCTCATGGGTTTAAGCTATCTGGAGGCGTAGGCTATTAACTTACCATGCTGCATGAGGACATAACCTAAACCCACTCTGGATGCATCACACTACACTACAAACCCATCTAAACCATCTGAAATAGCTAAGACTGGAGCTGAGGTGAGTTGAGTCTTCAACTCCTGAAAACTCTTCTCGCAAGGATCTGACCACTGAAACTTGACTTTCTTCTTAGTAAATCTACACATAGGGGATGCAATAGAAAAAAATCCTTCAACAAATCGTCTGTAATAGCCAGCCAAACCCAAGAAAATCCTGATGTCTGATGGAGAGATAGAGCGAGGCTAGTTTCTTACTACTTTGGTATTTTAAGGACCTACTCTAATGCCATTACCAAAAATAATATGGCCAAGGAATGCTACTGGCCTTAGCAAAAATTTGCACTTACTAAATTGGGCGAATAGTTGATGATCTTTGAGAGTTTGAAGTACTGTTTTAAGATGGTCTGCATGATCTCGCTCACTGCAGGAATAGACCAGAATATCTTCTATGAAGACTATGACAAACATATTCAAGTATTGCTTGAACATACGGTTCATCAAATCCACAAAAGCTGTTGGGGCAATAGTGAGACCAAAAGACATGACTAAGAATTCAAAGTGATCATACCGAGTATGGAAAGTTGTTTTCAGAATGTCATATTCTCTAACTCTGAGCTGATGATAACCAGATTTGAGGTCAATCTAAGAGAAATAACTGGCACCCTGAATTTGGTCAAACAAGTCATCGATTCTAGGAAGATGATACTTGTTCTTTACTATTACCTTATTAAGTTAACGGTAGTTTATACACATTCTGAGATAACCATCTTTCTTGCACATGAATAATACTGGAGCACCCCACGGGGACACACTGGGCCTGATGAATCCCTTATCTAAGAGATTCTTCAACTGCACTTTCAATTCTTTAAGTTCTAATGGTGCTATTCTGTATGGTGGTATAGATATAGGTTGAGTATCTAGAAGAAGATCAATGCCAAAGTTTATTTCCCTTTCGGGAGTAATCCTTGGAAGATCTTAGGGAAATATATCTGAATATTCATTCACCACTGGAACTGACTTAAGACTAGGAGTCTTGAAACTAGAGTCCTTAATATGAACAAGATGATAGACACATCCTTTAGATATCATTTTCGTTGCCCAAAGGTAGAAAACAAGCTAACCTCTAAGAGCGGATACACTACCCTTCAACTCAAGGATGGGTTCATTCGAAAACTAAAACTAGACTATTCTATTTCTGCAGTCGACTGTAGCATACTAGGAATAAAGCCAATCCATGCCAAGAATTACATCCAAATTAGTCATCTCTAATTCGACTAAGTCTGCTGAAGTGACTTTCTAAAATATCATAACCAAGCAGTTTATGTATAACTTTCGGGCTATGATGGTTTTACCCTCTAGGGTAGAGACAGAAAAGGGCTCTGCTAGAATTTTGGGACTGATTCCAAAATCGCCTGCTATATAGACAGTAAAAAAATATAAATAAGCACCTGGATCTAGCAAAGAATAAACATGATCATGAAAGATCTGTAATGTACCAGTAACTACATTAGGAGAATTTCCTGATCCTGTCGAGTCTGAAGAGCATAAAGACAATTTGGGCATTGGCCACTAGTAGTATTGGAGGTGGCACCCTACAGATTTGGGAAACCGGACTGAGCTGAGGAGCGGAGATAACTCTGATAACCTGACTGAGGACAATCTTTGACTCTGTGGCCTGACTTTCCACATCCAAAACAAACATCGCTACCAGCTCTGCAAGCACCCTTATAGTTCTTACCAAAAATCTGACAAAGGGGATTAGTTCGAGAATTACTGACACTGCCCTGAGACTTAGAGCCTGGCACTTTATATTTGTTGCCGTCTCTGAATTTAGGCACTGGAGCACTAGATGACGAAGGAGATAGGATGGATGACTTAGGACAAAACTAAGAACAATTTCCTTCTTTAAATTTAGGTTGAGCAAAGTTAAAACTACCTGTCCTTTCTCTTTTATTCTGCTTCCCCCTTATCTTAATCTTTTTCTCCTCGATCTACTGAGCATGAGTCATAAGTATGGGTAAAGTCATGTCACTATTCATTATGGTAGATATACACTCATTTACCATGCTATCATTCACCCCTGAAATGAACTTATCCATATTGGTCCTGCTGCCTATAATCACATAAGGGGAATATCTTGATAATTGAGTAAACTTAAGAGAATACTCTTTCACCATCATATTGACCTTCATGAGTTTGATAAATTCTAGCACCTTTTCCTCTCTAAACTCTTAGGAAAAGAATGTATCTAAGAATGTAGTGACAAACTCCTCCCACTCTATAGGACCTGCATCATCTGACTTCTACTGTTTTAACCAAGTATGAGCCATATCATACAATTGATATGCATCTAGCTCAGCATTCTCAATAGTATTAACCCCCATGATGTCTATCACCTTAAGAACCTGATCAATGAGTTATTAAGGGTCCTCATCTGACATAGACCTGAGTAAGGATGGAGGATTCATTTAGGTGAAGTCCTAAATCCTAGATGGAGCTGAATTGGCCACTGGGTTGGCTGGAACAATAGCTGGTCGATCATTCTAAGCAGCAACTAACTGAGCAAGAGTAGTAAATACAGCTCTGAACTCTGCATGAGAAACATGCTCGTCCAAGGGATTTTCTTGGATAGGCTGAGTTCTTCTCTTAGGAGGCATATTCTAAAATAAAAAGAAAAAATGGATTATACTGAGAGATTGACTTGAGATTATGCTCACTAGCATGACATGAATACTGAAAGAAGGGAAACTATTCCTAAAATATCTTATAGCCTCCTGCACATAAATGTGGTGTGCAACACAACCATGCACAAGACTCTACTAGATATGGCTTTCAAACTTCCTAGGACTCTATTGAACCTTAGGATCTGATACCAAGTTTGTAACACCCTAAATCTGGTACCCGAAATGCTACACGATGCTCATCACCCCGAAGGACCACAATCAAACCCATGACTGATATTTGTACCTGTATACTACATAATATACTGTATAATATAGAAACATAAACTAAAAGGCCATAAGGTTCAAAACTGTAACATAACTGATAAAAATATAACATTTGGACAGGGTATGAAATACCCAAAAAAATTGAAATAACTATCTGAACATGATAGTCTGAAAAGCTGCTAACTGACTGAACTGTCTGAATAAAGGACTCACTTCTAGCTCTTACTGCTGAGATTGGAACCTACTGATGATCTGGAGCTCATTTCTCTAAACCTATGGTATAAGACACCATAGTGCAAATGCATCTATACTTTGAATGTACTGGTATGCATGTGAGGTAGGCTGAATGCATAGGGTTTATATGAATGAATAATACTGACAAACTGACTAATATGAACGTTAGAATAAATATATGAATACATAGTAACTATATCTGAAATCATGATAACATGATTTTACTTATAACTAACATGACTAATGACTGAGTTCTGATTACTGATAACCTGAGTGACTGTATTTGACAGTCCTAAATTTGATGGAACTAGCTAAGTTTTGTACTATATCTGAGTTGACTGTATCTAATAGTCCTGAATTTAGAAACATAAAACTATGGGAAGTAGTCATGTAACCGACATGCCCCAAATAATGCATTATAGAAGAATTAGAATCCAATTTGTGCCGTAATTGGAAAGGTGTTAATACCATGCCACTGGTAAGGACAAGCAATGGGTGATCCTCATCTGATAGTGTCCCCAAAAGAGAATGGTGGGGCCTTTATCTGGCAGTGCTTATCCACCTCATCAATCCTCATTCGATAATATTGATGTCTTAACCTATGTTAGCTACATAGTTCTGGAATGCAAGGTTGATTTCTACAAAAAATACCCTCATCAAATAGTGTGTGTTCTCATCTTTGGGTTTACTTGGTGCTAATTTTTACTCCCATCTGAATAGACACTAAACATGATTAACTAATCTAAATGTGGACTAAGTTTACTAAATTCCATTAACTGACGGAATACTACTGATATCTGAAACTGACTGAAATCACTGAGACTACTGAATTACTGAGCTTTACTGAGTCACATGACTTACTAAGTTCTATGGATCATGGCTTGACTGAGGATATCGTGAAAAGATGACACTGGCTCTAGGCATATAGATAAGTTGTCGGGTACAAGTACCCCAGGACTCGATGGATAAAAAATGACAAATCATAACTTCTTGAATACATGACCAACATCACAATCCATAAATTATTTATTGAGGCAATTCATCAAACATGTGATATGCATAAGCTTGTACATAAATGAAGATTTCATAATATCATACTAGTTGAGCATTTTTCCTTCATCAAGGCATTTAATCAAACACATGGTAGCATAGTATGTGTAGACAACATTATACAACAATTAAACACCATGATTCAATTTTAATTTCATCATTCCATGGTTTAATCATAGGTTTACATAAATCTATATCTGTACTAATCAAATTCACAAAAAATTTATCCCCCAACATGGAATAGAATTCAATTACTCATTATCAACATGAACAAGAGCAGGCCAATCATGAAATTCATAAAGAAAATCCATAAACATAAATTTTGAAAAGAGATTCTTGGGCTTCATGGACGAAAGTAGTCCGTCAATGAACACTATGTATACCTAGGTTAAGTTTCTTGAAGTTTTTGAACTTGAAGAATTTGAATCTCTTAGTTCGTGAAGAAGATTTGGATTTTGTTCTTGGGGATTAATCTTAGAGAGAAAACTCTAATGTTGTTGTTGTAGATGGATAATGAATTTCTGAACTTTGGTCGGATATAACTAGGTATATAAACGGGTGCTAAAGGATCAAAAATCCCCTATAAAAATGGGTTTAGAATAACAGAACGGAAAAAGCAATGGTCCATCACTAGGTCGACGGTCCGTCGGACTAACCGTCGTACTGGGACCAGCACTGGAACTTACTACCTTGGTGCAAAGGTGGGGTGAAATGTTCCATCAATCCTGACCATCGCTTTGAGGCAGAATAGGGCCTCACTATTTCCCTTGCGACGGCCTGAGCGATGGTCCATGGCTAGTCCGATGGTCCATCGACCTATGCCGACGATCCAGGGCAGAAGGTAGTCACACTGCCTCACTGCGACGGTCATGGGAAACGGTCCGTCGCTAGTCCGACGGTCCATCGGCCTCACCGTCACACCTGGTTGGTTTTACTGCCTTCTGTATTTTGTCCATAAATTTCTCTTCCGATGTTTGATTTTTATGAAATTAGTATCGATTGAAAGCTTATTCAATTTTCCACATGACAAAAAGTAAAAATATTAAAAACACCACATTTACAAAAGTGGATTAATCTTTCAAATAAAGCTTCCAACATGCTTAGGACAATTTCAATCTAGGAAAAAGTACAGGGTATTACACCCACGTACCTTAGCAATGACAAAAACATGGAGAAATTGACCTTTGAAGCAAAATACTAGGTTGTTTTCTCCTCTTGTTCTTAAATAAGATGAATTAAGGATTTTAGTGAGTTATAAAGCATTTATCTAAACTTTAATTTCATCTATAAGTGTTTAGGGACAGTTATGGGACATGAAATAATCTTATTACCCTTAAAATAACACCAAAACAGAGCTTTTATGCTGTTTTGCCTTAGCCATATAGTGCACAGCCCATGGAACAGGCCAAGGTGTGCGACGTACAACCTATGGCATAGGCCCTAAGTGGGAGATGCATGCCCCATCGCACAGCCTATACAGTGTCTCATTCAAACACTCAAAACTTTTTACTTCAAACTCGGATTGACGAACGGTTAATAGAGTTTGAGAGAAGACACAAGGAGCTTGAATTTAATTTATAGTAGGCCACATGACTCTTCATATCCTAGGATAAATAGTCACTAGAAGTTGACCCAAGAAAAATCATCAATTAAAAATCAATCGATAGGAAAGTACTCAACTCAACTTTTGATCAAGGAGATTTTATGGTATATGTTCATCTCTAAGGATATTTCTACACTAAGGATGTGCCATTAACACATTTATCTAAGTATAAAATATTGGGTTAGGGTCTACAAATATAGAAAAGACGGTTCAACCTTAGACTAACAAAAAACCCGGGGTGTTACAACAAGGCTGTTTAATAACTACATTGTAGATTCTATTGTGTTGTGAGATGAGAAGGGGGATTTTCCATTTATAGAGGTCCAAAACCAATCCTCCGAAAAAGAGGTTAGTCAAATATGGAAAAGTTTTATATTTTTTTTCAGGAAAAGTAAAAGTAATTATGGTATTACTTTTATTTTTCTTTCAAGAATAGTAAAACAAAAACTTAGTAAGAAAATCCGGGCCAGAACCCTAACAAATCTCCCTTTTTTTACTTGATTTTCTAGCCTTGATTCACCTTCTTCACATCTTTGATCTATGTTCTTCACACAATATTTATCACTGTTGCTTGGCATGCTTAAAAATAAAGTTTTTGGGTTAAAAATATATATAAGCCCTTTCGGGTTAAGAATATATGTGTCCTTTGTAGGTTTAAAAGTGAACTTTATTTTCAAATATGTAACAACAGGATTATTGAAAATATGATTTACAATAATCTCCACTTGTAGTTTTTGGACATATATCTTCATTATCTTCAAATTGGTTGTAATTTTGATCAACAGTTGGACCATCAAATCATTGAACCATGGGAAATGATACCACTTGTTAGGTTCGAAATCGAGAGGGCGTCATGTGAAAGCTTCAAGTTTCAAATCAAATCATTAATAATTCAGATGACATAATGTAAAATACTAAAATAATATAATATTATTATATGATTTGGTCATTGTCCTACATATGAAATCCTAATATAAAAAAATAATTAAACATATTAGGAGAAATCTCCTCGTAAACAAGACTCTTTAATAACTACATTGTGGATGCTATTGTGTTATGATATGAGGGGTATGGGTGGGGTTCTATTTATAGATGTCCAAAATTTTTCTTCCAAGAAAGAGATTAGCCAAATATTAAAAAGTTTTACATTTTCTTTTCAACAGAAGTAAAAGTAATTATGGTATTACTTTTATTTTTCTTTCAAGAAAAGTAAAACAAAACATGGTAAGACAATCAGGGCAAAAACCTTAACAATTTTTTATTCATAGTTTTAAGTTAAAGGTCAAAAGATTATCTTGATTCCTAATAGACTTCTAAGAAACTTTTTCTGAAAGACTCGTTGTAGTTTAAAGCCCCGATTGATTCTAAAACATTAGTAATGATCATTGAAGTGTACTCTAAGTACTAAATAAAATCAAAAATTTATGTTTGTCGATAATCCAACTTAAGTGTAACATTTATATATTGACAAAAAAATAGGATCAGCTTAAACTGGAAAAACAAAAGTGAACATATTATTTGAAGAAAGAAAATGAAATTTGTATATCCCTTAGAGCACTAAAATTAAAAAGTTTTATCTTTGGGAGAATACGTAAACATGCCCTTTAACTTGGTCTCATATCACATCTATGGCCTCCAACTTTGGGTGTGCACAAGTAGGCACTTAAACATGTATAAAGTTTACAAGTAGACACATATGTCCTATGTAGCATCCTACGTAGATAATTCTTATACTATATGGAATCCTACCTGGATTATGCCACATAGGACGTGTGTGTCTACTTTTTCAATTTTATACAAGTTTAAGTGCTTATTAGTGCACACCCAAAGTTGAAGGTCATAGATGTGATTTGAGGTCAAGTTAAAGGGCGTGTTTATGTATTTGCCTTTATCTTTCTTATAATTTTCTTCTCTTTTTCTCTTTTATGCCTTTTATGCTTGGGTGTGCATAAATGGTCACTTAATCTTGTAGTAAGTTGAAAAGTAGACATACTCGTCATATGTGGTATACTACACATAGGATGCCACATAGGATACATGTGCCTACTTTTTCAACTATATAGAAGTTTAAGTGCATACTTGTGCACACCCAAAGTTGGAGGTCATACAAGCAAGTTAAAGCCAAGTTAAAGGACACATTTATCCATTATGCCTTAATTATATTAACATGTGTTGGGGAATGCGAAGTTTTGATGATGGACATATCAATGAAATAAGTTGTGAAAGTTATTCCACACAAGTAAAGAAATAGAAGTCACTGGTTCTGACATGTATTGCATATTGAAGTTGATGCAAGGCTGAGAAGACATTAAGACAAAAGTGGATAAGCAAGGAAGCTCAAAATTGTTACTAATGCTTATCACATACAGTAAAAATATTGAGGAGAATAAATACTTAGAGTTTGAATTGATAAAGGAGTCCAGCTAGACTAAGAGATGAAGCAAAAAGAGTCCTATTTAGTCAAGAAGAGAGATGGAAGCAACGGAGAGTGAAATCACTTGGGATTCCTATTAAATATAGAAGAGTGCATCAACTAAAGGAATCAATAAGTATTTAGCTTAAATACTACAAACGATATGCAAGTATTTTCACTCAAGCACTGAAAAGATAATCAACAATCCGCAAAATAGTTCACTTATATGAAGAAGACTCCAGTCCCTTACATAGCAAGTCGTAGACTTTGTAATAGGTAGGTTCTTTGAGTTGTAATGAGTCTTTTGTTCTAGTCTCAGTGAAGTATAAACTGAGTTAGGAGTTGTGTCTTCAAGTTAGGGAACTCGAAGACTTGGGAACACTTATCTTAGGGAGATTTGTGTTTTTGTAGAAATAAGAGTTAGAAGTTTTAATTCCTAGTTTACAAGAAGTCTTGTAATTTGTTGATTGTTGAGGCTCAAGAGTAATAGTGGAGTTGGTTTTAAATCCTATAGAGGTATAGGTCATGGTTTTTTAGACCTTTCTTAAGCCGGGTTTTTTCCACGTAAAAATATTATGATCAACTTTTACTTCAATGAACCACATTAGCTTACTTGTTCCACAAATAGGAAACTAGTAGAGTATAATATTAAAATTTGTAGGGCACACACTCTAACAAGTGGTATCAAAGAGAGGTTGTCTTAAATAAAGCTAGCTCTTAATAAAAGTTTACAATGATGAATTTCGCACCTCCTACTGGCCACAGTGAAGGTCAGTCAACTTCTAGACGTCCACTCTTTGATGGTTCTCACTTTATTTGGTGGAAACCTAGGATAGAGATGTTCATCCCAGAAGAAGACAACAAATTATGGGATAGGATTACAGATGGTCCTACTATTCCAATGAAGTTGGTTGATGGTGAACCAGTTAAGAAAGTAAGGAGTGAATTTACTGCAGATGACTTTGTGACATTAAAGAAAAATGCTAAGGCTAAGAACATCTTAGACTGTGGATTGGGACCAGCTAAATACAACCGAGTTTCAACCTGTACCACTACTAAGAAAATTTGGGATGCATTGGTAAATTTACATAAGGGTACCTCTCAAGTAAGAAAATTCAGGATTTCTCTTCTTTTTACTGAATACGAGGCATTTAAGATAAAGAAAAATAAATCCTTCCATGAGATGATGACAAGGCTTACTGCCTTAACAAATGAGCTAAGTTTCTTGGGAAAATTCATCACTGAAGAGGAAAAAGTTCAAAAGGTTCTGAAAAAGTACTACCAAAATTAAAATTGAATGTCAAGGTAACTGCAATTAGGGAGGAAAATAAGGATCTCACAGATATGACCCTGGATGAATTGGTAGGGAATTTGAGAACTTAAGAAATGGAAGTTTATGGAACCAAAGAACAAGCAGCTCCTAAGAAAATCATGGATTTAAAGGCTTATAATAGTGATAATGAAATTGAACTTGACAAGGAACAAGTTTCCTTCATAACTAAGAACTTCATCAAATTCTTTAAAAAGAAAAAGGGAACAAGTAGCAAGAAATGTTCAAATGGCAATCGAAATAGATGTTACAAGTGTGGTAAGACTGATCATCAGATCAGAGATTGTACTATCTGGGAAATAGAATGGAGAAAGGAAAAGGCTAAAAAGGAATTAAAAAAAAGCCAAAAGAAAAGAGAAGGAAGAACATGCAATGATAGCATCATGGGGATTTGATTCAAATGATGATGAAGTTGATAAAATTGCATACATAGCTCTTGGAAATTCAGACTTAGAGGAAGAAGATGATGCTTCTGAGGCAAGTATACTTGAACTTAAAGAAAAATTGCATTTGTTTTCTAAATCAAAACTAGTTTCCAAGATGAGTGCACTAAATGATGATTTCCAAGAATTAACTTCTGAAAAGGGATGAATTGTTCAATAGTCTTGCAAATATTAAATTTGATCTCATTAATTTAAAAGCTTGCAAGGATATAATTTAAAAGGAAATGTGCACTCTCAACAAACAGGTTGCAGAACTTGATTCTTCAAATAATAATCTTAAGTATGAAGTCCTAAAATTGACACTCACTGAAAATGGGAAAAAGGCAATGAGTAAAGGATAAGAAAGTGCTGAATTTGAGTTAGAGAAGTACAAACAAAGGTATAGTAATGCAACAGACATGATAAATAAACTAAGTCAAGAAGTTTAAGCTGAAACATGATTTTGAAAGATCAAATAGATGGACAAATTTTTCAAGAATTATTTACAAGTTGAGTGAAAGAAATCAAAATGAAAAGGCAGGGTTGGGTTTCCACAAAGGTTTTGATAATCCTAAAGATTTATCTTACATTTATGTTAACCTTAAACATCCAATCACAATGTCCAGTGGCTGCTAAAAGCATATCTAACAGTCCAAACCTGGTAAATAGATTTTCTCAAACCAAAAAGAAAAGAACTAGTTTAGGTCATAGAAACATGTCACATTATATGTTGATAGCATGGACTAGAAGAAATTTAATTCATCCATTTACTCATAAAATAGAACCCAAGATTGTCTGGGTTACTTAATCTAACCACTAATTTCTTACAGGAAAAGGTGAAAGGAAGCAAAAAGCATTGGTACCTGGATAGTTCTTGTTCAAGACACATGACTGATGATAAGAAAAAGTTCCTTTCACTCTCCAAAATAAATGGAGGAGGAGTTTCCTTTGGTGATGGTAAAAAGGGAATCATTACTGGAGTTGGAAAAATTGGCTTATCTGAGTCAAGAGCATTGGAAAATGTCTATCTTGTAAAGGATTGAAGCACAACCTACTGAGCATTTCACAACTGTGTGATAAAGGTAATAAAGTTATTTTTACTTTTGCAGGAGATAAAGTCAAAAGGATGGACACCAAAGAGATTGTGCTTACTGTAAGGAGATATAAAAATGCATATAAAGCTGACATAATGGCAATACAAGGACCATAGCAGACTTGTCTGAGTGTAATGGAAAATGATCCCCTCCTTTAGCACAGAAAACATGGGCATGTAAGTCTGAAACAACTAAACATACTTTCTTCCAAAGATATTGTATTGGGATTGCACAAGACCAATTTTAAGGAAGAAAAGTTATGTAGTTCCTATGTAAGAGGGATGTAGGTAAGATCTTCTTTTAAGTCAAAGAACCATGTCAGAACTACCAAGTGTCTTGACCTGGTCCACATGTACTTATGTGAACCAATGAGACTTTAAAGCAGAGGTGGAAAAGGGTATGTTTTTGTGATTGTTGATTATAATTCTAGATTCACCTGGACATTGTTTCAAGCGTCTAAAGAAGATGCCTTTGATATCTTTACAATTTTCATCGAAAAATTGAAAAGAAACTGGGCACTTTATTAGTTTCCATAAGATCTGACCATGGTACAGAATTTTAGAATGTCAAATTTTTAGAATTCTATTCAGAAAATGGTATAGATCATAACTTTTCTGCTCCTAAAACACCACAAAAAATATAGTGATAGAAAGAAAGAATATAACTTTGGAAGATATAGCTAGAACAATGATGCTTGCAGCAAATCTTGCTAAAGAACTTTGGGCTGAGACAATTAGTACTACGGTATTTATCATAAATTGATGCATGATCAGACCTATTCTAGATAAGACTCCCTATGAATTACTAAAAGGAAAAAACAAACATTTCACATTTTAGAACTTTTGGTTGTAAATATTTTATTCACAATAATGGGAAGGAAAATTTGGCTAAAAGTGATGAGGAAATCTTCTAATGCTATTCACTTCATAGTAAGGCTTATAGGGCTCTAAACAACAGAACAAACTATGTTGTAAAAAGTATGCATGTAGTTTTTAATGAATCATAAGTTAAGACTAACTTGCAGGAAGGAAGTGACTCTAAGAAATAGGTTACACAACCTGATTCATCGAATGGAGATAACAAACATGGAGGCACCTCAACAGGGGAAACTGATTCTGGAGAGACAGTGACAGGGGAACTAAGCCACCAACTACCCCAGCTCAAAACATCTACAGTGATCCTAGTAGCTCACTAGGTTTGGTCCCAAAAGGTTACAAGTATCCAGGATCACATCCTATTGAGAATGTTCTCACTGATCTCACTTTTAGGAACACCATAAGGACTGGATTAAAAGTATGTTCTCTTTCAAGGAATTCCTATTAGAAATTGAGCTAAATAAGGTAATTAAAGAACTGCTTGATGCTGATTGGATCATAGCCATACAGGAAGAGTTAAATCAATTTGGGAGAAGCAAAGTATTAGTCCCTCTCCTAAAAGATAGAACAGTAATTAGGACTAAGCGGGTGTATAGAAAGAAATTTGATGAGCATGGAACAGTTACAAGGAACAAGACAAGATTGTTGGTACAAGGATACAATCAAGAAGAAGGCATAGATTTTGATGAAACTTTTACTCCTGTAGACATAATTAAAGCTATTAGATTTATTTCCTTTTTTGCCTATATGGAGTTCATTCTTTATCAAATTGATATTAAGAGTGCATTCTTGAATCACATTCTCAAAAAGGAGGCATTTGTTAAACAACCGATAGGATTTGAAAGCAAGGAATTTCCTGATCATGTGTATAAATTAGATAAGGCTTTGTATGAGTTGAAATAACCTCCAAGATCTTGGTATGAGAGATTGTCAAAGTTTTTACCAGAGCATGGTCACACTAAAGGTAAAATTAACAACACTCTCTTCTTGATAACTAATGGAAAAGATCTGTTGGTTATGTAGGTATATGTGGATGACATTATTTTTGGCTCCACAAACATGAACATGACTCATGATTTTACCAAACTTATAAGTTGTGAATTTGAGATAAGCATGATGGGGGAGCTAAATTACTTCCTGGGATTTCAAATCAAACAAACAGCATCTAGAACAATGATCTATCAACAGAAGTATGTAAAAGAACTCCTCAAAAGATTTTTCATGAAAGAGGCAAAAGAGATTAACACTCCAATAGCCACCGCTACAAAACTTGATTTGGATGAAGCAGGTCCTAATGTGGAGCAAAAGATGTATAGGGGGATGATAGGGTCATTACTATATCTCATAGCAAGCACACCTAATATTGTGTTCAGTGTAGGACTATGTGCTACATTTCAAGCAAATCCCAAAGAGTCTCATCTAAAATTTGTGAAAACGATCCTTAGATATCTCAAAGGAACCAATGATCTCGGTCTATGGTACCCAAAAGGTAGTAACTTCAACTTGGTTGGATATTCTGATGTTGACTATGCAGGATACTTGGTTGATAGAAAGAGCACCACAGGCATGGCACACTTCCTTAGATCATGTTTGATTATCTAATCCACTAAGAAGCAAAACTCAGTAGCTTTTTCTACTACTGAAGCAGAATATATTGCTACAGGATCTTTTTGTGATCAGTTGATGTGGATTAAGCAACAACTCATGGATTTTGGTATAAATGTTGGATGTGTTCCTATTTTCTGTGATAATACAAGTTCCATTAATATAGCTAAGAATTTTGTTCAACGTAAAAGAACTAAGGATTTTGATATTAGACATCACTTTCTTAGAGATAATGTTAAAAAAGGTCTTATATCAATTATGTTTTGTTCTATTGAGGAACAAATTGCTGACATATCCACTAAGTCTTTAAGTAGAGAGCATTTTGAAAAGAATAGGTTAGCCTTGTTGATGATTAAAATTTCATAAATCTCCCTTACTGATTGACTAGAATAAGTTTCTCTTAAGTGATTGTTGATTAATTCAGTCATACACATTTAGTTGTGTATCCTAAAAATTAAGGTATGATTACTTTTACCTATAGTAGCATAAAGAGAAATAGGTTGTCTACATGGTCCTTTCCGTTATACTTAGACCGCCAAAAATCCAAGTCCTTCTCTTTCAAAAAGCTGCCAACCCTTTCCCATCAAAACTACATCTCTTTAGCATTATGTTTCCTTCATCAAATACACTTCATCCATGATTCATCTTCTCTTTCTCCCCCTTGAATACACTTCTTTCTCTTCTCATCGTTACCCACTTAAACAACCAAAAACAAATCACTTTTCCCTCTTTTACGCTATGGCATCATCATCTTCTAACCCATCTACTGACTCTACCACCATGAGTTTCTATGTATGCTCCTCCTCCTCCTCGTGTATCCTTTCCTGATATTCTTCTTTGCTTAGTACAAAAGAAGAAGACAATTATTCGTAAAGCTCCCAAACCCTTCTCATCACGTAAACCATCATTTAAGCCTACCCTAAAAGCTTTCTCTTCTATATCCACCCCTACCTCAAAAACTTCCTCATCCTCCAAAATCATCCTCCCATCTAATGAAATAGGTCAACAAACCTATTCCTTCTAATTCGTCTGAGTCAAACATACCTCTAGATGCTACTACTGAGTTGGATCCTAATTTTTTGGTTCAAGAACCATCTTCAAATTAGTACACTTCTGAGGACCACTATCTCTATTTTCAAAAGCATAAGCAAGCTAAAGGATCGGTTATTAGTGATTTTGGTGTTGTTGATATGAATACCTTGATGGGAAAACTAGATTTTCAGGGATGGTCACACCTATTTCTACAGGGTGACTTTTAGAGGAGGTGTGCTAAACCTGAATTATATTAATTCTATACTAATGGGGTAGCTATTGGTGATATGTTATCTACCACTATTTGAGGGGTCACCATGAATGTTTATGTAGCAGATATTTCTTGTATCCTACACATTTCTCTTAGGGGTGGGGTCACTATGTCAAGGTCACTTGTCCATCTCTTGACAATCTTGCTTCTGCTCTTGTATCTATCGTTAGTTTTCTAGCAACCCTCACTTGGTAAATCATTGATGGGTTATTAAGAGAGATATCTCTACTCTATCAACTCTATTTTGATGTTGTGTAAAAGATGCTAATTTTTATGAAGGATATAAGAACTGTTGGCAGCATTCTTGACCTTAATCTTATGGAGTGATAACTCTCAATCTATACCTCTCTTATAAGATGTAAGCGATCATTGTCAATATATAACCCAACTAGGTTGGGGTCGAATCCCACAAGTAATATGGTGTGAATTTGAGTTATCTGTGGGTTAATTAACTGATAGTTATCAGTTTCCTATGAATAGGGGTTTTTGGAAAGGTAAAAAGTAATTACTTCTCAATTCTGTGTTTGAAATCAATATGATAAGGAAAACTAGAGTTATGTTCACTATGGGTGTTGTGATTTGAAAGATGCTAGTAACGGTTCAAGATTCTTGTGGTAGGTAGGAGCAATAGACTATCCTTATTGAAGTTATGTCTCAATGTTTCTCAACCTATTTAGACATTTAACCACATAATTCTCTCAAACATAGGGAATTTATATTTCATAACAGGATGTTATCTCAAGTTAATTAATCTTATTACAGCATTAATTATTAAATGGAAGTTTGATGCTTCCAAGTCCCTATTGATAATTCACTTCTTACTAGGGTTGATTTCTTATCTCAAGTAAATCATTTGTAAACAAGGCCTATTATTTGCAACCAATAGTCAGAGTATAAAATAATGGAATTAACAAGAAGTTTTTACCACTGTTAGAATCTTGAACACTTAGTTACGTTACAAACCCAAACCCATAGATCCCACAACTCGGGTTAAGGGAATTTAGCTAATCATAATAAAATAATCAAGACAACAAGTTGAATTCATAGTTTGATATATGAACTTACAGAAAGATGAATAGCAACAAGTGTTTCTCAAATTTGATTCACAGTAGAAAATCCCAAAACAATTGTAATAATCTCTCCAAAAATAATTAAAAAGTTTAACTCAGAAAACTAGAGAGAAGAGATTCTCAAAACGTCAGTTCTCCCATCATTCTCTGATTAGAAAACCCTAACACAGGCTTTAAATACTTTAGTCTAATTATGAAAAAAACCATAGATCACAGTATTTTCTCAGACAGGCAACGACGTGTGTGATGGCTTATCAGGAGTCTGACAACTTATCAGGAATATCATCATCTCCTATTCATTTTTCACAATCTCTTCCTCGGGTTAAAGATGAGATGTGATGGATTATCAGACATATGACGACTTATCAGAATTGTCGTCACTTCTTCACTTCAAATCCCATTACCTACCTAAGCCTAATGATGAGCCTAACGGCTTATCACACTTCTGATGGCCTATCACAAATATCATCACAAATTCTAGATGAATCTCATTCTCTTTCTAAGGCTAACGATGAGCCTGATGGCTTATTAAACTTCTAACGACCCATCACAGATGTTGTCACAAATTCCAGTTGAAGCTTATTCTCTATCTAAGGCTGACGACAACTCTGCGATCTTATCACAAGGCTGATGACTTATTCGACAAGTCATCAGCTATACTTTTGTAATACCCCAGGAAATGTTTCGTTGAAATTTTGTGCGTAAACGTGTTGAGTTCTATCTTCTAGAATGAATTATAAATTTTTCGTGTGGAATGTCTTAGATTATGACCCACCATTGCGTAAAATATCGAATAATCTTTCCAACGATATGTGCATCATCCAAAATAGATACCCGAGCGACAAGTTATGAACATTCTGATCGAACTGTGAATAGTACTGAACAGTAAAACGTGCAGCAAAAAGTACGGAGGCCTGGCGTATTTTTGCTCCAACTTTAAACAATCATAACTCCTTGTACATAATGATCTGGGTGACCTACTATTATCAATGGAAATCTCTACGAGCCCTCTTTCCAATGAAATTGGTTTCATTCAATTTGTCTATTGGAGCAAAAAGTTATGGTTGATCTACTTCAGCCTATCAAAAGCAAATTTTTGGGTCAACTTCAAATGATCATAACTCCTCGTACACAATGATCTAGGTGATATACTATATATCAACGGAAAGATAAGAGAGTCCTCTTTCTAATTAAATTAGTTTCATCCAATTTAGATATTGGAGTAAAACGTTATGGTTGATCTACTTCAGACTATCAAAACAGTCCACAAAGGATAGATTCGAGAATTATTTGATTTTTAGGGGTGTTTTGGTCATCCCCCTCACCCAAAATCCGTCCAAACCTCATATTAAAGCCTATTAGAAGTATTATATGTTATATTTTATCAAATTTCCTCAAAAAGAAAACCCTAAGCTCCTACATCCAACTTCAAGATCCACCAAAGTTCACCATTAATTCTGAAAATTTATTCAAGATTCCAAGTTCCTAGTTCAAGAACTCCAAGAACCATCATTCAAAGGCACGATTAACATCTCAAAAATGAGTATCGATCTAAAGTTCATCATTCAATGTGTGTGGGGTTTTTCAATAAGAACTCTCTTTTGTTCTTGTGCCCAAAAGTAATTTTCTTTAAAAAGGCATGATTTGTATTCGATTTTTATGAATTTGAAGTATGAACCCATATCTTATGATGATTATTATGAAATTTTGATGTTTATGATTTTGAAAGATGAATTTACATGTGTGGAGATATAAAGCATGAATCTTGAATGATATTTATCATGATTTTGATATTTGGGTCGTGAATCCCCATTGGAAATTGTGTTTTTTTAGAAAGTGTGTGTTATAAGTACGTTTATGTTGAATATTTGAGATATTTTGAATGATTTGACCTTTTTGTCTTAATTGAGTTGTTTTGAACTCGAGTGTAAAAGAAATCAACAACGTTGTTGATTTTGATAGATAGGAAGCATGATGGCTCCCGATGTATATTTATATATTACTGAAATTGTTTTATTGTGGATTGTCTTCGAAATGATATGAGCTAAGTCTGGGAGAAATATTTAGCACCGAGTAGGAGGTATAAAGCGACCTTACTTCCCTAGAACTACATGCCCCCGTAGGAGTGAGCCTGAGGCTGATTTATATAGTGATCACTAGTTTGTGTGGATTTGATATCAATAGTCCTACTCCGATGGAAAGGATAGGACGGCTTTACCCAACATGGGTTGTATGTTGGACTCCATGTAGCTCACATGGTTTATGTCGGTTACAGGATCTCCCAGTGTGTGTGTGTTTCCTTGTGTCTATGGTGAATGGTGGAGTGATTTGAAAGTGGAATTGTGAAAGTTATTCTTTCGAAAGATTTAAATGATATTTACATTATGGGAATTGACATTCTTGATGAACTGAAAGTGATTGACAAATTATATGATGACTCACATGTGTTATTGTACTTATTTCATCCTCTCATGATTATGATGATTTTCTTCGGGCTATGTGAGTCTTTCATACATCTTGCATATTTCATATAAATATTTATGATGATGATGTTTATACAACTGCATACACCCCCATATACTCGGTTCCTTTCTATGGTACTGACCTATATCTTCGAATGTGGCTGCATTTTCTCGGAATATAGGTTCAGGTGCTCAGTTCCAGGTTTGACAGTGATTCTTTGGGCACGCTGTTCTACATCCTCTATTATGGTGAGTCCTCATGTTCTGAGGACATGATGTCTGATGTTGGTTTTATAGAATCATTTAGATTTGATAACTAAGTATAAGTTAGTTGGGGCATATCTCAATGGCTTGCTGGTTTTATTAATTCTGTTAGAGGCTTGTCAGACTAGTATACATATTGGGAGTTGACTAATAAGTCGCATTTTGTTATCTTTCTAAAATTCTTTTATTCTTGGATGATGATTACTATGTTGAAATTTAAGGGTTATTTATGGAAACCCCGTTGATTTGTGTTGAACTGAATGAAAATGGCTCAAAGGGTTAGCTTGGGGCTACTCGTAGCCTCAAGCACCGTGTGACACTCCGGGACATATTTTCTGAGGCGTTAAAAACTTGGCATCAGGGCCTAAGGTTGTAAGTTATCCTAGGGAGTCTGACAAGCCGCGTTAAGTAGAGTCTATATCATCAGTGTGTAGTGCGCCACATCTATGAGCAAGAGGCTACAAGACATTTTAGGAAAAAGTGTGATTCTTTTTTCCAGAAGTCTATCATGCTTGAAGTGTCTCTCTGTGATATTGATTCGTTCTCTCCTCTTTTAGAAATATGCCTCCATGTCGAGTGAGAAGAAATAATTATGGTCAGCAACCTCAATCCGCTGACCCATTGAATGAAAACGTGTTCATGCTGAATTTTGGGCAGCCTTTCAGGCGCTGGCCCAAGCTGTTACTGCACCCGACAGGGAGGTAATTCAGCTGCTACCAGGATCTGTAACTTCATGTGGATGAATCCACCAGAATTCTATGGTTCCAAGTCTGATGAGGATCCACGGCTGTTTTAGAGGAGGTGCGGAAGATTACTAAGGTGATCCATGTATCTGAGGAACATATTGTGGAGTTGGCTATGTATAGGTTGAAAGACCTTGCTTATGACTAGGTTGTTGCTTGGAGAAAAGGTAAAGGTAAGGGAGTTGTCCCTACAACTTGGCAATAGTTCCAGGATGCATTCCTAGATAAGTTTTTTCCTTTGGAGATGAGGGAGGTGAAGGTGGAAGAATTTATAAACCTACGACAGGGCTCTATGACTGTCAGGGAGTACTGTCTAAAGTTCAATCAGTTGGCCAAGTATGCTTCTGACTTAGTGGCTGATAATCAGGCTAGTATGAGTAAGTTTATGACTGGAGTGTCTAGTTATGTGGCTAAGAAGTGTAGGTCTGCTATGCTGAATATTGAGATGATTCTTTCAAGGCTGATGACTCATGCCCAATAGATTAAGGCAGACAACATTAAGGAGAGAGATAGAAGGAGAGGGAATAAGAGAGCTAGGTCCAAGCAACACGGATAGGGTCAGACTATATTGCAGGAAGGGAGTCGCCCTCAGTATCAGGATCGTTCATCTATGCCAGCACCATCATTTGCTAGTGCTCCCATGCCTAGAGATAGGCAGGAGTAAGGTAGCAGGTCATATGCATCTAGGTCCCAGTACAGTGCTGGCAGTAAGCCAAATTATCCCCTGTGTCCAAAGTGTGGTAGGGCTCATTTGGGTGAGTGTTGGGATGAGAAGAGGGGTTGTTTCCGATGTGGTGACATGGGTCACAGAGTTAGAGATTGTCCACAGAATGGACAAGGGTGTCGTGACTATCGCCCTCAGACCCAGACTCAAACTATTAGTGCTCCAGTTCCAGTGACTCGCCTAGCCCCAGCTCAGGGCACCTCTTCTAGCAATGCTGGCGGGCAGCGTCAGAATAGATTCTATGCTTTACCATTCCGCTAGGAACAGGAGGACTCTCCCAATGTTGTTACTAGTATGCTTTGTATATTTCAGTTTGATGTGTATGCTTTGTTGAATCCTGGATCCAGTTTCTCATATGTTACACCTTTGATTGCTGTGAATTTTAAAATAAATCCTAAGATTATTCCTGAGCCTATCCTAGTTTCTACCCCAGTGAATAATTCTATTGTTGCCCAGAAAGTGTATAAAAAGTGTCCTGTTATCGTTCTTTATAGAGTCTTGTTGGCTGATCTGATTGAGTTAGACATGGTAGATTTTGATGTGATTCTAGTCATGGATTGGTTGTACTCTTCTTATGCCTCTATTGATTGTCGGACCCGAGTGGTCAAGTTTCAGTTTCCGGGTGCATCTGTGTTTGAGTGGTCTGGGAATTCTGTGTCACCCAAGAGTCATTTTATCTCTTACCTCAAAGCTAGAAAGCTTATTTCCAAAGGGTGTATATACCATTTGGTTAGAGTCAAAGACACTAAGTCTGAAACTCTAACTCTCCAGTCTGTTAACGTTGTCAATGAGTTTTCTGATGTCTTTCTGGATGATCTCCCAGGGATACCTCCTAATAGAGAGATAGAGTTCGGGATTGATCTTCTTTCCGATACTCAGCCCATTTCTATTCTTCTTTACCATATGGCCCCTGCAGAACTTAAGAAGTTGAAAGAGCAACTCAAAGATCTAGTAGATAAGGGCTTCATAAGGCCCAGTATTTCTCCTTAGGGTGCTCCTGTGTTGTTTGTGAGAAAGAAAGATGGCTCTTTGCGTATGTACATTGATTACCACCAACTAAATAAAGTCATCGTAAAAAATAAGTACCCCCTTCTGAGAATAGATGATTTGTTTGACCAATTGTAAGGTGCAAGTTATTTCTCAAAGATAGACCTTCGTTCCGGCTGTCATCAACTCAAAGTTAGGGAGTGTGACATCCTAAAAACTTCTTTTCGAACTCGTTATGGCCATTTTGAGTTTTTTGTTATGTCTTTCGGGTTAACTAATGCCCCAGCAGCTTTCATAGACCTCATGAATCGAGTGTTCAGACCATATCTAGATATGTTTGTCATAGTGTTCATCGATGATATACTGGTGTACTCCCATAGTGAGGATGAACATTCTGATCATCTCTGAACTGTCTTGCAAACCCTTAGAGATCACAAGTTGTTTGCCAAGTTCAGTAAGTGTGAGTTTTGGCTAAGGTTAGTTGCTTTTCTGGGTCATATCATTTCTTTCGAGGGATTTTGAGTTGATCCCCAAAAGATCAAAGCTGTTAGAAATTGGCCTAGACCTATTTCTCCGACTGATATCCAAAGTTTCTTGGGTTTAACTGGCTATTACCGCTGTTTTATTGAGGATTTCTCCTCTATAGCATCTCCTATGACTCGATTGACCCAAAAGAAAGTGAAGTTCTTATGGTCGAATCTTGTGAGAAGAGTTTTCAGGAATTGAAGACTCGACTCACTTCAGCCCCTATTTCGACTTTGCCTGATGGTATTGTGGTGTATTGTGATGCTTTGAGAGTTGGGTTGGGTTGCATATTGATGCAGAAGGGTAAGGTGATAGCTTATGCTTCTAGACAGTTGAAACCCTATAAGACAAAAATTACCCCACCCATGACCTTGAGTTGGCTACTGTTGTGTTTGCTTTGAAAATCTAGAGACACTATTTGTATGGTGTCCATGTTGATGTTTTCACTGATCATAAGAGTCTGCAGTATGTGTTTACCCAGAGAGAATTGAATCTTAGGCAGAGACAATAGTTAGAATTGTTAAAGGACTACGATATGAGTGTGTTGTACCATCCGAGCAAGGCCAATGTTGTGGGGGATGCCCGAAGTAGAGTGTCCATGGGTAGTGTTTTGCATGTGGTAGAAGGTAAGAAAGAGTTAGCTCGTGATGTACATCGTTTGGCTAGTTTAGGGGTTAGGTTGTTTGACTCTGCTGAAGGTAGTATAGGGGTTCAGAGTAGTTCCGAATCCTCCTTGGTTTCGGAAGTGAAGGAAAAGCAATACTTAGATGCTAGTTTGGTCAAACTGAAGGAGTCAGTCAAGGACCAAAAAGTAGAGGTTTTCTCCCAATGGGGAGATGGTGTGTTGAGATTGCAGGGTAGATTGTGTGTCCCGAATGTTGATGATCTGAGAAAGAGGATTATCGCTGAAGTGCACGGGGCACGATATTCTATTCATCCTGGTGCCACCAAGATATACCGAGACTTGCGGGAAATCTATTGGTGGAGTGGCATGAAGAAAGATATAGCAGCATTTGTAGCTAAGTGTGCAACATGCCAACAGGTTAAGGTTAAACACCAAAGACCTGGTGGTATGATGCAAGAGTTTAGTATTCCCACCTGTAAGTGGGAAGAGATAAATATGGACTTCGTGATTAGTTTACCTCCTTCCCGATGCCATCATGATTCCATTTGGGTTGTGGTTGATAGGTTGTCTAAGTCTGCTCATTGCTTGCCTATTCATACTTCATATACTGCTGAGGATTACGCTAGATTGCATATCCAAGCGCTAGTCAGACTGCATGGAGTTCCCTTGTCTATAATTTTGGATAGGGGTACTCAGTTCACTTCGTAATTTTGGAAAGCTTTTCAGAAGGGTCTTGGTATCCAAATGCTTTTGAGTTCTGCTTTTCATCTGCAGACCGATGGTCAGGCTGAGCGGACCATCCAGACCTTAGAGGATATGTTGAGAGCTTATGCACTTGACTTTAAGGGAAGTTGGGATGATCACTTACCATTGATAGAGTTTGCTTACAATAACAGTTTCCACTCTAGTATTGGCATGGCTCCGTTTGAAGCCTTATATGGAAGGAAGTGTAGATCACCCATAGGTTGGTTAGAGGTGGGTGAAGCGTCTGTGAGTGGTCCTGATTCGGTATTTGAGGATATAGAAAAATTTAAGTTGATGAGGGAAAGGTTGAAACTGCGCAGAGTTGTCAGAAGTCATATGCGGATGTTAGAAGGAGAGACCTTGAGTTTGAAGTTGGTGACCTAGTGTATCTGAAAATTTCACCCATGAGGGGGGTGAAGAGATTCAGAAAGAAGGGGAAGCTTAGTCCCTGTTATGTTGGTCCTTACAAAATTCTTAGTCGTGTTGGTAAGGTAGCTTATGAGGTCGAGTTACCTTCCGAGTTGTCCTCTGTTCATCTAATATTCCATGTCTCCATGCTTAGAAAGCATATTAGCGATGCTGTGGTAGTGGATTTCTTTATGAGTGCTGACATTCAAGAAAATCTTTCTTTTGATGAGATTCCTGTTGAGATTCTTGATTTCAGTGTCCGAAGACTAAGGAACAAAGAAGTTCCCTTGGTAAAGCTGTTGTGGCGAAACCAATCTGTTGAGGGTGCAACTTGGGAAGCTGAGGCGGATATGCGATCCAAGTACCCGCACCTATTTTTCGCAAACTCCGATCAAGCCGAAGGTACCGTTCTTTCCTAAATCATGCACTTTTGATAAAAGTTGCAGCAGTTCAGCTGTCATTTATTATGTGTTCAGCTGTAGTTTCTTGAATTTATGCATTCTATGTTGCATTCGGAGTGAGAAACGATATGGTGATGAGTCTAACAAATGGTTTCAGCTGTCTGCTTTATTCCCTATCTAATCTTGGCATGTTTAGCATCATTTGAGGACGAATGTTTCCAAGGGGGGATGATTTAATACCCCGGGAAATTTTTTGTTGAAATTTTGAACGTAAACGTGTTGGCTTCTATCTTCTAGAATGAATTATAAATTTTTCGTGCAGAATGTCTTAGATTATGACCCACCATTGCGTAGAGTATCGAATAATATTTCCAACGATATGTGGATCATCCAAAACGGACACCCGAACAACAAGTTATGAACATTCCGATCGAACCGTGAATAGTAGTGAACAGTAAAACGTGCAGGAAAAAGTACTGAGACCTGGCGTATTTTTTCTCCAACTTTAAACAATCATAACTCCTTGTACATAATGATTTGGGTAATCTACTATATATCAACGGAAATTTCTACGAGTCCTCTTTCCAATGAAATTGGTTTCATCCAATTTGTCTATCGGAGCAAAAAGTTCTGGTCGATCTACTTCAGCTTAGCAAAAGCAAATTTTTGTGTCAACTTCAAACGATCATAACTTCTCGTACACAATGACCTGGGTGAGATACTATATATCAAAGGAAAGATATGAGAGTCGTCTTTCTAATGAAATTGGTTTCATCCAATTTGGATATCGCAGTAAAATGTTATGGTTGATCTACTTCAGACTATCAAAACAGTCCACCAAAGGACAGATTCGAAAATTATTTGATTTTTAGGGGCATTTTGGTCATTCCTCCTCACCCAAAATGGGTCCAAACCATATATTAAAGCCTATTAGAAGCATTATATGTTACATTTCATCAAATTCTCTCAAAAAGAAAACCCTAAGCTCCTACATCCAACTTCAAGAACCTCCAAAGTTCACCATTAATTCTGAAAATTTATTCAAGATTCCAAGTTCCTAGTTCAAGAACTCCAAGAACCATCGTTCAAAGGCACGATTAACATCTCAAAAATGTGTATCGATCTAAAGTTCATCATTCAAGGTATGTGGGGGTTTTCAACAAGAACTCTCTTTCGTTCTTGTGCCCAAAAGTAATTTTCTTTAAAAAGGCATGATTTTTATTCTATTTTTACGAATTTGAAGCATGAACCCATATCTTATGATGATTATTATGAAATCTTAATGTTTATGATTTTGAAAGATGAATTTACATGTGTGGAGATATAAAGCATGAATCTTGAATGATATTTATCATGATTTTGATATTTGGGTCGTGAATCCCCATTGGAAATTGTGTTTTTCTTAGAAAGTGTGTTTTATAAGTACGTTGATGTTGAATATTTGAGATATTTTGAATGATTTAACCTTTTGGTCTTAATGGAGTTGTTTTGAACTCGAGTGTGAAAGAAATCAACAACTTGGTTGATTTTGATAGATAGGAAGCATGATGGCTCCCGATGTATATTTATATATTACTGAAATTGTTTTGTTGTTGATTGTCTTTGAAATGATCTGAGCTAAGTCCGGGAGAAATATTTAGCACCGAGTGGGAGGTATAAAGTGACCTTACTTTCCTAGAACTACGTGCCCCTGTAGGAGTGAGCCTGGGGCTGATTTATATAGTGATCACTAGTTTGTGTGGATTTGATATTGATAGTCCTACTCCGATGGCAAGGATAGGATGGCTCTCCCCAACGTGGGTTGTACGTTGGACTCCATGTAGCTCACATGGTTTACGTCGGTTATAGGATCTCCCAGTGTGTGTGTGTTTCCTTGTGTCTATGGTGAATGGTGAAGTGCTTTGAAAGTGGAATTGTGAAAGTTATTCTTTCGAAAGATTTAAATGATATTTAAATTATGAGAATTGATATTCTTGATGAACTGAAAGTGATTGACAAATTATATGATGACTCACATGTGTTATTGTGC